>NC_082717.1:0-308000 GCF_030144855.1 Hypanus sabinus | reverse complement strand
AAACAAACTCATCTCCTTCATACTTTCTTTGCTGAACATTTAGTTGCCTTCTGTTCGTTTTTAAAAGCTTCCCAATCCTCCCACTATTTTTTGCCATATTGTATACTATCTCTTTTGATTTTAATGCTTTCGTGGACTCTCGTTTTCCCACCATTGCCGCATCCTCCCTTTGGAATGGCTTCTTCAGATAAACCGATCCTGCGCCTTCCGTATTACTCCGAGAAACTCCAGCATTGCTGCTTTGTTGTCATCCATGTTCGTGTCCCCTGCCAATCAACTTCGGCCAGCTCCTCTCTCTCTTGCCTCTGTAGTCACCTAAGCTATAAATATCCAAAAGTCCAGATATTCTCTGTTCGAGTGCGCCTGACAATGGAGATTGTTCGGCCCATTAAGTACATGACAGCTAGAGTCGCACCGCCGTTTGGGACAGAAGGACGTCCCTTGGCCTGGATTGTTCAGGGCTTGGAGCCGCGGAGCCTCGCTTCACTTACCACTCCATTGCTGATGCCGGTTTTAGAGGCACCTCCTCCGCCCGCGGTCACCACCAGGTCGGCCCGCGGGACACTGACCGTGTAGAGCGGGAAAGGCGCGCGATACAACTCCGCGGCACCTCGGCGGCCCATCACCGCCGGAAAAGTGTAGGCCCTGCCTCTGCCTCGCCGTCCTAGGCCTGTAGCTTCAACACCAGGGCTTCCTTCAAACCGGACAGCAGACACATCAGCACCGAGCGACAAAGGTGACAACCGGGAGGCGGAGTTCTTACCTGCTCCGCCTCAGAGGGACACAGGGGCGGCTGCCATGCTTGTGCGGGGCAATGGGGAAGCGGAAAGTCGGTGCCATGTCTAATCGGGGCACAGTTATGACTGCCGCCATAACTGTGCGGGGCAGTGAGGAACAGATGCCATGTCTGTGTGGGGTAGGGGCGGTGGGAGGATGTCAGCAGGTCAGACAGCATCTTTGGATAGGAATCATCAATCTACCTTTTGGGTCAGGACCCCATCAGGACTTTTAAAAATAAAGGGCAGAAACCAGCATCTGCGGAATCACAAACAAGAGACAATCTGCAGATGCTGGAAATCTGAGCAGCACACACAGCTCTGCCGAGGCATCGAACCGTCATCTGTTTGTACTTCTTTCCATAGATGCTACCTGGCCTGCTGAGTTCCTCCAGCATTTTGTGTGTGTTGCTTGGATTTTCTTTTGTTTGTAATCTGCAGGAATATCTGTGCGAGGCGGGTGGGGTGGAATTGGTGACTGACACAGGGTAAGAGGCTCGCCATGGACGCAATGATACTGCAAATAAGAAATTATTAGAAAACAACAAAAAAAACACGCAGGAGGAACTCATCTATTTCCTCACGGCACATGGAACTGATACCATTTTTGTAAGCGGAATAGCGGAAACCATCGCCATGTGTTTCCGGGGCACGGGGTCTGGGTGCAGCGGGAGAAATGGATGCCTGTCTGTGCAGAGCACCGGTACCACCATGTCTGATACGCAAACTGGTAAAACGATCTCAGCAGCTCAGGTAACACCAAAGTCGAGGTTTCGGGCCAAGACCTTCATCAGCAGACTGAAAACTTGTACCACCACGTTTAAAAACAGCTTTTTTTTTCTCCACGGTCAAGAAAGCTCACCAATGCCTCTATTTTCTAAGGAGGCTAAAGAGCTGGACTGTGCACACATCGATATCCAGATCATTCGACAGATACGCCGTTAAGAGCACCCTAAAGAGCTGTATCACTGCTTGGTGTGGAAACTGCTCTGGTGGACAGTAAGGTTCTGCATTGGGTAGTCAAAAATGCCCAAATCATCATCTGCACCTGCCTACCCACCATTAAGGACATATATACAGAAAGGTGCTGGAAAAAAGGCCAACACTATCATGGAGGATCCCACCCACCCACCCTGCTCATGGACTATTTGTCTCACTGTCATCTTTGAGGACACTACACACCAAGACCACTAGACTCCCTCAAGCTGTCAGATCAACACCTCAATCTATTAATTCACCCCAATGAAATCCCCCGCGACAAGCATAACATTGCCCTTTTTAACATGCCTTTTCTATCTGTCTTTATCATTTGTAGCCCACATCCTGACTACAGTCTTGCAGCCTCTATACAACTCCCATCAGGGTCTTTTTACTCTTGCAGTTTTTTAGCTCTACCCAAAAGAAATTGCAGATCTATCGACTATATTACCTCTTCCTTCTGACTTCATTTTTTAACGAACAGAGCCACAGTGCCCATTCTGCCTACTTGCCTGTCTTTTTGGTACAAAGTGTGTCATAGAAGCATAGAAAACCTGCAGCACTATACAGGCCCTTCGACCCACAAAGCTGTGCCTAACATGTCCCTACCTTAGAAATTACCTACGATTACCCATAGCCTATTTTTCTAAACTCCATGTAATTATCCACGAGTCTCTTAAAAGATCCCAGACATTCCACCTCTCCCAGAAGTTCCAGGAGTCTCCCGCATATTGATAGCAGCTCCCTGACGCCCACAGATTATATACAATATCCCGGAAACCGATTGTTGCTTACGGCACTGTTTGTAACTGACTTTTCTATTGCCCATGGTGGTTAAGTGACTGTAAAAGACATGTTGTGATGAGTTTAACAGGTGTCATTCGTTCATTAGCATAGTTAACATTATGAGGCCAAACTCCTTGTAGACTTGCTTAAAGTTGTAAGAGAATAAAAAAAAGACTCCATGATAATATAATTTAATATAAGTACATATTTTAATGTCACATTTTCTGCATAAGACAACATAATATGGATAAAACATACTTTTATTTCTTTAGGGACCCCAACATATTAGGAAGGCTAAGCGCAGGGAAGGCTGCTCAAGTATTGGTGCTCCCTCCCTGAAATGAGTTTTTGCAGGGTGGGATGTCTGAGACACTATCATGTCCACCTCCAGCACCATCGCTGGCAGCCTATTCCCTGCACTCACGACTCTCTGCATAAAAAACTTACTCCTGAAATCTCCTCTGTACCTACTTCCAAGCACCTTAAAACTGTGCCCTCTTGTGCTAGCCATTTCAGACCTGGGAAAAAGCCTCTGACTATCCACACGATCAATGCCTCTCGTCATCTTGTACACCTCTATGAGGTCACCTCTCATCGTTTGTTGCTCCAAGGTAAAAAGGCGTAGTTCACTCAACCTATTTTCATAAGGCATGCTCCCCAATCCAGGCAACATCCTTGTAAATCTCCTCTGCACCCTTTCTATGGTTTCCACATCCTTCCTGTAGAGAGGCGACCGAAACTGAGCACAGCACTCCAAGTGGGGTCTGACCAGGATCCTATATAGCTGCAAGATTACCCCTCTTTTACAGTCACTTAACCCACCATGGGCAATAGAAAAATCAGTTACAAACAGTGCAGCAGCTTTGAGTGTCCGATGGACTCAGACCCCAAGATCCCTCTGATCCTCCACACTGCTAAGAGTCTTAGCATTAATACTATATTCTGCCATCATATTTTACCTACCAAAATGAACCTCCTCACACTTATCTGGGTTGAACTCCTGCCACTTCTCAGCCCAGTTTTGCATCCTATCAATGTCTGCTGTAACCTCTGACAGCCCTTCACTTCCTCATCCAGGTCATTTATAAAAATCACAAAGAGTAAGGGTCCCAGAACAGATCCCTGAGGCACACCACTGGTCACTGACCTCCATGCAGAATATGGCCAGTCTACAACCACTGTTTGCCTTCTGTGGCCAAGCCAGTTCTGGATCCACAAAGCAATGTCCTCTCAGTTCCCTTGCCTCCCTACTTTCTCAATAAGCCTTGCATGGGGTACCTTGTCAAATGACTTGCTGAAATAAATATACACTACATCTACTACAATGCATTTAGTCACATCCTCAGAAAATTCAGTCAGGCTCATAAGGCACGACCTGCCTTTGACAAAGCCATGCTGATATTACCGATCATATAATGCCTCTCCAAATATTCATAAATCCTGCCTCTCAGGATCTTCTCCATCAATTTACTAACCACTGAAGTAAGACTCATCGGTCTATAATTCCCTAGGCTATCTGTACTCCCTTTCTTGAAAAATGGAACAACATCTGAAACCCTCCAGTCCTTTGGAACCTCTCCTGTCCTCATTGATGATGCAAAGATCATTGCCAGAGGCTCAGCAATCTCCTCCCTTGCTTCCCACAGTGGCCTGTGGTACATCTGGTCTGGTCCTGGTGACTTATCCAACTTAATGCTTTCCAAAAGCTCCAGCACATCCTCTTCCTTAACGTCTACATGCTCAAGCTTTTCAGTCCACTGCAAGTCATCCCTACAATCGCCAAGATCCTCTTCCATAGTGAATACTGAAGCAAAGTATTCACTAAGTACATCCGCTATCTCCTCTGGTTCCACACACACTTTTCCATTGTCACACTTGTTTGGTCCTATTCTCTCATATCTTATCCTCTGGCTCTTCACATATTTGTAGAATGCTGTCTCCCAAGCCCTTCTCATAACCCTTTTGGCTCTCCTAATTTCAGTTTTAAACTCCTTCCTGCTAGCCTTATAATCTTCTAGATCTCTATCATTACCTATTTTTTTTTAACCTTTCATAAGCTCTTCTCTTCTTGACCTGATTTATTACAGCCTTTGTACCCTACCATCCTTTCCCTGTCTCATTGGAATGCAACTATGCAGAACTCCATGCAAATATCCCCTGAACATCTGCCACATTTCTTCTGTACATTTCCCTGAGAACATCTGTTCCCAATTCCCAAATGTACTGGAAGTTCATCTACATTATTGCACAGACATCTTTGGTCTTGTATTCATCTCCCTTTTTAATTTTGCTGCATTTTACACTTCAAGAAAATGAATCTCAAGGTCGTAAGTGGTGACGTATATGTACTTTGATGTATTTATCCCAGTAACTGCAATTTTGCCCTTTCATCTGCCTGTCCTTCCTCAAAGTCAGTCACACTCTGTCAAATTGTGTACCAACTATCCTATTCTCAGCACTGACAATCTGGTTTCCATCCCACTACCAAATTAATTTCACCCCTCCCCAAATGTTCTCACAAATCTGCCCACAAGAATAATGGCCCCTCTTGGGTTCATACCTTCCCCAGAAAAGATCCCAATGTTCCAAAATCAAAAACTCTTCTCCTTGCACCAATTTCTCAGCCACATATTCACCTTCCAAATCATCCTATTCTTACCCTCAGTGGCATGTGACACAGGCAGCAATCCAGAGATTACCACCCTGGAGGTCCTGCTTTTCAGCTCCCTGACCCTGGCACCTGGAAAGCAAAATACTATCTGGGTGTCTTTTTCACATCCACAGAATCTCCTGTCACTCTTGCAGTCCTCTTCTCTTCCCATCCCTTCTGAATGATAGAGTCAGACTCAGTGCCAGAAACCTCCTCATTGCAGCTTCTGGCAGGTCACCCCATATTGTTGGGATAACTGAGACATGGCTGCAAGGGGATCAGGCCTGGGAATTGAGTGTACCAGGGCATACGTGCTATCGTAGAGACAGAAATATGGGAAGGGGGGTGGGGTGGCCCTGTTGGTGAGGAATGAGATTCAGTCCTTAGCAAGGGGTGACTTAGGAACAGGGGGAGTAGAGTCTGTGTGGATTGAGCTGAGGAACAGTAAGGGTAAAAAGACCCTAATGGGTGTTGTGTACAGGCCCCCAAACAGTAGCGTGGATATTGGGTACAAGTTGATTAGGGAGTTAACATTGGCATGTGCTAAAGGTAATGCAGTCGTTATGGGAGATTTCAACATGCAGATGAACTGAGAGAATCAGGTAGGTGCTGGACCCCAGGATAGGGAGTTTGTGGAGTGTCTAAGGCAGGGGTAGGCAACATTTACCACTGAAAGAGCCAATATGGATCCATTTCCCACCGAAAAGAAAACACTGGGAGCCACAAAACCCGTTTGACATTTAAAATGAAATAACACTGCATACAACGGTTTTTTTTGCCTTTATGCTATGTATAAACAAACTATAATGTGTTGCATTTATGAAATTGATGAACTCCTGCAGAGAAAACGAAATTACATTTCTGCATGCAACAAAAAACATTTTGAACTCCTTAAAAAAGACGTTGGGTTGAAGGTTACTCCATAGGTAGCCTACCTTGGATCGAAGAATTAAAAGAAAGCGCGCACTGGCGGGTGTCAGGCATTGGCAGTGGTGATGTATATTAATAGCGATAAAAAACACGTAGCGGTGTAGCGCTACACGCAGCGCTAAAATAAAGACACTGCAGTCAAAGGTAACTTTATTCGAACTAAACAGCCTTGATTTAAAGCCTCCCTCAACCCGTCCCCGTGGGCGCGGATGCTCCAAAAGACACGTACTCACAAACCCCCGTAGGCTATCTCACTTAGCCGGAACGGTGGCTAATTGTGAGCCGGTTCGGATGTGCCAGGAAATGGGGTCTCCACAACGTTTTTAGATTGTACAAGATCACCATAATCTTCAAATTTCGAATTACATTTCAAAAACTAACAAACTACGGGGAGCCGCAGCACAGAGATCAAAGAGCCGCATGCGGCTCCGGAGCCGCGGGTTGCCGACCCTTGGTCTAAGGGGTGTACTTTTGGAACAGCTTGTGCTTGAGCCAACCAGGAACGAGGCTATTTTGGACTTGGTGATGTGTAATGAACAGGAATTGATAAGTGATCTTGAAGTAAAGGAGCCATTAGGATCATAACATGATAAGTTTGTATCTACAATTTGAGAGGGATAAGGGCAGATCAGAGGTGTCAGTGTTGCAATTAAATAAAGGAGACTACGGAGCCATGAGGGAAGAGCTGGCCAAAGTTAAATGGGAGGATGCCCTGGCAGGAAAGACAGTGGATCAGCAGTGGCAGATATTCTTAGGGATAATACAAAAGGTGCAAAAGCAGTTCATTCCAATGAGAAGGAAGGATTCAAAGAGGGGGAAGGGGCCACAGTGGTTGACAAAGGAAGTCAGAGATTGTATAGCATTAAAGAAAAAGAAGTATGACAGGGCTAAGATGAGTGGGAATACAAATGATTGGGAAAGTTTTAAGGAACAGCAGATCTTAACTAAAAAAGCAATACGGAGAGAAAAAATCAGGTATGAGCTCAGTCTAGCCAGGAATATAAAAGGGGATAGCACAAGCTTTTTTAGCTATGTGAAGAGAAAGAAGATAGTTAAGAACAATGTTGGCCCTTTGAAGAATGAATTGGGAGAAATTGTTATGGAAAACAGGGAAATGGCAACAGAATTTAATGCGTACTTTAGATCTTTCTTCACCAGGGAGGACACAAGCAATCTCCCAGATGTATGGATGGGCCAGGGTAATAAGATATCAGAGGAATTGAAACAGATTGACATTAGGAAAGAAACTGTGATGAGTAGACTGATAGGACTGAAGGCTAATAAATCCCCGGGTCCAGATGGTCTGCATCCGAGGGTTCTAAAAGAGGTGGCTCAGGAAATTGCGGATGCACTGGTAATCATTTTCCAATGTTCCTTAGATTCAGGATCAGTTCCTGAAGATTGGAGAGTGGCTAATGTTATCACACTTTTCAAGAAGGGAGGGAAGGAGAAAACGGAGAACTATCACCCTGTTAGCCTAACGTCAGTCATGGGGAAGATGCTTGAGTCCATTATTAAGGATGAAATAGTGGCATATCTTGATGGCAGTAATAGGATTAGGCCAAGCCAGCATGGATTTACCAAGGGCAAATCATGCTTGACTAATCTGTTGGAGTTTTTTGAGGGTGTAACAAGGATGTTAGACAAGGGTAAGCCAGTGGATGTAGTGTACCTACATTTTCAGAAGGCATTCGATAAGGTGCCACATAGGAGATTGGTGAGTAAAATCAGAGCTCATGGCATTGGGGGCAGGGTTTCAACATAGAAAACTGGTTGTCAGATAGAAAGCAAAGGGTAGCAGTGAATGGGTGTTTCTCGGACTGGCTGGAGGTGACTAGTGGGGTACCACAGGGCTCTGTATTGGGACCACAGCTCTTTACGATTTATGTCAACGATTTAGATGAGGGCATTGAAAACTATATCAGCAAGTTTGCTGACAATACTAAACTGGGTGGCAGTGTGACATGCGAAGAGGACGTCAGGAGAATACAGGGAGACTTGGATAGGCTGGGTGAGTGGGCAGATACTTGGCAGATGTCATTCAATGTGAATAAATGTGAAGTTATCCACTTTGGAAGCAGGAACAAGAGGGCAGAGTATTGTCTGAACGGTGTAGAGTTAGGTAAGGGAGAAATGCAAAGAGACCTAGGAGTCCTAGTTCATCAGTCAATGAAGGTGAATGAGCAAGTGCAACAGGCAGTGAAGAGGGCAAATGGAATGTTGGCCTTTATTACAAGGGGAATTGAGTACAAGAGCAAGGATGTCCTTTTGCATTTGTA
The DNA here is from genome assembly GCF_030144855.1 of Hypanus sabinus. NCBI lineage: Eukaryota > Metazoa > Chordata > Chondrichthyes > Myliobatiformes > Dasyatidae > Hypanus > Hypanus sabinus. Next base: position 299,601 of record NC_082717.1, on the reverse strand, counting down.
CAGGTGTGAGACCACACCTGGAATATTGTGTACAGTTTTGGTCTCCAGGTTTAAGGAAGGACATTCTGGCAATTGAGGAAGTGCAGCGTAGATTCACTAGGTTGATTCCTGGGATGGCAGGGCTGTCGTACGCAGAGAGATTGGAGAGATTGGGCTTGTACACACTGGAGTTGAGGAGATTGAGAGGGGATCTGATTGAAACGTTTAAGATAATTAAAGGATTTGATAGGATTGAGGCAGGAAATATGTTCCAGATGTTGGGAGAGTCCAGTACCAGAGGGCATGGATTGAGAATAAGAGGTCAGTTATTTAAAACAGAGTTGAGGAAAAACTTCTTCTCCCAGAGAGTTGTGGAGGTGTGGAATGCACTGCCTCGGAAGACGGTGAAGGCCAATTCTCTGGATGCTTTCAAGAAGGAGCTAGATAGATATCTGATGGATAGGGGAATCAAGGGATATGGGGACAAGGCAGGGACTGGGTATTGATAGTGAATGATCAGCCATGATCTCAGAATGGCGGTGCAGACTCGAGGGGCCGAATGGTCTACTTCTGCACCTATTGTCTATTATCTATCTATTATCCCCCACCCACCAATAGTAACCAAATCGGTATTATTGAGGGGAATAGCCACAGGAGTGAGCTGCCTGCTTATTCCCCTTCCCTCACCTGTCAGTCGCCTGCGTACCTACCTCCTGCAACTTAGGGTGATGACCTCCCTGTAGCTCGTATCCATCAGCTCCTCATTATCCTATATGAGACGAACGTCATCAAGCTCCAGCTCATGTTCATTTGCACAATCTCAGAAGAGCTGCAGCTCAGAGTACATTGTGTGCAGATGTAGTTTTCAGGGAGACTGGAGCTCTCCCATAGTTCCAAAACCTCAGACAAGGAACATAGCACTACCGCTGGATCCATTCTTTCCACACTATGTACTAACAGAAGGAGAAACTGACCAGAAACCTACTTAGAGCGGTGCCTGTGCTTGCCCAGGCATGTTCTCGGCAAAGCCTATTGAGCCAAAGCTGAACTACTAACACTGATATATGCCTCCTCTTTTTTCTTTACCAGGGTCTCAATATCCTTTAACCATGGTTCCCTTCCCTGTTAGCCTTGCCTTTTATTTTATCCCTGTAGCTGTTCCCCTCAATAATAAATATACCACTTTAAATACCATTGATGGAAACAACCTACTGGGGTAGCCGCAGTGACTGGGTCTCTGGCACTGAGTCTGGTATTGTGGCTCTGAAGAGAAGAGGTGAAGAGGACTACAGTGATAGAAGATTCTATAATCTGAGGAACAGAGGTGAAATTCTTTAGGCACAATATGTTACCTCCCAGCTGCCAGGGCTAGAGATGTGTCCGCAGCATTCTAAAGGGGGAGGGGGAGCATCCAGAAATCTTGGTACATATTAGCACCAATGACAGAGGCAGGAAAGGTATGCAGATCCTGAAGAGAGAATTTAGGGAGCTGGGTTGAAAGCAGTAAAGTAGGAGCTCCAGGGTAGTAATCTCTGGATTGCTACCCTTGCCACACATCAGTGAGGGTAAGAGAAAATAGAATGATTTGGCTGATGATTGCTTGGCCAAGGATCTAGTGCAGGAGGGCAGGAGTTCAGATTTATGGCTCATTAGGATCTCTTCTTGATACAAAACAGACAGGCTGCACCTGAACCGAGAGGGACTGATAACCTCTTGTGGGTGTTTGCTCGAGCTGTTGGGGAGGGCTTAAATTAATTTGGCAGGGAGATGAGAACGGGATTCCTTGGGCTGAGGATGAGGTAGTTGGATGAGGCAGTGTGTAATGAGGCTGCTAGCAAGAAGAGGCTGATGATAGGGCAAAATTGCAGTCAACAATGAGTTGAAATGTTGAGGATGAGTTGAAATGTAAAAGGTGGACAACATCGAAGAGTGAATACAGGACATAGTGTTATATTTGAACGCGCGCAATATATGGAATAAGGTAGATGAACTTGTAGCAGAGTTACAGATTGGCACGTATGACATAGTGGGGATCACTGAATCAAGGCTGAAAGGAGATTATGGCTGGGAGCTAAACCACAAGACATAGGAACAGAATTAGGCCATTTAGCCCATTGAGTCTAATCCATCATTTCATCATGGCTGATCTATTTTTCTTCTCAGCCCCAATCTCCTCCCCTAACTGCTTCAAGCCCTGACCAATCAAGGATCTATCAACATCTGCTTTAAATACAGGCCATAAGATATAGGAGCAGAATGAGGTCATTCAGCCCAGAGTCTGCTCCGACATTCACTCATGGCTGATCCCGGATCCCACTCAATCCCATACATAGAACAAAAACATAGAACATAGAATAGTACAGTACAGTACAGGGCCTTCAGCCCACACTGTTGTGCCAACCCTTAAACCCTGCCTCCCATATATCCCCCCCCCCACCTTAAATTCCATCATATACCTGTCCAGTAGTCTCTTAAATTTCACTAGTGTATCTGCCTCCACCACAAACTCAGTGTACTCTACACACCAACCACTCTCTGAGTTAAAAAACCTTCCTCTAATATCCCCCTTTATCTTCCCACCCCTTACCTACCTTCTTGCCATAACCTTTTATTTCTTCAACGGTTTGATCGGGGCACAACTGTGTAAGTGCATGGAAGTCAGCCAGGTAGAACAGCACGAAGAGTTTAAAAGGAGACGGCTTTATAGTTCCTGCCTGATAACCTCACATTTCCCCTTACTCCAATTAAACATTTCCCTAAGTTGTCTGTTCCTATCCCCCTCCAATGCTATGGAAATGGAGATAGAATTGTGATCGCTATCTCCAAAATGCTCTCCCACTGAGAGACCTGACACCTGACCAGGTTCATTTCCCAATACCAGATCAAGTACAGCCTCTCCTCTTGTAGGCTTATCTACATATTCTCTCAAGAAACCTTCCTGAACACACCGAACAAACTCCACCCCATCTAAACCCCTCACTCTAGGGAGATGCCAATCAATATTTGGGAAATTAAAATCTCCCACAACAACCCTATTATTATTACTCCTTTCCAGAATCTGACTCCTTATCTGCTCCTCGATGTCCCTGTTACTATCGGGTGATCTATAAAAACACACAGCAGAGTTATTGACCCCTTCCTGTTTCTAACTTCCACCCACAGAGACTCCCTAGACAAACCCTCCATGCCCTTCTCCTTTTCTGCAGCTGTGACACTATCTCTGATCAACAGTGTCCCCACCTCTTTTTCCTCCTTCCCTGTCCTTTCTGAAACATCTAAAGCCTGGCACTTGAAGTAGCATTCCTGCCCCTGCACCATCCAAGTCTCTGTAATGGCCACAACATCATAGCTCCAAGTGCTGATCCATGCTCTAAGCTCATCCATTTTGTTCATAATACTCCTCACATTGAAATAGACACATCTCAGACCATCGGTCTGAGCGCATCCCTTCTCTATCACCTGCCTATCCTCCCTTTCACACAGTCTCCAAGCTTTCTCTATTTGTGAGCCCTTTACAATGTCACTTCAGTTCGGCTCCCACCCCACAGCAATTCTACTTTTAAACTCTCCCCAATAGCCTCAGCAAACATCCTTTGAAAAGAAGAGCTTACAAAATTTTCAAAAAATCTATGTAATGGTAGAGATCTAGAAGATTAGAAGGCTAGCAGGAAAGAGTTTAAGAATGAAATTAGGAGAGCCAGAAGGGGGCATGAGAAGGCCTTGGTGAACAGGATTAAAGAAAACCCCAAGACATTCTACAAGTATGTGGAGAGCAAGAGGATAAGATGTGAGAGAATAAGACTGATCAAGTGTGACAGTGGAAAAGTGTGTATGGAACTGGAGGAGATAGCAGAGATACTTAATGAATACTTTGCTTCAGTATTCACCACAGAAAAGGACCTTGGTGATTGCAGGGATGACTTTCAGTGGACTGAAAAGCTTGAGCATGTAGACATTAAGGAAAGGTTGTGCTGGAACACGTCAAATTGGATAAATCACCAGAACCAGACAAGATGTACCCCAGGCTACAGTGGGAGGCATGGGAGGAGATTGCTGAGCCTCTGCAGATGATCTTTGCATTTGTGGTGAACTACATGTACCTGTTTGGACACGCCCCTCTGCTAACTGTTCCTGTGGCTCCTCCCACAGACCCCTGTATAAAGGCGGTTGGAGGCACTGCTCCCCCCTCAGTCTCCAGGATGTTGTGTGGTGGATTCTTGCTGCTAATCATGGTCTCTTGCCGCTAATAAAAGCCTATCATTTGCCTCCCGTCTCCGAGAGTTATTGATGGCGCATCAGCATTATCAATGGGGACGGGAGAGGTTCCGGAGGATTGGAGGGTTGCGGATGTTGTTCCCTTATTCAAGAAAGGGAGTGGAGATAGCCCAGGAAATTATAGACCAGTGAGTCTTACTTCAGAGATTGGTAAGCTGATGGAGAAAATCCTGAGAGGCAGGATTTATGAATATTTGGAGGGGCATTATATGATTGGGAATAGTCAACATGGCTTTGTCAAAGGCAGGTCATGCCTTACAAGCCCGATTGAATTTTTTGAGGATGTGACTAAACACATTGATAAAGGTAGAGTAGTAGATGTAGTGTAAATGGATTTCAGCAAGGCATTTGATAAGGTACCCCATGCAAGGCTTATTGAAAAAGTAGGGAGGCATGGGATCCAAAAGGAAATTGTGGATCCAGAACTGGCTTGCCCACAGAAGGCAAACAGTGGTTGCTGACGGGTCATATTCTGCATGGAGGTCGGTGACCTGTAGTGTGCCTCAGTTTGTTCTGGGACCCTACTGTTTGTGATTTTTATAAATGACCTGGAGGAGGAAGTGGAGGGATGGGTTAGTAAATCTGCTAATGACACAAAGGTTGGGGGTGTTGTGGATGGTGTGGAGGACTGTCAGAGGTTACAGCAGGACATCAATAGGATGCAAAACTGGGCTGAGAACTGGCAGATGGAGTTCAACCCAGTTAAGTGTGAGGTGGTTAATTTTGGTAGGTCAAATATGATGGCAGAATAGCACTAATGGTAAGACTCTTGGGAGTGTGGAGGATCAGAGGGATCTTGGGATCCGAGTCTATAGGACACTCAAAGCTGCTGCACAGGTTGACTGTGTGGTTAAGAAGGCATTCAGTGCATCATGGGATTGAGTTTAGGAGCCGAGAGATAATGTTACAGCTATATAGGACCCTGGTCAGACCCCACTTGGAGTACTGTGCTCAGTTTTGGTCGCCTCACTATAAGAAGGATGTGGAAACAATAGAAAGGGTGCAGAGGAGATTTACAAGGATGTTGCCTGGATTGGGGAATGTGCCTTATGAGAATAGGTTGAGTGAACTTGGCCTTTTCTCCTTGGAGCGACGGAGGGTGAGAGGTGACCAGATAGAGGTGTACAAGATGATGAGAGGCATTAATCATGTGGATAGTCAGAGGCTTTTTGCCAGGGCTGAGAGCATCCTGAGCAGCTGCATCACTGCCTGGTTCGGAAATTGCACTATCTCGGATCACAAGACCCTGCAGCAAATAGTGAGGTCAGCTAAGATTATTGGGGTCCCTCTTCCCACCATCACAGACACTTACACTACATGCTGCATCTGCAAAGCAAACAGCATTGTGACGGACCCCATGCACCCCTCATACAATCTCTTCTCCCTCTTGCCTTCTGGGAAAAGGCACCAAAGCATTCGGGCTCTCACAACCAGACTATGTAACAGTTTCTTGCCCCAGGCTATCAGACTCCTCAATACCCAGAGCCTGGACTGACACCTTGCCCTATTGTCCTGTTTCTTATTTATTGTAATCCCTGCACTGTTTTGTGCACTTTATGCAGTCCTGGGTAGGTCTGCGGTCTTGTATAGTTGTCTTTTTTTTTCTCTTGTTTTTTTTTGTGTAGTTCAGTCTAGTTTTTGTACTGTGTCATGCAATACCATGGTCCTGAAAAACACTGATTCCTTTTTACTATGTACTGTACCAGCAGTTATGGTGGAAATGACAATAAAAGTGACTTGACTTGATTTGACTTGAAATGGCTAGCACGAGAGGGCACAGTTTTAAAGTGCTTGGAAGCAGGTACAGAGAAGGTATCAGGGGTAAGTTTTCTTACACAGAGTGGTGAGTGTGTGGAATGGGCTGCTGGTGATGGTGATGGAGGCAGAAACGATAGGGTCTTTTAAGAGATGCCTAGATAGGTATATGGAGCTTAGAAAAATAGAGGGCTATGGGTAACCCTAGGTAATTTGTAAGTTAAGGACATGTTCGACACAGCTTTGTGAGCCGAAGGGTCTGTATTGTGCTGTTGGTTGTATTGTGCTAGGTTTGTTATGTTCTATGTTTCTATGCCCTGACAGGTCAGGGAACTATCAACTTCCACCTTAAATATACGCACAGACTTGGCCTCCACCACAGATGGGAGGAGATGAGATATACAGCTCTCGTTGCATGTATGTGCAGTTCAACTCTGAGTAAGGATGCAGAAAGTTTGAAGTTAATAACTCATCTCCTTCTACCTTAGGCCACAAACTTATCAATCACCCCTGCTGTGGACCACTTTCTGGAGGTCCAAGACTCCAACTTCTACAAAGAAGGGATCCGTATGCTCCACGACTGCTGGACTAAGTGTGTAAATGTAGGAGGGGACTATGTTGAAAAAAACCATATAACCACATAACAATTACAGCATGGAAACTGGCCATCTCGGCCCTTCTAGTCCATGCCGAACACTTACCCTCACCTAGTCCCACCGACGTGCACTCAGCCCATAACCCTCCATTCTTTTCCTGTCCATATACCGATCCGATTTTAATTTAAATGACAATATCGAACCTGCCTCTACCACTTCTTCTGGAAGCTCATTCCACACAGCTACCACGGTCTAAGTAAAGAAATTCCCCCTCGTGTTACCTCTAAACTTTTGCCCCCAACTCTCAATTCATGACCTCTTGTTTGAATCTCCCCTACTCTCAATGGAAAAAGCCTACCCATGTCAACTGTATCTATCCCCCTCATAATTTTAAATACATCTATCAAGTCCCCCCTCAACCTTCTATGCTCCAAAGAATAAAGACTTAACTTGTTCAACCTTTCTCTGTAACTTAGGTGCTGAAACCCAGGTAACATTCTAGTAAATCTCCTCTGTACTCTGTCTATTTTGTTGACATCTTTCCTATAATTCGGTGACCAAAACTGTACACAATACTCCAAATTTGGCCTCACCAATACCTTGTACAATTTTAACATTACATCACAATTCTTATACTTAATGCTCTGATTTATAAAGGCCAGCATACCAAAAGCTTTCTTCACCACCCTATCCACATGAGATTACACCTTCAGGGAACTGTACACCATTATTCCTAGATCACTCTGTTCTACTGCATTCTTCAATGTCCTACCATTTATCATGTATGTTCTATTTTGATTATTCCTACCAAAATGTAGCACCTCACACTTATTAGCATTAAACTCCATCTGCCATCTTTCAGCCCATTCTTCTAACTGGCCTAAATCTCTCTGCAAGCTTTGAAAACCTACTTCATTATCGACGCCACCTATCTTAGTATTGTTACGTACCTGTGGGTGTCTTGTACCTGTCACGTGATCATGATGTAATTGAAGCTATGCTGGAGATGAGGTAATGGTCTTGTGATGGGAGAGTGACATCATTTTCCCGCCAGTGAGAGGTCATGTGATAGTTTTTTTCAACGGGGTAAAAAAGGAGAGCCCCACCCTGTGACGTGGGTAGTTCATGGTTGAATTTGGTATTGACTCCAAACTGCTGCGTATTCCGATGTTATGATGCAGTTTCATTTAAAAGTGGAGTTTTACTTTCTGCCTTAAGTTAAAGGTTATTGCCAGCAGTTTTGCTACAAAACTGCCAGTTAAAATCAAGTCGGAGAGTGAAGATTCGTCAAAGTTCGGGAAACTGAAAGATCAAGGAAAGTTGATTTCAATGGTGAAACAAGTTTGACCTTGTTTGATCCTCATTCGGAAGGAATTCGTTAGCTGTGCCCATGTTAGTCCCAGCTGTAAGAGCAGAAAGGGCTGGGTGCAAAGTTTCACCAAAGAAAGGACAGTGTCTTTGTGCCGTTTCATTTTTCTTCATCGTAAATCCTTTGATCGAAGCATACTTTGACTGGGCTCAGCAGTAACGCCACAAAAGAGAATTTATTATCAAGGAAAGCCTCTCCTTTAACTGACTGTAAATCATTTTGGATTTTCGCATTACTACTTCTAAGAACTGTTTTTGCATTCTCACTTTAAGAACTGTTCGAGCTGCCGTATCACAGCTGATTTCTGGTTGTTAGTCGTTGTTTTACTTTTTAGGTTTTTTTTAAGCAGTGTTTAATAAATGTTTTATTTGTTATAGAAACCCTGTTTCAATCATATATTCATTGTTGCTGGATTGTAACAGTATCATCTGCATACTTAATAATCCAATTTACCACCCCATCATCCAGATCATTAATGTATATGACAAACAACATTGGACCCAGTACAGATCCCTGAGGCACACCACTAGTCACCGGCCACCACTAGTCACCAGCCTCCAACCTGACAAACAGTTATCCACCACTACTCTCTGGCATCTCCCATCCAGCCACTGTTGAATCCATTTTACTACTTCAATATTAATACATAATGATTGAACCTTCCGTGCAGAACGTTGTCAAAGGCCTTACTGTTGTCCATATAGACAACATCCACTGCTTTAGCCTCATCAACTTTCCTCGTAACCTCTTCAAAAAATTCAGTAAGATTTGTTAAACATGACCTTCCACGCACAAATCCATGTTGACTGTTCCTAATCAGACCCTGTCTATCCAGATAATTTTATATATATATATATATACCATCGCTAAGAATACTTTCCGTTAATTTACCCACCACTGACGTCAAACTTACAGGCCTATAATTACTAGGTTTACTCTTGGAACCCTTTTTAAACAATGGAACAACATGAGCAATACGCCAGTCCTCCAGCACCATCCCTGTTTCTAATGACATTTGAAATATTTCTGTCAGAGCCCCTGCTATTTCTACACTAACATCCCTCAAGGTCCTAGGGAATATCCTGTCAGGACCCAGACATTTATCCACTTTTATATTCCTTAAAAACATCAGTACCTCCTCCTCTTTAATCATCATAGTTTCCATATCTTCCCTACTTGTTTCCTTTACCTTACACAATTCAATATCCTTCTCCTTAGTGAATACCGAAGAAAAGAAATTGTTCAAAATCTCCCCCATCTCTTTTGGCTCCACACATAGCTGTCCACTCTGATTCTCTAAGGGACCAATTTTATCCCTCACTATCCTTTTGCTATTAATATAACTGTAGAAACCCTTTGGGTTTTTTTTAAACTTACTTGCCAAAGCAACCTCGTATCTTCTTTTAGCTTTTCTAATTTCTTTCTTAAGATTCTTTTTACATTCTTTATATTCCTCGAGCACCTCATTTACTCCATGCTGCCTGTATTTATTGTAGATCTCTCTCTTTTTCCAATCCAAGTTTCCAATATCCCTTGAAAACCATGGCTCTCTCAAACTTTTAACCTTTCCTTTCAACCTAACAGGAATATAAAGATTCTGTACCCTCAAAATTTCACCTTTAAATGACCCATTTCTCTATTACATCCTTCCCATAAAACAAATTGTTCCAATCCACTCCCTTCTAAATCCTTTCACATCTCCTCAAAGTTAGCCTTTCTCCAATCAAAAATCTCAATGCTGGGTCCAGTCCTATCCTTCTCCATAATCATATTGAAACTAATGGCATTGTGATCGCTGGACGCAAAGTGCTCCCCAACACACACCTCCATCAGCTGACCTATCTCATTCCCTAACAGGAGATCCAACACTGCCCCTTCCCTAGTTGGTACCTCTACGTATTGCTGCAAAACACTATCCTGCACACATTTTACAAACTCCAAACCATCCAGCCCTTTTACAGAATGGGTTTCCCAGTCTATGTGTGGAAAATTAAAATCTCCCACAATCGCAACCTGTGCTTACTACAAATATCTGTTATCTCCTTACAAATTTGCTCCTCCAATTCTTGCTCCCCATTTGTTGGTCTATAATACACCCCTATAAGTGTTACTACACCTTTCTCATTCCTCAATTCCATCCAAATAGTCTCCCTAGACGAGCCTTCTAATCTATCCTGCCAGAGCACCGCTGTAATATTTTCTCTGACAAGCAACGCAAAACCTCCCCCTCTTGTCCCTCCGATTTTATCACCTGAAGCAACGAAATCCAGGAATATTTAGTTGCCAATCACACCCCTCCTGCAACCATGTTTCACTAATAACTACAACATCATATTTCCAGGTATCAATCCATGCTCTAAGCTCATCCACCTTTCTTACAATGCTCCTAGCATTAAAATAATGCATTTAAGAAATTCTCCACCTCTTCCTCTCTGTTTATCTCTAACAGTGCAAACAACTGTACTATCTTCTTTTTCTTCCTTCTCCCATACATTTGTTCCTACACTCTGGTTCCCCACCCCCCTTGTATCTAGTTTAAATCCACTGGAGCCTCTCTAGCAAACCTACCTGCAATATTTGTCTCCCTCCAGTTCAGATGTAAGCCGTCCCATTGGAACAGGTCCCCCCTTCCCTGGAAAACTGCCCAATTATTTATAAATCTGAAGCCCTCCCTCCTGCACCATGTCTTCAGCCACGTGTCGATCTGTGCTATCTTACTATTTCTAAACCCACCTGCACGTGGCACTGGTAGCAATCCTGAGATTGCTATCCTGGAGGTCCTGTCCTTTAACTTGGAACCTAACTTTCTAAACTCACCTTTCTGGACCTCCTCACTCTTCCTACCCACATCATTGATCCCTACATGGACCACGACATCCGCTGCTCACTCTCCCTCTTGAGAATACTGAGAACTTGATCCGAGATGTCGCGAACCCTGGCACCAGGGAGGCAACAGACCATCCGATATTCTCAATCGCTTCCACAGAACTTCCTATCTGTCCCCCTATCGAATCCCCTATCACTACTGCTCTCCTCTTTTCCCTCCTTCCCTTCTGAGCTGAGGGTCCAGTCTTGGTGCCAGAGACACAACTGCTGCACATAAATGTGCTAGGTTTTCTAAAATTCTACCTTCGACCGTGAACTTATCAATCACCCCTCGTATTAAGGATCCCACCCATCTATCCAGAATCCTCTTTGACCTTCTACCAGCAGACAGGAAACTCCAATGCACAAAAACAAGAACCATCAGGATGAGAAACCCCCCAGGCCTTTAGGCTTCTTATCTCCCGGTCACATCGTATTTGAAGTGTCACTGGTTAATCTGTTCCGTACCTTATGATATTTAGTGTCAATGCACTTCAATTTGTTATTAATGTGCGATTCATCTGCAGATTTTATCCTAACCTTCATAACATCATGCGTTACATGCTTTACACTGTGGTTCAAAGAAAAATCATCTTGTTTCAACGTACATTATATCTGTTGTATTAGTATGTAGTTAAATGAGAGGAAGAAGCTAAAGCCAGATGCATCAGTATTTCAGTGGAGTAACAGGAATTGGAGGCACGAGAGGAGTTGGCCAGAAAGGAACAACAACAGGGATGATGGCAGAGCAGCAATGGGTAGAATTTCTGGGAGCGACTCAGAAGGTGCAGGATAAATACAGCCCAAAGAGGAAGAATCATAAAAGCAGGATGACACAACTATGGCTTACAAGAGAAGTCAAAACCAACATAAAAGCTAAAGTAAGAGCATATAATAGAGCAAAAATTAGTGGGAAGTCAGGATTGGGAAGCTTTTAATAACCAACAGAAGGCAACTAAAAATTTATTAAGAACATAAAGATGGCATACAAAAGCAAGCTAGCCAATAATTAACCTTTTGGCATGCATTTCCTATCTCCCATTGTAATTTGTAGGCCACATCCTTACTACTGTTTGGGATTTGGTATATAACTCCCATCAGGATCATTTTACCCTTGCAGTTCCTTTGCTCTATCCACAATGATTCAACATCCTCTGACCCTATGTCACCTCTTTCTAATGATTTGACTTCATTTTTTACCAACAGAGCAACGCAGCCCCCCCCCCCACCTTCCTGCCTGTCCTTACGATACAATGTGTATCCTTGAACATTAAGCTCCCAGCTATAATCTTTCAGCCATGATTCAGTGATGCCTACAACATCATACTTGCCAATCTGCAACTGTGCTGCAAATTAATCTACCTTATTCCACATAACACCTTCAGTCCTGTATTCACCCTTTTTGATTTTGATTGCATTGCAACTTATCCAGTTAACTGCAATTTTGCTCCATCAACAGCCTCTCCTCACTACACATTGCTTCTGTTGGTAAACCTAATCTTCGGCTCTATTATCCACCTTTCCTTCATTACTTTTTGCATTGAAATTTACACACCACAGGACACTAGTTGCACCATGCTCAACCTTTTGATTCCTAACTTTGTCTGAGGTCTTACCAACAGCTCTCTCCACAGCCTCTCCCCTAACTGGTCTGGTATTCTAGTTCCCATCCCCCTGGAACTCTAGTTTACACTCCACCATGCAGTATTAGGGTTAGTCCCCCTCCAGTTCAGATGCAAATTGTCCCTTCTGTACAGTTCCCACCTTGACAAGAGCCCCATGATCCAAAAATCTTATGCCCTCCCTCCTACAGCGACTCCTTAGCCATGTGTTAAACTGTATAATCTTCCTTATTCTAGCCCTACTAGCATGGGGCATGGGTAACAATCCTGAGATCATAACCCTGGAGGTCCTCCCCTTTAACTTAGCACCCAACTCCCTATGCAGAACCTGTCACTCGACCTACCCACATCATTGGTACCTACATCGATCACGACTCTGGCTCGATCAAGATATCCGGACCTTGGCAGACAGCAGGCAACTTACCATCCAGGGATCTCGTTCTTACCCACAGAATCTCTCGTTCCTTCCCAACAGATCCTCTATCATCACAGCATGCCTCTTTATCTCCCTTCCCTTCTGAGTCACAGAAGCAGACTCAGTGCCCGAGACCCAACTACTGTGACTTTCCTCTGTTAGGACATTCCCACACCCGCCCCCCTCCCCCCAATCCTCCGACAGTGTCCAAAGTGGTGGTGTTGTCAACCTGTTGTTGAGGGGGATGGCCACAGGGGTACTCTGCACTGGCTCCTTAACCCATTTCCCCTTCCCGACTGTCACCCAGTTTCCTGCACCTTGGGTGTGACTACCTTTCTATGTCCTGTCTGTCATTCCCTCATTAATGTTAGTATTCATTTCAAGTGGACTAGAATATAAAAGCAAGGATGTAATGCTGGGACTTCATAAAGCTCTGGTAAGGCCACACTTATAGAGTATTTTGAGCATTTTGGGTTCCCTTATTTAAGAAAGGCTGTGCTGACATTGGAGAGGGTTCAAAGGAGGTTCACAAAAAATAATTTCAGGATTGAAAGGCTTATTTTATAAAGAGAGTTTGATGGTTCTGGGACTCCAGTCATTGGAATTGAGAGAATTAGGGGAGATCTCACTGAAACCTATCGAATGTTGAAAGGCCTCAATAGAGTGGATGTGGAGATGGTGTTTTCTATGGTGTGAGAGTCTTAAGTCCATAAGACACAGCCTCAGAATAAAAGAACGTCCTTTTAGAACAGAGCTGAGGAGGAATTTCTTTAGCCAGGAAGTGGTGAATCTGTGGAATTCCTTGCCACAGGCAACTGTAGAGGCCAAGTCATTGGGTATATTTAACACAGAAGTTGATAGATTCTTGACTAGTCAGTGCTTGAAGGGATATGGGAAAAAGGCAAGAGATTGATACTGAGAGGGAAAATGGATCATCCATGATCAGTCACCAGACTTGAAAGCCTCTAATCCAGCCCTCAGCTGATTGCTGATCTCATGGTTCATTCAAGGCTTTTGGTTGGGGAAGACTTTGAATGATTTGGTGGGGACAAATTCATCTAGATTGTTTTTATGAAGTCCATGATGACTGTGGTGAACTCATTCAAATCCAAAGCTCTTCATATGATCCAAACATGGTCCCGCACTCAGACTTGAATCAATCCCATAGCTGCTCCTCTACATTCTGTGACCACCTAGTCTCTGGACCTTGCTCTTCAGCCTCTACCTGTACAGACAGCCAAGTGATCAGATTTTCTGTCATGTCATCTGGTTACAGAACAATAGGCATTCCTTATCTTAGTATAATAGTGGTCTATTGTGTTGTGACCTCTGGTGCTGCAGGTTATATGCTGATGATAATTGGGACAGGATTTTCTTCAAACATGACCGGTTGAAGTCCCTGAGTCTGCCATTTGAAACCCATCGGGGTGGACTTCTGGTGAACATTGATGCTAAGATAGTGCTAGAGGGCGACTTCTCCCAGTCCATCTGCAGACAGTTTAAATTCAATCTAATGCTTCTGTTTTCAAGGTAGCTGGGGCCCTGTCAGAGTCTGTGATCTACAAGTGTACTCAAACCATGGTTCTACATTTTGGTGAATTCATGCTCTTGGAGTGGTCATTTTTGATATCTCAGGAGTGGCCTGGAAGATGTGCGCCTTTGGGCTTCAGCCTTGTGGACAACTTAATTCCTTACTGGCGTCGTCAACTGAAGTGACACAGATTGAAACATCGAGACAGCAGATATGGCTATCAGAGTCCCTTGCACTCTCTCTCACTTGATACTGTGATACCCTTTTATCTCCCTCATTAATGAGAGAGACCATGCCGGTGGCATGTCAAACTGTTGGGTGAACTGTGAATTGATGGACTATAGATCATGGTCTCTAGGGCTTTGCTACTGCTTGCATGGTGGGTGATGAGAAGGAATAAGTGCGGGGGGGGGGGGGTTGATGCTTTGCTGCTGCTTGTGTGTGGGATGGGGAAGAACACTTTGGGGTTCTAACATTTTCCTGTCATTCATTTTTTGGGGGTTTTCTTGTTTTGTGGTACCATTGAACGACTTTGGCTGAAAGGTTAACTTTCTTTCAGTCACCACAAAGACTGCATGGCCAACTAAATATTTTGTATATTTGAACATTTATTTTAGATTTACAGTATCTACAGTATTTTGCTAACACAGCATAAAACTCAGTTGTCCATCAATGTGCAGATTTAAAAGGGCCAATTAGTTTCCAGATCTCTTCACCTGCTCAGTCCAAACATATGCAAAATGGGTGATTTCAGAGCTGAGTTGAGAGAAAATGCCCTTGATGTCAAGGCAGCATCTGATCACGTGTAGCACTAAGGGGTCCTGGTAAAACTGAAGTCCACAGATATCAAGCACACACTCACGGGCCTGAAGCGAAGGTGGCTGAAAGAGATCACCTGACAGTTTTGTTTAAAAAAAATAAGAGGCAGAGATAGGGTCAATCATTCAGGCTTAAGTCATTACCTCAGGGCTATTCCTGAGGTTCAACTACTTCATCTGCGACCTTCTGTCGACTATGTCAGAAGTGCCGATTGTGTGCATTTGATTCTGCTTATACTTTTCTCATCAAATGAAGCAACCAATTTTTCAGAATGAAGTTCCGGCATAGGCTTGCTGATAAATTCAACAAAATAGTTTCAGAGAATGACCATTTAATCAGCTCTCCTTGGCATTCATTTCCATGATTCTAACAGACTCCTAACCATCAGTGTTAGACGTACAGCGGGCCAGAGCTTGGTTTTCCAGTAAAAGTGACTGAACTCCATCTTTATGACATGAGAATGAAGGAATACTCTCTACTTCTATGATGAGTGCATTTTCAACAACTCAAGTTTGAAACCATCCAAGAAACAGCAACAACGTTACTGTTATTATTACTGCAAGTTATTCCTTCCCCTCACCAACCTGTAGTTCAGTTATAATGCTGAGCACTTACAACATGTACTGCTGTTACTCTCACAGATTCTTCCAAATTCATAACCTCTAACACCAAGAACAGCAAGGGTAGTAGTTGCAAGTCCCGTCCAGGATGCCTTAAAACATTTTTTTTTCCTGTTGCTGATTTAAATCACAGCATTCATCTCAATAGTGATGTGGAAGCTTCTTCAAGGCAGCTCACAACCATTTACTTGATAGCTATTGATGACAAAGAAAACCCAAAGTTACCAGTGATGCACGTAACACAAACAAAAACTTCACACTATTGAATCATTGGACAAGCTCCAATGATTTATGAATTTCAGTTTTTTGCCAATAATCTGAAATACAGAAAGTCAAATGCATTAACAAATATGATGCAAGTCTCAAGTAAATAAGGTCTGCTTGCAACAATCTGAAAATGTTCCTATTCCCGTCTGGTAGCTGCTCCCTACAACCAGAAGGTGATCTCCTTCCAGCCGGGTTCATCTGTGAGTTAAGACATTAGACCGTCTCTGCTGACAACCTTGACAAGAACATTAAAATCCTGAATTTTCAGTGAGTAGAGGTTTACAATGCACAGTATAGATGAGCAAATCCCATACTCGCCATTGATCTGCAAAAGAAAAGTGAATAGCCAACTGGGTGATAGAACAGCAAGATGGTATTTAATTTTTACTATGCCACAAGACCATAAGAAAAAGGTGCAGAAGTAGGCCATTCAGCCCATCGAGTGCTCTGCAATTCAATCATGGGCTGATCCAATTTTTCCAGTCATCCCCACTCCCCTGCTTTCATCCCATACGCTTTTTTTTAGTGATGGCTTTAATCGGATTTCTTAGCTTTTTAAAAAAAATTTTTATTTCTTTTAACATTTTATTTATAATTTTCTACAAACTACAATGAAAAGAAAATCAATAATATATATAGAAGGATCATTGCCCTATAAACAAAAATAACAATAATACGTCTTAACAAATAAGCAAGTCACCCATAGTAAAAGAGAAAAAAAAAGAAAGAAAAGCACCCAATCCATCACCTAACCAACTCCAAGCCAACCATTATATGAGATAGACTTTTATTACCCCAGAACTACATATTGTAATAAAAAAAGGGGGGGGCAGGCTGCTACCTGATCAGAAAAACACAAAAGTCAAAAAAAGGCTGGAAATGTAGGGTCTGATTATCAAGGGAAAAATCTAGGTGACAGTTATGAAAATATTCGAGAAAAGATCCCCACACCCTATGGAACTTTATGTCCGAATTAGAAAGTGAGTAGTGAATCTTTTCGCAATCTAAACAAAACACAATATCCCTAGCCATCGAGCATGGGTAGGGGGGACTACATCTCTCCATTTAAGAAGTACTACTCGTCTGGCTAGAAGAGAGGCAAAAGACAATGTTCGTTGTTTAGCCGGGGTCAAATGCTTGTCAGGGTCTCGAAGAATACCAAAAAGAGCGATCAAAGGATCAGGTTCCAAATGACAATTTAATATAAAAGGTAAAGTTAAAAAAAACTTTCCAAATTTTTTCCAGAGTAGGACAGGCCCAATACAAGTGGAAAAGGGAGGCCTCACCTCCTTTGCATTTGTCACACCAGGGACTAATATCAGGATAGAACTTTGCCAATTTGGTTTTGGACATATGAGCCCTGTGGACGACTTTAAACTGCAGGAGACAATGACGAGCACATAAAGAGATTGAATTGACGGATTTAAGAATTGAATCCCAAACCTTGTTGGACAAAGAAAAACCTAAGTCATGCTCCCAAACAGTTTTAATTTTATCACAAAGGGCTCGTCTGAGAATCATAAATTTAACACGAATAGTAGAAATTACGCCTTTGCCTAAGGGGTTCATTTGAAGAAACAAGTCTACAACATTTTTATCAGGTTGTTCAGGAAAATGTGGCGTTAAAGGGCTAATAAAATGTCTAATTTGGAGTTATCTAAAAAAATGAGTATTCGGTAAATTAGACTTTATAGACAACTGTTCAAAAGACGCAAACCAATTGTCCATAAAAAGATCTTCAAAACGCCTGATACCTCTCCTACACCAGTCTTGGAATGTGGAATCCTGCATAGACGGTTGAAATAAATGATTGTATAGAATAGGACTAGAGGGGGAAAAACTATAAAGACCATGGTATTTTCTAAATTGAGCCCATATTCTCAGAGTATGCCTGATTACAGGATTAATAATAGATTTTGGCAATTGACAAGGAAGAACAAATCCAAGTAAAGCTGGAATAGATAATTTCTTATAAGCGTTTAATTCCATTGCCACTCATGTTGGACAAACAGACTGATTATAAAAGTAGGACCAAAAGATAGTATTACGAATATTGGCTGCCCAATAATATGAACAAAAATTAGGCAACGCCAAGCCACCTTCTCTTTTAGGCTTTTGGAGATGAGCTTTATTGAGTCTGGGCTGTTTACCCTTCCATAGGTATGATGAGATAATAGAATATAAAGAATCAAAAAAAAACTTTAGGAATAAATATAGGTAAAGATTGAAATAAATATAAAAATTTAGGGAGAATATACACTTTAATTACATTAATTCACCCAATTAAAGACATGGACAGATTTGACCACTGTGCTAATCTCTGTTTTGTAAAATTTAAAAGATTATTGAAATTCTCATCGAACAATCGGTTGTAGTTCCTTGTTACGATAATACCAAGATAAGTAAAACAATTGTTTACTACTTTAAAAGGGAGATTGTGAAATTCTAATTCTTGTGCTTCCTTATTTATCGGAAAAAGTTCACTCATATGTAGAGATTAAGTTTGTATCCGGATAGCTGACTAAATTTATTGAGAAGTGAAAACAACAAAGGTAAGGAGGTGGTCGGGTTTGATATAAAAAGCAACAAATCATCGGCGCACAGAGAGACTTTGTGCTCAAAACTGCCCCTCCAGATCCCAGTCAGTTCAGTACAACTGCGAAACACAATTTCCAATGGCTCAATAGCCAGATCAAATAACAGAGGGCTTAAAGGGCATCCCTGTCGGGTGCCACGTTTAAGATCAAATGGTTGGGATTGCTGGGAATTAGTCAAAACTGATGCAATTGGATGGGAATATAGTAACTTAATCCACTTAATAAGATTATATCCAAAATCAAATTTTTCTAAAACCGCAAATAAATAGTGCCACTCCACCCGAACGCCTTTTCAGCATCAAAGGAGATAACACATTCAGGGGTCCCTGATGAAGATGAATATAGAATATTAAAAAGATGTTTAATATTGAAAAAGGAAGGTGATTTTTAATAAAGCCAGATTGATCCTCAGAGATAATTAAGGGTAAAATAGTCTCCAGCCTACGGGCCAAAACTTTAGTTAAAAATTTAGCATCTACATTTAATAGAGAAATCGGCCTGTATGAAGCACATTCTAATGGATCCTTGCCTTTTTTCGCTAAAAAATGATACAAGCTTCATCAAATGATGCAGGCAATTTATTTTGTTTAAAAGAATCAGTAAAAACTAAACTAAGTTGGATTAAGAGCAATGAGGAAAATGATTTATAATATTCTGTAGAGTACCCATCAGGACCAGGAGATTTACCAGGCTGCAAAGCAGAAATAGCAGAGGATATTTCCTCTAAGGATAATGGCTCATTCAATTTATGTTTAAGATCAGAAGGAAGTTTAGGAATATTTAAACTATCTAAAAATTGCATAATGGTAGTATTACCATTAAAGGATTCAGAGGTGTAAAGTTGAGAGTAAAAATTCCTGAATGTATCATTAATTTCAGACTGGTCCACACTACTAGTCCCATTACTCATTCAAATTTTAGTGATGTGTTGTTTTGCTTTAGAGCGCCTAAGTTGGTTAACTAAGGACTTACCAGATTTATCCCCGTGAATATAGAATTTACTCCGACTGCCCAAAAGTTGGCGTTCAATCAGATAAGTAGAAATAAGATTAAATTTAGTTTGAAGTTCCATTCTTTTCTTATATAACTCCAGATCCTTGACCTGGGTGTATAATTGGTCTATACTTTAATCTGACTGATCAGTTCTAAACGTTCTTTGTGAGTCTTTCTTTTCAAATTTGCTGTGTAGGAAATTATTTGACTTCTTAGACATGCTTTCATTGCATCCCAAACAACCTGACTAGAGGTTTCAGGTAGTGCATTGGTATTTAAAAAGTAAGTTATCTGATCCTCCATAAATTTTACAAAGCCGTTATCCAACAACAAAGTCAGATTAAAAAGCCAGTGTTTATTTACTTGAGGAAGGCCAGAGAGAACTACAGACAATGTAAGTGGGGCATGATCTGAAATCAATATACTCTTATAGTCACAAGAACGGACAGATGGGATCAATTGATTAGTCGATTCAAGTAAATGTATGGTGAACTTGTGAGAAAAAGGAGTAATCTCTTTCATGTGGATGAAAGAAACACCAAATATCAGATATTCTATAATTAGAAAGAAAAGATTGAATAAATAAAGCAGATTTACTTGATTGTCCAGGGATAGAAGAAGATCTGTCCAAAACTGGATCCAGCCAACAGTTAAAGTCACCACCCAATATAAGAGAGTGTATAACTTATATAACTTATATAACAATATAACTTAGTTCTGGCAATGAAGAATAAAAAACAGTCAAAAAACCCTACATCATCCGAGTTAGGAGCATAAAGGTTGGCTAAGACCACCCGTGTATTATAAAGTTTCCCCGAAACAACAATAAACGACCATTAGGATCAGACATCTTATTATGAAGCTCAAAAGAAACATTTTTGTTTATAAGAATTGAAACGCCCCTCGCCTTGGCTTGAAAAGTTGAATGAAAGTGTTGTCCTGCCCATCGTGCCATAAGACGAGAATTATCTGAGTGATGAATGTGTTTCTTGTAAAAAGACTACCTCTGCTCTAAGCTGTTTAAAATGTGTGAACACTCTCCCCCTTTTAACCGGATGATTCAAACCCTTAACATTCCAGCTGACAAAGTTCAATGGACTAACCATTGAACATAAGAAGAAAAAAAAAGGATAACAGGCATTAAACCATATCTGAAATTTATATGTAATTCTGGGGCAAAAGTATAGAAAAAAAAACAGGATGAAATTACATCCTGTATAGTACAAATATGTCAAAATTCCATATATAATATTAGCATTGGAGTCTAAACTTACAACAAGAATCTGCAAATATAAAGCAGCAAGCACTCCCCGAGAAAAACTAACCCCCTACTGGACTTCCAATTATGTAACATCTTTAATTATCTCCACTCCAACTGTTGATACAGTAATGGAAATAAACACCAAAAAACTTTAAGAGTTACAAACAAAGATTTACCTTAACAAGAAAAAACAATACATTCAAAGTTTGTAAATCTTAAAGTATAATAATGGTCTAAAAAAAAACTTTACCCCAACCTTCCCGCTAGGGTTGATAAACCGAATAAAAGATCATCTACAAACTCAGTTATACAGAAAAAAAATTTAACATCTAAGTAAGTAATCCAACCGAATCATAAAAATAAGAAAAACACAAATAGCATCTTGAAACACAGGAAAAAAAACCACCAAAGAAAAATCCATTCAAGAGGAATTTGATCCAAACCCAAAACTGAGTTTAAAGGTACAACATCAACTGCCGCTTAAGGTTAAAATAATCTAACCAGAGAGAAAAAAAATCATCACCTTTAAAGAACTAAAATTATTTAAGATAGAAACTAAAATTGAGAAAATGGAAAAAAAGCACTTCAATGGGACAATGCAACATAATTAAGCTACTAATTAAATAGATGCGACAACAGCTACATTTTAAATTTTAAAAAGAAAATATCAAGATTTGTAGAAATTGGAGACTGAAGTCTGAAAAGAAAAACAAAAAACCATTCAAAGACGTCGTCACTTCACGAATCAATATCAATTTTTTAATGCGACACCGACTCCATTTTGAAATAAAGTCTCCAAAGACCTTTAAGAGGTGTCTAATTAGTTTCACAATCAGCTCTATTTAAGGAAAATGAAAATGCCCATACTGAAAAATAGAAATCCATCGTATTGAAATATATTGTTAAATGGATAATAAAAAAGATAGAAATAAAGATTAGAATATTAGAAAAAAAACTATTACCTAAACAGAAATGAAAAAGGCTGAAAAGAAAAAAAAAATCATATCATATTGTATCTGAAGAAACTTGAAGTAGCAGATAGGCTATCAATGAAGGTCTGCGCCTCTGCAACTGAATCAAAACGCTTAAAATCACCGGTCATAAGCTTGATTCGGAGCCGGGCTGGATAGGCGAGAGACGATGAAGTCCACGATCGTAGAGAACTTTCATTACTCCTCTGTATTCAGCACGTTGACTCATAACTTGAGGTGCATAGTCCTCTACTAAACGGATAGCATGACCTTTATATTGAAGCGTTTTACGTCGGCGAGCTTCTTTAATTAGTAAATCCTTGCTGTGGTAATGATGGAGGCGAATTATCACTGGACGTGGTCTCTGGCCATCTGCTGAGCGAGATGTAAAGATACAGTGCACTCCATCAATCTCTGGAGGCCTGGAAAGTATTTCGCTTCCAAAAATCTCACACAGAAAGTTTGAGAAAAATTCAACAGGAGATTCCCCTTCAACGGCCTCAGGCAAGCCGAGAATTCGAAGATTTTGGCGTCTACTCCTGCTTTAAAGGTCCATAACTTTAAGAGTTAACTTGCTATTATGCTCCTTTAGGGTAGAGCAAACTCTTTCCAGGCCTTTACAACGACGGTCTAGTTTCTCCGTGACTTCTTCAACATGTGATAACCATTGAGCATGATTCTCCAGTGTAGAGTTGATTTTATCCAGTTTCAGTTCCAACGAACTAAATTGTTGGGTTTGTTCTAACAGCGACACAATTTCACTCGCGGTTGCTCCCGATGGAGTGTTTTTTTGCCGATTTAGTAGGCTTAGATACACTCATTGTGCAGCCAGCAACTTCAATAGTGGGAGGAAGAGTAAGAAATAAATGCAGGTATATGAAATGGAGCGGAGCAATAGTTTTAGCAACTTAAGCTTAACTGGAAGTCCACCCCATACGCTTTGATGCTCTGGCTAATCAAGAACCTATCTATCTCTGCCTTAAATGCACCCAATGACTTGGCCTCCACAGCCACTCGATCACAGATTTGCCACCCTCTGACTAAAGTAATTTCTCCACATCTCTGTTCTAAATGGACATCCTTCAATCCTGAAGTTGTGCTCTCTTGTCCTAGACTCCCCTACCATGGAAAATAACTTTGCCATATCTAATCTGTTCAGGCCTTTTAACATTCGGAATGTTTCTATGAGATCCCCCCTCATTCTCCTGAACAGCCCAAGAGCTGCCAGACATACCTCATACAATCCTTTCATTCCTGGAATGATTCTCGTGAATCTTCTCTGAACCCTCTCCACATTCAGTCCATCCTTTCTAAAATAAGGAGCCCAAAACTGCACAAAATACTCCAAGTGTGGTCTCACGAGTGCCTTATAGAGCCTCAACATCACATTCCTGCTCTTATATTTTATACCTCTAGAAATGAAGGCATTCGCCTTCTTCACCACCAACTCAACCTGGAGGTTAACCTTTAGGGTATCTTGCACAAGGACTCCCAAGTCCCTTTGCATCTCTGCGTTTTGAATTCTCTCCCATCTAAGTATTAGTGTGCCCATTTATTTCTTCCACCAAAGTGCACGACCATACACTTTCCAACAATATATTTAATTTGCCACTTCTTTGCCCATTCCCCTAAACTATCTAAATCTCTGTTTTCTCAACATTACCCGCTCCTCCACGTATCTTTGTATCATCAGCAAACTTAGCCACAAATCCATTACTACCATACTCCAAACCACTGACATACATCATAAAAAACAGCAATCCGAACACTGACCCCGGGAAACTCCACTGGTAACCTGCAGCCAGCCAGAGTAGGATCCATTTATTCCCACTCTCTGCTTTCTAATGATCAGCCAATGCTCCACCTATGCTAGTAACTTTCCTATAATTCCACGGACTCTTATTTTACTAAGCAGCCTCTTGTGCAGCACCTTGTCAAAGGCCTTCTGAAAATCCAAGAACACCACATCCACTGCATCTCCTTTATCTACCCTGCATGTAATTTCCTCAAAACATTGCAGTAGGTTAGTCACGCAGGACTTTCCTTTCAGGAATCCATGCTGGCTTTGGCCTATCTTGTTATGTGCCTCCAGGTACTCGGTAATCTGATTCCAACAACTTCCCAACTACTGATGTCAGGCTAACAGGACTATTGTTTCCTTTCTGCTGCCTCCCACCCTTCTTAAAAGCAGAGTAACATTAGCAATTTTTCAGTTATCCGGTACAAAGCCAGAATCTTATTGATTCTTGAAAGATCATTGTTAATGCCTCCTCAATCTCTCCAGCTACTTTCTTCAGAACACGAGGGTGCATTCCACCAGGATCAGATTTATCTATTCAAAGACCATTAAGCTTCCTGAGCACCCTCTCAGTCGTAATTTTCACTGCACATACTTCACTTCCCTGACACTCTTGAATGTCCAGTAGACTGCAAATGTCTTCCATCTCTGCGTCTCTCATTACAATATCTCCAGCGTCATTTTCTATTGGTCCTATATCCATCCTGAACCCTCTTTTATATTTTATATACTTAAAAAAGCTTTTAATCTTCTTTAATATTAGTCACCTGCTTCCATTAATAATCCATCTTTTTCTTCCTAATGACCTTCTTAGTTTTCTTCTGCAAGTTTTTAAAAGCTTCCCAATCCTCTCTTCCCACTAGTTCTGGCTTCCTTATATGTCCTTTCTTTTGCATTTACTTTGTCTCTGACTTCACTTGTCAGCCACAGTAGTGTCCTTCTACCGTTCAAAAAATTTTTTCTTATTTGGAATATATCTGTCTTGCACTTCCCTCATTTTTCACAGAAACTCCAGCCATCGTTGGTCTGCTGTCCTTCCTGCTTGTGTCCCTTTCCAATCAACCATGGCCAATTCTCTTCTCATGCCATTGTTAATTTCCTTTATTCCAGTGAAATACTGACACATTGCAATTTAGTTTCTCTTTCTCAAATTTCAAAGTGAACCCAATCATATTGTGATCACTGTTCCCTTAAGGGTCCTTAACCTTAAGCTCTCTTATCACCTCTGGATCATTGCGTAACACCCAGTCCAGCACAGCTGATCCAATAGTGGGCTCAGTATCAAGCTGCAATAAAAATCCATCCCTTAGACATTCTACAAATTGTCTCTCAAGATCCAGTACTGGCCTGGTTTTCCCAATCCAGTTTCATGTTAAAATCCCCAAAGATTATCATGACATTGCCCTTCTGACACGCCTTTTCTATCTCCTGCTGTAATTGGTAATCTACATCCTGGCTGCTATTTGGAGGTCTCTGTACAACTGTCATTAGGGTCATTTTACCCTTGCCATTTCTTAACTCAACCCATAGACACTCTACACCTTCTGATCATGTGTAATTCCTTTCTAATGACTTAATATGATTTCTTATACACAGGGCCACACCACCCCCTCTGCCTACCAACCTCTTTCTGATACACCGTATATCCTTGAATGTTCACCTCCTAATGGCAGTCGTCCTTTAGCCAAGTTTCAGAGATGGCCACAACGTTGTACTTGCCATCTGTAGCTGAATTTCAAGATCATCCACTTTATTTCTTATACAGTGTGCATTCAAATATAATTTTCAGTCCAGTATTTGTTGCTTTCTGTTTTAACTGCACCACACCTCTATTGCCCTGGAACTCATCCCAATGGCTGTGATTAAGCCTCACCTCCTGCCTGTTCTTTCTATATCTGTTGCATGCCATCTTTGATTTATTTCTGTTTTCCCCTTCCTCAGCACAATTTAATAACTCTATCTCCTCTGTACCTAGTTCCAAGCACCTTAGAACTGTGCCCTCTCATGTTAGCCATTTCAGTCCTGGGAAAAAGCCTCTGACTATCCACACAATCAATGCCTCTCATCATCTTACACACCTCTATCAGGTCACCTCTCATTCTCCATCGCTCCAAGGAGAAAAGGCTGAGTTCACTCAACCTATTCTCATAAGGCATGCTCCCCAATCCAGGCAACATCCTTGTAAATCTCCTCTGCACCTTTTGTATAGTTTCCACATCTTTCTTGTAGTGAGGTGACTAGAAACTGAGCACAGTTCTCCAGGTGGGGTCTGATCAGGGTTTCATAGTTGTAACATTACCTCCCACCTCTTGAACTCAATTCCTCCCATGACTGATGAAGGCCAAAGCACTGAATGCCTTCTTAACCAGTCAATCTGTGCAGCAGCTTGGAGTGTCCTATGGAATCTGACCCCAAGAACCCTCTGATCCTCCACACTCCACAAGAGTCTTACCATTAATGTTATATTCTGCCATCATTTTTCACCTACCAAAATGAACCACCTGACACTTACCTGGGTTGAACTCCATCTGCCACTTCCCACCCAGTTTTGCATCCTGTTGTTGTGCTGTAATCTCTGACGGCCCTCCACACTATCCACAACACCTCCAATATTTGTGTCATCAGCAAATTTACTAACCCAACCCTCCACTTCCTCATCCAGATCATTTATAAAAATCACGGGGAGAAGGGGTTCCAGAACAGATCCCTGAGGCACATCAGTGTTCACCGACCTCCATGCAGAATGACACGTTTAGAATCACTCTGCCTTCTGTGGGCAAGCCAATTTTGGATACACAAAAGAAGGTCCCCTTGGATCCCATGTCTCCTTACTTTCTCAATAAGCTTTGCATGGGGCACCTTATCAAATGCCTTGCTGAAATCCATATACACTACATCCACTGCTCTACCTTCATCAATGTGTTCAGTCACATCATCAAAAAATTCTATCACACTCAACAGGCATGACCTGCCTTTCACAAATCATATTATGCCTCTCCAAATGTTTATATAATCATGCTTCTCAGGATCTTCTCCATCAACTTATCAACCACTGAAGTAAGACTCACTGGTCTATAATTTCATGGGCTACTCCCTTTCTTGAATAAGGGAACAACATCTGCATCCCTGCAATCCTCTGGAACTTCTCCCATCCCCATTGATGATGTAAAGCTCATTGCCAGAGGCTCAGCTATCTCCTCCCTCACCTCCCACAGTAGCCTGGGGTATATCTCATCCGGTTCCGGTGACTTGTCCAACTTGATGCTTTTTAAAGTCAACTGTAAGTCATCCCTACAATCACCAAGGTCCTTTTCCGTATCTCGTTGGAAATATTGAATATTGAAAAGCCTAGATAGGGTGAATGAGTGAAGATGTTTTCTATAGTGAGGGAGTCTAGGACCATGGGGCATAGGCTCTAAATCGAGGGTCATCCACTTAGAACAGAGACAAGGAAATATTCCTTAGCCAGAGGCTGGTGAATCTATGGAATTCATTGCCTCAGACAGATGTTTGGACCAAATCTTTTTGAGCATATTAAAAGCAGAGGTTGGTAGATTCCTGATTAATCAGTATGTCAAAGGTTAAAGGGAGGAGGGAGGGGAATGGGGTTGAAAGAGTTAATAAATCAGCCATGAAGGAATGTCAGAACAGACAGACGCACAATGGTCCAAATGGCATAATTCTGCTCCTATGTTTTATAAACTTATGCTGAATGGCCTTAATAAGGCCAATGTAACAGTGTGGAATTTTCCAAAGGGAACTGTGGCAGTGATGATAATTTGTATTCACTTCTTTACAATCTGAAAATCAAACACTTTTAACATAACACTCATCTTCCCGTCCATTAATACCACAGTAGGAAATCTCAGAGTTATTCACAAATTCCTGGACTCTTTACCTTTAATTGAGCTGACGAATGAGTTTATTGATTTCTTTTCCACGATGTCCAGTCTCTCCAAATTCATTGAGAAATCCCATTTTATTCCTTGCTGCGTGTCGGGCTACCGACAGTCTGAAGGGATGGAGAAAATTGCTGGCCTCCTTAAAGTATTTTCCAACTGTGTAGATCTCACATATCAAATCCTCAAGACAAATCAATCCACACTTTCCTGTAAAGAAAATGCAAGCACTAAATCGCAACAGAACTGTTTTAGAACCACAACCCACCCTATCACAACTGGAATGTTAGTCTGCCCTTCTTTCAACCACATCTCTGATACAGTTGTCCTCCCTCCTCCTAATCATTAACCATGTATTGGTTATCAATGACACATAGCAAGATACAGTGAAAGACTGATTGTGTACTTTTAGACAGCTCAAATTACACAATGCATTAAGGGTGAGGCTAACCCAAACCATAACCCAACAAGGCAAAATAACGATGCAGAATGAAGTGTAAAAATGTAGTGATAAATTATAACAAGGTAAATGGTGAGCAATTCTCTTCAGTTTCTTGGAGTCACGAAAGAAAACAGTTTCCATAACTAGATGTTATGCACCCAGACAGAATGGTGCGTTGGTAAGGGTTGACAACCTCCTCCTGTAGAAGAGTTGCTTAGCTTTCTTGGCTATGCTCTCAATGTGGTTGGATCCAGAAAGGCTATTAGTGATGTTCACATCTAGGAACTTGAAGCTGTCAACCTCAAACCTTTGATACAAGGCAGGAGCACATGTACAATTTTTCCTGAAGTCAATAACCAACTCTTTTATTTTATACATTCCCATTTTGTAAAGGTTTCCATTCTCTACAATCAGAGTTGATTTCTTGAATATCTTATGTACTTTTCTAACGGCCTCATACCACATTCATGAACACTCTAAACTTTGCACAAGTTTTCACCCCAAGGAAATGGCCAAGGTCCATCATAGTAGGCTGGACCAGAATGTTAACTCACTTGGGATCCAGTGAGTTGGATACAAAGCTGGCTTGTTACAGAAGGCAGGGTAACAGTGGAAGAGCATTTCTCCAATTGGAGGTTTGTAACCAGTTGTGTTCTGCAAGGATCAGTGTTAGGAGCTCTGTTGTTTATGATATACATCAATGATGGGCTGATTAATTTTGCAAACGACAGACTTGTGGACAGTGATTGAAGCATACAGCAGAATATGGACCATTGAAAAAAGCACAGATGCAGTTTAACCTGGATTTGTAGGAGGTGTTGCATTTTGGGAGACAGAGTGGTAAAGAACGCATAGAATATACTTGTTTGTTGTTCAGTTCAGAAGTCATGTTACAGCTGTATAAAACTATTAGGCCACATTTGGAGCATAATGAGCAGTTATAGAACATAGAACAATACAGCACAAGCACAGACCATTTGGCTCACAATGTCCCAGTTATGTTGACATTTTGGAGAGGGTGCAGAAATTCACTAAGATGTTGGCTGGACAAGACAGCATGTGCTACAAGGAGAAGTTGGACAAACAGATTGTTCTCTCAGAAGTATCAGAGGGTGAGGGGTGATCTGAAAGGAGGTCATAAAATCATGAGAGCAGGGAGGGAGAAACTAAAAAGATTTACATGGCAGTAAAAAGACGGAGTAAAAAGTTGCCTGGAGCATACTGCTGGGGGGGGGGGGGGGGGCACACATCGGAAGCAAATAAGAAAGCAACATTTCTGAGGCATTTAAACTGGTACACGGTGGCCACGTGTGCAGCTTTAACTAGTCAGCACCAACTCTGTGTACCAAAAAGCATGTTCTTGTGCTGGATTACTCAATGCTCTACGTCAAATGGTAGGAGCTCTGATGTACAGAGGTGATCAAGTGCATAGCTCCTTGAAAGTAGCAAAACAAGTGGATATGGTGATAAATGCTTGCCTTCACTGGCTGGGAAATTATGCTGCTGTATGAAATGTTGGTTAAGCTGCATTTAAAGTATCATGTGCTGTTCTGTTCAGTGCTCTCTAGGAAGATGTAGAAGTTTAGGAGTGGGTACTGGAATGTTGCCTGCAGTAGAGGACATGAAACTATAAGAAGGTTGGACAAACCTAAGTTGTTTTCTCTAGAACACTGGAGGTTGGAATGACCTTGAGGTTTATAAGACAAGCGTCTAGACACAGAGGGACACTAAAACTAGAGGGCATTGTTTTAAAGTGCAGTGGAAAAGATGTGAGGGAACAATAAGGATGGATCACCCACACACACAGCAGAAACAATTACTGTTTTTAAAATACATCTGAACAGGTGTTTGGATAGGATTGAAGAGACACAAGCCTAACGGGCAAGTGAGATAACTGTATAACTGTACATTGACATCATGGTTGGCAGAGAGAGGGGGGGGGGGGGGGCAGAGGGTACACATGTGCAGAACTCTGAATGCACTGAAAGCCTGCAATTTCAGCCCTGTCTTCCTTCCACAACCTGAGATGCATGCACATATCTGCACTGAATGACTTAATGAGTCTGCTCCAGCGAGCCATCATTGCAGATTTATTACCCCTCTCAATCCCATTCTCCTGCCTTCTGCCTGTAACCTTTGATGCCATGACTAATCAGGAGTCTAGCAACAACTGCTTTAAATACACCCAATAACTTGGCCTCCGCAGCCACCTGTGGCATTGAATTCCACACATTCTCTACCCTCTTGTCCAAAACACCACCTCACTATGGAAAACATTCTTTCCATGTCCTTTGATAGCCTTTCAGTGTCTGATAAAAGCTGATGTTTTTCAGCAGTGTAACAGCTCCAGTAAATGTAAACCTGCTGCAAGCAGGATTCTAACCTGCATGGGGCACCCCCACCTAATTTTGAATCCAACATCTTAATCACTTGGCCATCACAACTTTCTGGTGTTTGACGTAAAATTGGTTTAAATGGATAGCTGAAGGTCAGCAAAGATTTGATGGGCTGAAGGATGACGGAATTGATGGCCTTGTGGCAAAGTTTTTAAAAGATACAAAGATAGGTAGAGGGCGCACTTAGTTTTGAGTAGAGGGACTTAAGACAGTTTAGGAGAATAGGCAAAGTGGCAGATGAAATAGTGTCAGAATGTGTATAGTCATGCACTAAAAAGGCGGACTATTATCTAAATGGAGAGAAAATTTAAAAATCTGAAGTGCAACGGGACTTGTGCGAGTCCTTGTGCAGGATTCCCTAAAGATTAATCTGCGGGTTGAGTTGGTGGTGAGGAAGGCAAATACAACATGTGCATTAATTTCCAGAGG
This sequence comes from Hypanus sabinus, assembly GCF_030144855.1. NCBI lineage: Eukaryota > Metazoa > Chordata > Chondrichthyes > Myliobatiformes > Dasyatidae > Hypanus > Hypanus sabinus. The sequence goes on along the minus strand of NC_082717.1, from coordinate 268,702 downwards.
ACTAGAATATAGACAGACAGTCAGACATACTGCACTGATCCCAAGGGAAATTGGGTTTCGTTACAGTCGTACCAACGAAGAATAGTGTAGAAATACAGCAATATAAAACCATAAATAATTAAATAATAAGTTAATTATTCCAAGTGGAATTAAGTGCAGGACCAGCCTATTGGCTCAGGGTATCTGACACTCTGAGGGAGGAGTTATAAGGTTTGATGGCAATAGGCAGGAATGACTTCCTATGACACTCTGTGTTGCAACTCGGTGGAATGAGTCTCTGGCTGAACGTACTCCTAAAAGCAAGGATGTAATGTTGAAGTTTTATAAGGCACTGGTGAGGCCACACTTGGGGGTACTGCAAGCAGCTTTGAGCCCCTTATCCAAGAGAGAGTGGAGAGGGTTCAAAAGAGGTTCACAAAAATTATTCCAGGATGGAAACACTTGTCACATGAAGAACGTTTGATGGCTGTGGGCCTCTACTCACTGGAATTCTGAAGAATTGAGCAGTAACCTCATTGAAACCCATCAAAAGTTGAAGAGCCTCGAAGAGTGGATGTGGAATGGATGTTTCCTATGGTGGGGGAGATTAAGAGCAGAGGACACAGCCTCAGAAATAGAGGTGCATACTTTAGAACGGAGATGAGAAGGAATTTTTTTTAGCCAGAGTGGTGAATCTGTGGAATTCATTGCCAAAGGCAGCGGTGGATGCCAAGTCTTTATGTATATTTAAGGCAGAGGTTGATAGATTCTTGATCAGTCAAAGTGTGAAGGGATACCAGTGGGGGTGGGAAGAATGGAAAGCAGGAGATTGGGGCTGAGGAGGAAATGGATCAGTCACGATAAAATTGCACAGTGGACTCTGGCCAAATGGCCTCCATCTGCTCCCATATATTATGGAGCTGATTTCCCTTTCTGCTTCCTTTGATATATCATAAACTCATGACACATCATTAAATCCCTATTGCATTCTCTAAGTTGGAAGTCTATGTACATTCTCTTAGGTTGAGCACAACTTCCTCACGGGTACTTTCTGTTATCCCCTGCTAATCTTTTGTTATCCTCTGATAACGTAAGTTTTGTCTGTGTTACCTAGGTGCCCCTCGATAATCGAGTTGTCAGTTAGCGGTATGCGTTTCTTGTTCACTTTTGCTTGACCCCGTTTCAAAATCAGTTCACGGATAGATTTTAAATTAGGAAATCTGCAAAGAAAAATCAAGATGTGTAAACCATACACGTTAATGAAGTGACACAGGACACAAACAGTATCATGAACACTGCCCTTCACAAAACAGGACAAATCTCCACACCCTTCCTCCTAGCAATGACCTCACACTACTCAGCCCATCTGAGCTATTCTTCGGCTGTGCACTTGCTAAGGAATTTATTGCCCAAATAGTAATGTCCAACTCTCCTTCGATTTGACCACGTCTCCTTCCAACTATCATGCTCTGACTTTGAAATTCAAGTGTCTGAGTGCTGCATCATTTCAGCCAAAAAGGAGGCATGTGTTTGACTTAGAAGCAGAAACCCAGGAGTTTCTGGAAAGGAGTGAGAGAGTTGGGATGGATGAGGAGAATCAGCAGAGCCACAAGGGTTAGGGAACTACAGCCAGAAAGATAAAGGATGGAAGAGGGAAAGGACAACCACAAGGGCGAGGAATGAAAGAGGGAAATGAGAGTCACAAGGGATTGGGATCGAGAAGAATTCAAGCCACAAGGGATCTGGATGGAAGAGGAGAATTTGAGCTACTAGGGTTATGGATAGAAGAAGGGAATTAGAACATCAAGGGATAGGGATTGATGAGGAGAATTAGAGCATCAAGGAACAGAGATGAAAGATGGGAATTAAGAACACCAAGGGATAGGGATGGAAGAGGGGAACTAGAGCCAGAAGGGATAGGAATGCAAGAAGGAAATTAGACCCATATGTAAAAGGGAAGGAAGAGGGGTCCCAATTGGATCTACTGTGAATTGGTTCTTGCCCAAAACAGAGGGTTATTCTGGTTGGAAACCTGTGTTCTGTAAGGATCCATACCAGGCCCTCTGTCGTTGTTTTTTAACATACACGGAGTGGCTACTTTATTAGGTACACCTGCTTGTTAATGCAAATATTGTATCAGCCAATCGTGTGGCAGCAACTCAATGCATGAAAACATACAGATGTGGTCAAGAGGTTCAGTTGCTGCTCAAACCAAACAGCCAAAGAGGAAAGAAATATGTTCCAAGTGACCTTGACTGTGGAATGATTGTTGGTGCCAGACCGGGAGGCTTTAGTATCTTTAGAAACTGCTGATCTTTTAGGATTTTCACACACAATGGTCTGAAGTTTACATGAAATGGTGTGTAAAGCACAAAGCCAGTGAACAGTAGCTTTGTGGGTGAAAAAGCCTCGTTCATGAGAGGCCAGAGGAGAATAGCCAGACTGAACCAAGCTCACAGGTGACAGTAACTCAAATCATTGTGCGTAACAACGGTGGCGTGTAGAACAGCATCTCTGAATGCACAGCACATTGAACCTTGTAGTCCATCCACTTCAGCAGACCACACCAGATTTCGAGTTGTACCTAATAAAGTGGCCACTGAGTGTATACAAATGACCAGGATGAAAATGTAGATGGATAGGTTAGTAAGTTTGCAGATGATAGATCGGCCCACAAAGCTGTGCCGAACATGTCCCTACCTCAGAACTACCGAGGATTTACCCACAACCCTCTATTTTTTCTAAGCTCCATGTAGCCATCCAGGAGTCTCTTAAAAGACTCTATGGTATCCATCTCCATCGCCGGCAGCCCATTCCATGCACTCACCAGTCTCTTGAGTAAAAAACTTACCCCTGACATCTCCTCTGTACCTATTTCCAAGCACCTTAAAACTATGCCTTCTGGTGCTAGCCATTTCAGCCCTGGGGAAAAGCCTCTGACTATCCACACGATCAATGCCTCTCATTATCTTGAACACCTCTATCAGGTCACATCTCATCCTCCGTTGTTCCAAGGAAAAAAGGCAGAGTTCACTCAACCTATTCTCATAAGGTATGCTCCCCAATCCAGGCAACATCCTTATAAATCTCCTCTGCACCCTTTCTATGGTTTCCAGGTCCTTCCTGTAGTGAAGTGACCAGAATTGAGCAGAGTACTCCAAGTGGGGTCTAACCAGGGTCCTAAATAGCTGCAACATTACTTCTCAGATCTTACACTCAATCCCATGATTGATGAAGGTCAATGCACTGTATGCCTTCTTAAGCACAGAGTCAACTGCATAGCAGCTTTGAGTGTCCTACGGACTCAGACACTCTGAGGGAAGATCCCTCCGATCCTCCACACTGCCAAGAGTCTTACCATTAATGCTATTCTGCCATCATATTTAACCTACCAAAATGAACCACCTCACACTCACACTTATCTGGGTTAAACTCCATCTGCCACTTCTCAGTCCAGTTTTGCATCCTATCGATGTCCCCACTAACCTCTGAAAGCCCTCCACACTATCCACAAAACCCCCAAACCTTTGTGTCATCAGCAAATTTACTAACTGATTCCTCCACTTCCTCATCCAGGTCATTTATAGAAATCACAAAGAGTAGGGCTCCAAGAACATATCATTGAGGCACACCACTAGTCACAGACCTCCATGCAGAATATGACCCGTCTACAACCACTCTTTGCCTTCTGTGGGTAAGCCAGTTCTGGATCCACAAAGCAATGTTTCCTTGGATCCCATGCCTCCTTACTTTCTCAATAAGCCTTGCATGGGGTACTTGTCAAATGCCTCGCTAAAATCCATATACACTACATCTACAGCTCCACCTTCATCATTGTGTTTAGTCACGTCCTCAAAAAATTCAATCAGGTTCGTAAGGCACGACGTGTCTTTGACAAATCCATGCTGACTATTCCAAATTATATTATGCCTCTCCAAAAGTTCATAAATCCTGCCTCTCAGGATCTTCTCCATCAACTTAACAACCACTGAGGTAAGCCTCGCTGGTCTATAATTTCCTGGGCTATCTCTACTCCCTTTGTTGAATAAGGGAACACATCAGCAAACCTCCAATCCTCCAGAACTTCTCCTGTCCTCATTGATGATGCAAAGATCATTACCAGAGGCTCAGCAATCTCCTCCCTCGCTTCCCACAGTAGCCTGGGGTACATCTCAACCGGTCCCAGCGACTTATCCAACTTAATGCTTTCCAAAAGCTCCAGCATATCCTCTTCCTTAATATCTACAGGCTCAAGCTTTGCAGTCCGCTGCAAGTCATTCCTACAATCGCCAAGATCCTTTCCCATAGTGAATACTGAAGTAAAGTATTCATTAAGTACCTCTGCTATTTCCTCTGGTTCCATACACACTTTTCCAATGTCACGCTTGATTGGTCCTATTCTCTCACATCTTATCCCCTTGCTCTTCACATACTTATAGTATGCCTTGGGGTTTTCCTTAATCCTGTCCGCCAAGGTCTTCTCATGGCCCCTTCTGGCTCTCTTAATTTCATTCTTGAACTCCTTCCTGCTAGCCTTATAATCTTCTAGATTCCTATCATTACCTAGTTTAAACCTTTCATAGGCTCTTCTTTTCTTCTTGACTAGATTTACTACAGCATTTGTACACCATGGCTGTACCCTACCATCCTTTCCACATTTCATTGGAATGTACCTACTCAGATCCCCACACAAATATCCCCTGAACATTGCCACATTTCTTCCATACGTTTCCCTGAGACACCTGTTTCCAATTTATGCTTCCAGGTTCCTGACAGATAGCCTCATATTTCCCCTTTCTGCAATTAAACAGTTCCCTAATTTGTCTGTTCCTATTGCTGTCCAATGTTATGGTAAAGGAGATAGAATTGTGATCACTATCTCCAAAATGCTCTCCCACTGAGAGACCTGACACCTGACCAGATTCATTTCCCAATACCAGATCAAGTACAACCTCTCCTCTTGTAGGCTTATCTACATATTCTGTAAGGAAACCTTCCTGAACACACCTAACATACTCTACGCCTACTTAACCCCTCACCCTAGGGAGATGCCAATCAATATTTGGGAAATTACAATCTCCCACAACCACCCAGTTATTAATACACCTTTCCAGAATCTGTCTCCCTATCTGCTCCTCGATGTCCCTGTTACTACTGGGTGATCTTTAAAAAAAAACACCCATTAGAGTTCTTGACCTCTTCCTATTACTAACTTCCACCCACAGAGACTCCATAGACAATCCCTCCATGACTTCTTCCTTTTCTGCAGCAGTGACACTATCTCTGATCAACTGTGCCATGCCGTCATCTCTTTTGCCTCCCTCCCATACAATACAAAGATTGGTAGCATTGTAGATAGTGTAGAAGCTTGTCAAATGGGATATCTGACAGTTGCAAGTATGAGCAGAAAAATGACAGATGGATTTTAATCTAGTGTGAGGGTGTTGCACTTTGGGAGGTTAGATGTAAAAAGATGGTATGCAGTTAGTGAAGGATCCATAACAGCATTTATGTACAAAGAGATCTTGGAGTCCAAGTCCATGCTCCCTTAATGCGGCTGTATGAGTTGATAAGATTGCGGAGAAGACCATGGTATGCTTTGTTAGCTGAAGCACTGACTTCAAAAGTCAGGAGGTTATGTTGCAGCTTTATAAAATTAGTTAGTCCACATCCAGAGTTCTGGTTGCCCCATTAAAGAAAGGATATAGAGGCTTTGCAAAGGTGCAGCAGTTTACCAGTACGCAGCCTGAATTAGAGGGCATGTGCGTTGGACAAACTTGGGTTGAATTCTCTTGAGTGGAGGAAACTGAAGAAACCTGATAGAAGTTTAAAGATTATGGAAGTCATAGACAGAGAGCCAGTTACCTTGCCCAAAACTCAGAATGTCCAAAACTAGACAGCATACCTGTAATCTGAAAATGGACGATTCAAAGGAGACAGGTGGAGAATGTCTACTTTCTCCCCCACAGACTGCGCTACCAGGTGTGGTTGTGGAGGGAAATATGATAGAGGCATTTAAGAAGCTCTTTGATAGACACACAAATGTGAAGAAAATGGAAAAATATGAACATTCTGTGTTGGCAGAAGAAAATAGGCATTTCACTTGTTTAATCAGTTCAGGCGTATTGTGGGCTGAAGGGCCTGGTTCTGTGTGGAGAGCCAGAATAGAGATAACTCCAATGATGTTAGTCTGATAATACAGACTAATATTAAATCAAATCTGTCTCCCTTTCCTAGAGTTCACAAAGCTATTGCATTAGTCCAGACCAAATGGGCCATGTAATAAATCTCTGCATCGCTGTTTGTGTGCAAATTAACCCTGGGTTAAATTAACCACTCCAGTAATTATACAGTCAATAAGGTGCTTCACAAGTATAGTGACTTGGAACATCCTGAGATGGTGTAGAGCAGAATATGGTAACGGTGAGCACCATCATGTACTATGCTGATATCTCCCTAATGTCACAGAATAACCCCCTGATCTACAGAATCTCTTCCCCTCAAGATACAGTTCTCAGTACTAGCCTCATTTGTGTTCCTTTGGACCTTGTTTCTCAGTCTTTAAGTAACTTTATTTTCCTATAAATGCCCATAAGAAAATCTCAAGAAGGTATGTGGTAACTACAACTTGCATAATTCATTTAACCTCGACTGATTTAATCTTTTGAGGATTTTACTAAACACATTGATGAAGGCAGAGCAGTAGATGTAGTGTTTATGGTTTTCAGCAAGGCATTTGATAAGGTACCCCATGCAAGGCTTATTGGGAAAGTAAGGAGGCATGGGATCCAAGGGGACATTGCTTTGTGGATCCAGAACTGGCTTGCCTGTAAAAGGCAAAGAGTGGTTGTAGATGGGACATATTCTGCATGGAGGTCGGTGACCAGTGGTGTGCCTCAGGGATCTGTTCTGCGAGCCCTTCTCTTCGTGATTTTTATAAATGACATGGATGTGGAAGTGGAGTGATGGGTTAGTAAATTTGCTGATTACACAACTGTCAGGAGTGTTGAGGTTAGTGTGGAGGAGTGTCAGAGGTTACAACAGGACATTGATAGGATGCAAAATTGGGCTGAGAAGTGGCAGATGGAGTTCAACCCGGATAAGTCTGAAGTGGTTCATTTTTGTAGGTCAAATATGATGGCAGAATATAGTATTAATGTTAAGATTCTTGGCAGTGTGGAGAATCAGAGGGATCTTGGGGTCCAAGTCCATAGGACACTCAAAGCTGCTGTGCTGGTTGACTCTGTGGTTAAGAAGGCAAACGGTTCATTGACCTTCATCAATCGTGGGATTATGTTTAGGAGCCGAAAGGTAATGTTGCAGCTATATAGGACCCTGGTCAGTCCCCACTTGGGAGTACTGTATTCAGTTCTGGTCGCCTCACTACAGGAAGGATGTGGAAACCATAGAAAAGGTGCAGAGGAGATTTACAAGGATGTTGCCTGGCTTGGGGAGCATGCCATATGAAAATAGGTTGAGTGAACTTGGCCTTTTCTTCTTGGAGCGACAAGATGAGAAGTGACCTGATAGAGGTTAGGGTAAGATGATGAGAGGCACTGATCATGTGGATAATCAGAGGCTTTTTTCCCAAGGCTGAAACGGCTGACATGAGAGGGCACAGTTTTAAGGTGCTTGGAAATAGGTACAGAGGAGATGTCAGGGGTAAATGTTTTTGACGCAGAGTGGTGAGTGCGTGGAATGGGCTGCCGGCAACGGTGGTGGAGGCAGATAGGATAGGGTCTTTTAAGAAATTCCTGGATAGGTAAATAGAATTTAGAAAAGTAGAGGGCTATGGGTATCCTTGGGTAATTTCTATAGCAAGGACATGTTCGGCACAGCTTTGTGGGATGAAGGGTCTGTATTGTGCTGTAGGTTTTCTATGTTCTATGACTTTGAATCTCTGCCTCATCACCATAGCTTCCCAAACCCTGCAGTTTCATATTTATCTGCTAAGTCTTTAACAATCATTTTGTTCTCCTTTACACTTATGTACTGGAAATGACATCAAAGGATCTTGAACCTTACCCCCAAGCAACATAGGGTTCCACCACCTTCAACATCTTCAATGATGTCTGATTCAATTTCACAAATGTTCCACTGTAAATCTTTCGAAGTCGCAACATTTGAACAACTTTCCGCACTTTGGGACTGACTCCGTGAATCCTGCAACATTTTTGATGCATTTAAAGATTGAGCATTCCTCATCTCAGTTCAGAATAAACATGCAGTCCCTGCAGAGATGATTGCAGCTGTGGTACTTACGGTCTGAGCCGCACTGCAAATGCCAGCTTCTGCTCTTCGGGCACATCATTCTTCACTGTCTTCTTTGCCATCCGAACAAATCGAGCCTCATCCCGGAATTTCCGCCTAGAATCTCTTATAAAATTCTCAACTCGCTTAAAACGAATCTGCTTCCCTTTCTGAAGCTGAAATGCAAAAGCAACTGCACTTCAGATCTAGATCAGCATGAACCCACAGATATTCAGCACTCCACTTTAGTACTCAGGTCAAAACAAAATTATAATCAGCCCTCCTAACTCAACCAGTTAACATTTCATTATTTTGTTCAGGAAGTTATGTAATGTTTAAAATGCCATATTCTTCACTACTTTAGTATTTACGCCTCATAAAAAAAATTCCAGAAGGAAACTGACTGCCACCTTTCCTGAATCTCTGGCACATAACTGGCAACCCTCCCATACAGCCAGACTAGGTGGAACTGAAAATTTGCACCTCAAAACTAGTTTCCATAAAATTGAGCTAATATGAACCACAACATGTTTGAGGCAAGCAAACTTTCCACTCTAGACACAAGTAATACTGTAAACCTTGATCATAAGATGTAGAAAATTAACACTGTACAAAATTCAACGTGCAGAATTTGCAGGAATGCTCAGAAAGAAGCCATGAAGCACCTCATGTTTCAAGTTTCTAGTCATCAAGTAAAGAAACAGTGTGACAAAGTACAAGAATATGATAGTTGACATTCAAAAGTCTTTTAGCAGGTACGTGCAAGGAACGAAGGGACATCAGGAAGAAAGGATTAGTGTAATTAGGCATCTTGCTCAGCAAACATTGTGCACTGTTCTAACAGAGCTTGAATTTGTTCCAAACCAAGTATGGCAGGTGAATGGACTAAGGCAAATGCTTTTCCAGAGAAAGAGCAAAGCTACAAGGATGAGGTTTGGAACATGGGAGAAGCTCTTATTGAGGCTGGGCTGGAGTACTTAAAGTAAGTGGACTTTCTTCTTGAAATGTCATTAAGACTGAATAGAATATCAAGATTTGGGTAGTAACTGGAGCACTGAATCAATCAGCTGTTCCCGCTCTGCGGTAGATACTCAAGAAAGATATGGGTATCCCCCCCCCTTTACAAAGGTACCGCATTCCTATGAAACCTTTCTTAAGTCAAAATACTGTAAAGCAAAGGACCATTAATTTGTACGGGAAAAATTTTCGTAAAAGCAAAAATCCTCTTTGTGATGCAAAAACAGATTACTAATGTAGGTCTTTTGTAAAAGTCAAGTGGCGTACAGCGAACATTTGTAAAGCGGGGGACACCTGTAATTGTATTCCAGTTAGGATTCTATCACAGCCAAGGAAACTGTAAACACAGTTACAGTGACAGAATTCTGCAAATGGTATAACACATTATCAGTGCAATGAAAGTCCTTCAGACCTTTCGCTTTTCCTGTAAAGCTTGTTTGGCCTGGGTAGCCTTAATAGCCTGATAGGCTTTCCTCCTCTTCAGCAGGTTCTCTGGGACGCGTGGCAGCTTTCTCCTCTCTCTGAAAAAAATAACAAAATCACGTTTAATATCACTGGTGGTGGTGGAGGTGGAAACAATAGGGTCTTTTAAGAGACTCCTGGATGGATACATGGAGCTTAGAAAATAGAGGGCTATGGGTAAACCTAGGTAGTTCTAAGGCAAGGACATTTTTGGCACAGCTTTGTGGGCTGAAGGGCCTGTATTGGTGCTGTAGGGTTTCTAAGCTTATCAGAAATATAACTCTGCCTCCTCCCTTTCTTCCACTTATACCCTGGAACCTTTAGCTGCCAGTCTTGTCCCTCCCTCAGACACATTTTAGTAATTAATATCCTAATCCCACATAGATATCCCTGCCCAGAATTCATCCATCTGAACTGTCAGACCTCTTGCATTGCAATATATGTTTAATCTAACAGTGTCTCCTCGCTCCCTGCCACGCTACTGATCTGTTCATTTTCTCATTCAAACTTGCGTCGTCTAATTTAACAACTGCTACCTTGAAGAAAACAGATTGTGTATATGTTTGGGGGTTCCTTTTTAACCCAAGTATGGTCAACACCTGGAATACGCTCCCTCAGACTGAAGTCACTGACAGCATCTAACAAGTGTTCTAAATCATGGAACCATGGAAAGGTACAGTCATCTCCCATGTTGCCACCTGTCGTTTATATTAACATCAACCACCATTTCAGCTGCTCAATCTCCCTTACAGGTATCTTGTGCTTGCTCAGAAACGTCCTTGAACTTCATGAAGGAACAACCCATTGTGGAGCCTCACACCCATTCACAGTTCATGTTTATCATTCAGCCACATTATATACCAACAAATGAGACAATGTGCCCACCTTGATCCTGAGCAACACAGTACACAACACAGAAATCAGAATCACTTCATGTGAAACATAACAAAATTCATTGAAATAAAGTACTATCACAAATAGTTAACAAATCATGCGCACCTTTCTGTGTCTGACTGACTTCGACTGTTGCTGCTCATTCAAGAGACTATCACCCTCACAACAGCATCCAACCAGCCTGGTATGCTTGTTTGAGACGTTTTTATAATTATAATTACAATTATAAAAACAATACTTCACCATTACTTCAACAATACTTCACCATGCCGCTAAGCCACATTACTAAACCTATTTTGGATCCAATAATTCTAGAAATCTCAAAACCATGTGCCAGGTGAGGAAATGACACTGAGATAAAAGATAACCTATGAAATTCATGGTATTTATCTAAATTAAGTAAGTTGGTGATACTAAGCTCATGTTTGAGAAGGTACAAAAAGCTTTCTCAATCAAACTGAGAAGGGGACGTGGCGAGAGGGGCAGGGGTTTGATGGTTATGAAGGTTGGTCACACGATCGAGACCTAAGTTTTTCAACCACAGTGAACCTGGTACCCCAGCACACCATCTCCAACAGAAACACTGACTCCCCGATGGCGACAACATCACCCACACATCCAAAGCTCCCTGCCGGTGGTACTACCCCCTCCCTCCACACTCGCCGCCGGTAACACCGACCCCCGTCACCACCACAGACAGCGGATGGCAGGGGATTGTCGGAGCTCCCAGCTCCCCACTTACCCAAGTTCCGCCATGGCCTTCCACGTTCACCACGCGCATGTGCACAACGTCCTCGTTAGTGCGCAGGCGCGGTGCCGCTTCCGTTCAGCGACCAAACTTGCGCGTTCACAGCCGATTCCTCTCGCAGTGCTGAAGGTCTTGACCGCAAGTCCTCCCGCACTTTGTGCGTTGCTTTTCAATTTTAGCATCTGCAGCCTCTCTGTCTCCAGTAGTTAAATTATTTTCTTTAAAATCATAGCATAATGGTGGACCCCAGCAATGATTGATCATTAAATTGCGTCAGGGTCTTCCCACTCAACTCCTGCAGAGCCAGAAGCGGCAAATACTGTGGGCCTTCTTTAATCCTTCCTTCCCACCTTTGTTAGATAAAGGCATATTTTTCAGGATCAGAATGAGTATCAGGTTTAATATCACCTGCATAAGTCAAGAAAATATTTAACTTAGCAGCAGCAATGCAATGCAAGATAATATGGGGGGAAATCAATTATAGTGCACTTGGTACATTGTGATGAGCATTTGGTCCATGATAGGCGAGAAAAGCTTATTTATCTTAAATATGTGGTGCATGGCCAAGTGGTTAAGGCGTTAATCTAGTAATCTGAAGGTCGCTAGTTCAAGCCCCTTAGCTTAGGCAGCGTATTGTGTCCTTTAGCAAGGCACCTAACTACACGTTGCTCTGCAATGACACCGGTGCCAAGCTGTATCAGCCCGACAATATCAGTGGCATGGAGAGGACTGTTGGTCCCCCATACAACCCTGCCCAGGCCTGCGCCCTGGAAACTTTCCAAAGCACAAATCCATGGTCTCTCGAGACTAACGGATGCCTATTTTGTCTTTACCATCTATAGACAGATGGGGGAGGTGATTATTACACACCCCGGTTACAGTCAGGGTGACCCACAAACACACAAAAGAAGAACTGTGTAACCCAAACTAAAATGTAACAATTAATTAACTGGAGCTTCCCATCATAATCCCACAAACCCAATTAACACAAGAACTAGTAGCGCTAACTGCCAAGAGTGCTGGTGTGAGCTGTCAACCACGCCTCCTCCCTGAGTGCTATGCTGCCCCCACCTGAGGGGTCAGCAACCCCAGAGTCCATAACAAAGTTCAAGTGTTCTGGTGGTGTCTGGGGTGCTGGATAATGTCTGGTTTTCCCCTCCTCAGGGGAGGCACCTGTTGGTGGGGGAAGAGGCAGGCCACCTGGAGTGTCACTTCCATCCTTCAGTTTTGCTGGGTCGGTAGTGGCCGAAGGCTGATACGGTGCCAGCTGGTCCCAGTGCAGTAGAGGTTCAAAGGTCAAATTTAATGTCAGAGAAATGCATACAATACACATCCTGAAATGTTTTTTCTTCGCAAACATCCACAGGAACAAAGAAGTGAGATGCCCCAAAGAATGAATGACAGTTAAACGTGTGAATCCCAAAGACCCCCCCCCCCCAGCTCCTCCCGCGCATAAACAAGAATCCCCCCTCCCCCCACCAGCAAAAAAAGCATCGGCACCCGTCACCGAGCACTCAAGCGTGAGCAAAGCAACAGCAAAGACACAGACTTGCAGTTACCCCAGACACTTTGTGTTTCACCTGGCATTCGACATACCACAGGTTCTCTCTCTCCCTAATAAGGAAGAAAGAGATGTCTGCATTTTCCCAGCGTACGGGGAGACATAACAAACAATTCGCTGGTTTATGATGTTAAACATTTGTTATGTCACTTTTTTTGAGCTGTGTGCCTGAAGATCGCAAAGATCACACATCTTAAAGCACACAGCGGTAGATTTTCAGAATCCCCCAATGACACACGGGTCTCCTGCCACGACACCAACCCTCGATCCGCCCGTCTCCAGAACCCCAAGATCTTAGCTTCCAAATACGAGCTGGACTCTCAGGCTGAACACTTGACGTGCTGAACAACGGCCAGTCCTGAAGCTCCGAGAATGAATCCCATTCCTGCAAAGGACCAAAGTCAGCGTGTAACTCCAGGTCAGGTTCTTCAAAAGAACCTTGAAAGGGAAAAATAAAGATGTTAAAGATGGAAATAGAGCTGTTTTCGAAGATGCAACCATTTAGCGCCATCTTAACTCCGCCTCACATCTGCCTTCCACCACACAGGCAACCTCATCCAGGTGTACCACATTGGAGATGCAGTTGAGCACTTCTCCCAGCCTCTTCCAGTGGCTTCCCAGCTTGGGGGATAATCCCTTCTTCCGGAGAGGGGGAAACCCATACATGTACTGTTGCATTGGTGCCCTAGACAAGTGACCCAGCCCTTTCTGGGACATGCAAGCATCACCGCAGTACACGAACAGCTCCACGACCTGCCTGTTCCCAGGACAATAGAAGCGTCCACACAGCAAGACAAAGGTCATTGCAACTCCGAAATGGCTGGCCCCACCAGCTCTTGCACTGCAGTATGGAGCCCATGGGGGACCAGCAGCTGTCCGTCATCGGAAAGTGGCTACAGCCAAAATAACAACCTGTTGCACATGTTCAGCATGCCCCACTGAGAATATAGGGCTTTGATCTCTGACACAGGACGGAGACCTCTGCCCACTCTAGCTGCCTTTCCATGCTCAGCCATTCCCTCACCCAGGCCAGCACAGGATCGTTCGCCTGCTCACTGTGCAGCTGCTGTGAAACTGGTCCGCTTCCAGGAGCTGCCCTGCCAGACAGCCACAGCTTCTATGCCAAGGTAGAGTGTTACCCTCGACACATCCACACAGGCCCTCAGTGGGACAGCAGGTCTAGGCCAATGATGCAGGGATCCCAGATGTTGGCGAGCCACACCTCATGCTCCACTGCATCATTCTTCCCCACTGCAATGCACTGTCCCCTCTTCCTCTGCTTCCGCTAGCGCCTTGACCAGCCATGATGGTGATGTCAGGCTCAGGCAGATTGGAGAAGGATACTGGCATAGACAATGGCAAAGCAGAGAAAGCTGACATTTCTGGGAATAGTTCACAAGGCGCAGGATAGATATGTCTCACAGAGGAAGAAGTTCTCAAATTGCAGGGGTAGGCAACCGTGGCTGACAAGGAAAGTTAAGGGCTGGAGAAAAGCCAAGGAAAGAGCATGCAAAGCAGCAGAAGTGAGTGGGAAGCTTTTAAAATCCAACAATAGGCAACTGAAAAGCTGCAAGAAGGAGAAAAACTGGGGTTGTTCCTCAGGGCTCAGTGCTGGGACCGCTACTTTTTACATTGTTTGTCAATGATTTAGATCATGGAATTGATGGCTTTGTGGCAAAGTTTACGGATGGTGCGAAGATAGGTGGAGGGGTAGATAGTGCTGAGGATGCAATGTGATTGCAGCAGGACTAAGGCTTCATCCACACTAGACCAGATAATTTTGAAAATGCCAGTTTTGCATAAAAACGATAGGTGTCCATGCCAAACATTTTTGAAACTACCTCCGTCCTCATTAAAACAGGTATTTGGGCGAATATCCTCCAACTGGGCATGTGCAGGACACATCTACGGAAAACAAGTGATATGTTTGGTGTCAGATCTCGCTATGTAAGTGCCCATTTGGGCAGTTACAGATGAGAAAAACTTAAAAGGAAATTGCCAAATGACAGACAGCTGTTGGCTCTCGCGCAGGAGGACATAAAACTAAAAAAAAAACAAATACTGAAGCATATGGAGGCAACCAACAGGGAGTTCACCGACTGTATGACCCAGCTGACAATGAACATTGAAAAACTGACTAACTCTGTTGCATTAATAAAGCACCTTGTTAAATGTATAAAACATGTCTGCATCAGTGTTATCTTGTATTTCCATACAATGTTACAGTAAGCTGTTACACATCTATTGTCAGAGAAGTACTTGCATAAATAGGTAAACCACCTTCATACAAGCAAGGAAAGAAACAGGGCAAAGTGAGTACACTTATTTATTCAGTAAGTTATGGATCAAAGTATTTGGTGAGTACATTTCTAACTCTTCTGGCTTCAGTCTCATTGCCATCTGTTCTGAAATCGTTAGGTTGTGTGGGGGGTTGTGTTCAAGAAAACAATGAAATGCCGCGCTGCTGCCACCATCTGTTCTGACACGTTATGGCAGTGTTTTAAAAACTCTGGTTACCCCGTCCACATTGCCCTGCCCAACTGGTGTTTTCAAATTTACACACTCTGGAGGGTGTTTTAGAAAAGCTCCGTTTTCGGGGGAGGAAAACGCCGTTTCAGTGTGGACTGAGGGTCAAAATGAAGAGAAAAAGCTTTGTTTATGGATTTATCCAGTCTAGTGTGGACGTAGCCTTAGGAATCCTCATGCAGGATTTCCAGAAGGTTCATTTACAGCTCCAGTCTGTGGTAAAGAAGGCGTGAAATGTTGGGATTTATTTCAAAGGAAGTCAAATATAAAAACAAGGAGATGATGCTGAGTCTTCAGAAGGCACTAATTAGGCCGCACTTGGAGTACTGTCAGCAGTTTTAGACACAATATCTCAGACAGGATGTGTTGTCATTGGAGAGAGTCCAGAGGAGGTTCACAAGGATGATTCTGGGAATGAAGGGGTTAACATGTGAGGAGCATTTGGCAGCTTTGTGCCTGTACTCAATAGAATTTAGAAGAATGTAGAGAGATCTCATTGAAACCTACTGAATGTTGAACAGACTAGTTAGGGTGGATGTTGAGAGCATATTTCCTTTGATGGGAATATCCAGAACTAATGGGCACAGCCTCAAAACTAGGGAGTGACCTTTTAGAAAAGAGGTAAGGAGGAATTTTTTTTTTGCCAGAGTTCAGTGAATCTGTGGAATGTTCTCTCACAGACTGCGGTAGAGGCCAAGTCCGTGGGTATATTTAAGGCAGCTGTTGATAGTTTCCTGATCAGTCAGGACATCGAAGAATATATGGTGAGAAGGCAGATGTATAGGGTTGAGTGGGATCCAGGATCAGCCATGATAGAATCTCGGAGCAGACTCAATGGGCTGAATGGCCTAATTCTGCTCCCATGTCTTAAAGGTCTTATGTTGCTGAAGACACTCCAACATCAGCACCTTTACAAAGGCGTGGTGGGCAAGCTGTTCTTGGGTTGCAGGAGGGAACTTGGGGTAGCCATGCCGCGCACCGTGGCGGAGGTCCTCTGTGAATGGGCCTCAGGCTTCTTTCCACACGCTGCCTAGTCCTTCCGTTATTGCTTCCTCCAATGGCCTCTGTCCAAAGCACCACTATGAGTGACCTATAGTCATGCTGCTCAGCCGGTGTTAGGTTGAGTAGATCCCCCTCCAGTGCCAGGGCAGGATGCACCACTGTTTCAGTGGGGATGCTCTGGATGAAGCACCACAATATTGCAATGCTCCTGGGGGAGGGGGTGTCGTGGTCAACAACCCGCCCCCACATTCTTAATGACCAGAACTCATTATTGTGCTTATGTTAAAATGCTTTTGTGGGATTATGGTGGGAAGCTCCAGTTCATTTATTATTACATTTTAGCTTGGATTATACAGATTTTTGCTTGTGTATTTGTGAGAAACCCTCACTAACCAGGGTGTGTGATGGTCACCTTCCCCGTCGGTGTGAGACTGGTTGGGTTCATTTTCGGGGTCATGATGCCTGATCTGTTTTGTGTTCATCACAATAAAATGGTTGTTGAGTTGGCCTGTATGGACCAAATGCTGGCCACAATCTCCTTCATCACCAATCTCTCAAAGCTCTTCATCACATTAGATCTGAGTGCTATGGGATGAAAGTGATTGGGGCAGGTTACCACACTTATCCTAGGTACCTGCATAAATGAAGCCTGCTTGAAGCAAGTGAGTACCTCAGTCTGCCGAAGTGAGAGACTGAAGATCTCAATGAACACTCCAGCCGGTAGATCAACATAGATCTTTAGTGCTTGTCCAGGTACCCTGTCTGGGCGGGATACTGTTTGTAGTTTTACCTTCCTGAAGGTGGCTTGCACGTCAGCCTCAGAGACTGAAATCACAGGGCCACTGGGAGCTGTGGGAGTTTGTGATGGTTCCTCCAGATATTGATGGTCAAAGTGAGCATAGTGGCATTGAGCTCACCGGGAAGCTAAGCCCCATTGTCACCTATGTTGCTTCCTTTCACCTTGTAAGAGGTGATCGAATTCAAGCCCTGACACAGTTGTTGAGCATCCTTTAGTGATTCAAGTTTGGTCTGGAATTGCCACTTCACCTGTGAGATTGTAACTAGGCCTCTTGTGTATAATTTGGTTGCCAGGCTTGAGGAAGGGAAACCAGAAATAAGTCAAAGATAGCATGCAACAGAGATGATAGAAAGGACAGACAGGAGGTGAGGCTTCATCGCAGCCAGTGGCATGAATTACAGGGGAACAGAGGCATGGTGCAGTTAAAACAGAAAGCAACAAATATTACACTGAAATAAAATGGACTATCTTGAAATACAGCTACAGATTGGCCAGAATGACGTTGTGGCCATCTCTAAGAAGTCATCACCTGGGAACCATTAAGCCAATACATTTACTAATTCCCCACAATTGAAGGGAAATTATTTGTTATGGGTGTAAAATGCAGATTTAGCACAGACCATAAACTGTTTAATGGTTTAACTTTCAGACACACAAAATTCAGCAAGTATTCATGGAGGAGAATAAACTATCCTTGTCTTTTTTTTACATTATACCTTCCCCAGAAGAAATACCAATGATCCAGAAATCTGAAACCTTGCCCCCTCCACAAAAAATGTGATAATTATATTATGTATAAAATAATCACAAAATCAGTGAAGGTTATGAAATACCAAAGAGGATATATTCTTCAAAGTATTCAGAGGATTATGTCACAGTAGGCAGATTAGTAGGCATGCTTACATGAGTTTGAACTATTCTGTTAATGAAATGAAATTAATTTATTTCAGTCAGTACAAACATAATAAAAAGTATCATTTACAACAATGATTTCATAGGACAAAATTACAACAAAAAACATAGATATTCTTTAAAACAGACCGAAAGGGTGTAGGCTGAAGTCACAGCTTATTGGGCCTACCCCTCTTACTTGTACAACGTATTTAGTATCAATCATCACATCAAAAACAAAAAAATTCATAATCTTTTAAAACAAAATCCAATTCCAAATATTATTTATTTACATTACTCCCATTCATTTTAAATCAAGTATTTAATATGTATTCATTAAATTATTTTTTAAACTTGTTAAGTGTAATGTTATGTGCATGTTTTTAAATTTTTACTACAACTGTTCCATAGATTCACCCCCTGACTGAAATACAATGATTTTTTACATTTGTTCTTATCCTTTGTTTTTGAAATACAGGTGTCCCCAGCTTTACGAATGTTTGCTTTACGCCACTTCACTTTTACAAAAGACCTGCATTAGTAACCTGTTTTTGCATTACAAAGAGGATTTTCACTTTTATGAAAATTTTGTCCATATAAGTTAATGGTTCTTCACTTTACGCCATTTCGGCTTAAGAAAAGTTTCATAGAAACGCTCTATCTTTGTAAAGGGGGGGGTGGTGGAACACCTGTATACATGTTCCTCTCAAATTATGTTGACTCTCTCTTATTTAAAACAACCTTTGGATACTTTATGGTAGCTGTGCATTTTTTACTTTATACATAATTGGTATTATTTTAAAATCTATGTAATCTTTGAATTTTCAAGTATTTAGTTGATGAAACAGTAGATTGATTGGCTCATAATAACTAGTTTTATTTACAATTTGTATAACTTTCTTCTGGAGTAGAAAATTTGAATTTGTATTTGTTTTGTATGTATTTCCCCTAACCTTTACGCAGTAGGACACATATGGGACTGTAAGTGAACAGTATAAAGTAGACAAAGATTCCTGATTTAAGAAATCTTCCGCTTTCTACAGTATTGCAATAGATTTTGACATTTTTGCTTTGACATAATTTATTTGTGGTTTCCAGGTTAATTTACTATCTACTACCACTCATAAAACTTTTGTTTCAGATACCTATCAATTTCAACATCATTTATTCTAAGTTTACTCTATGAGTTTGGTACACGGTTTCCAAATATTATGAATTTAGTTTCACTTAGATTCAGTGATAATTTGTTAGTATCAAACCATTTCTTTATAATGTTTAGTTCTTTCTCCACTGTATCCAAAAGTTGTTCCGCTTTAAAGGTTTAATAAAGATATAAATTATGAATGGGCATATTAGTATGAATAACATGACTCATAATGTTTCAAAAGTCAATAATATGTATTTGATCCTTTATCCAGGCTTTAGATGTTTCAGTAAGGACAGGGTGGGGGCATGGTAAAAAGAGGTGGGGGCATGGTACTGTTAATCATAGGTTGTGTCACGGCCATAGAAAAGGAGGAAGACATGGAGGGATTGTCTACAGAGTCTCTGTGGGTGGAAGTTAGGAACAAGAAGAGGTCAATAACTCCACTGGGTGATTTTATAGACCAACCAATAGTAACAGGGACATCGAGGAGCAGATAAGGAAATGGATTCTGGAAAGGTGTAGCAATAACAGGGTCATTGTGATGGGAGATTTTAGTTTCCCAAATACTGATTGGCATGTCCCTAGAGTGAGGGGTTTAGATGGGGTGGAGTTTGTTAAGTGTGTTCAAGAAGGTTTTTTGACACAGTATGTAGATAAGCCTACAAGAGGAGAGGCTGTACTTGATCTGGTATTTGGAAATGAACCTGATCAGGTATCAGGTCTCTCAGTGGCAGAGCATTTTGGAGATAGTGATCACAACTCTATCTCCTTTACCATAGTAGTGGAGAGGGATAGGAACGGACAAGTTAGGAAAGCGTTTAATTGGAGTAAGGGGAAATATGAGGCTATCAGGCAGGAACTTGGAAGCATAAATTGGAAACAGATGTTCTCAGGGAAATGCACAGAAGAAATGTGGCAAATGTGTTCAGGGGATATTTGTGTGGAGTTCTGCATAGGTACACTCCAATGAGACAAGGAACGGATGGTGGGGTACAGGAACCATGGTGTACAAAGGCTGTTGTAAATCTAGTCAAGAAGAAAAGAGGAGCTTAGGAAAAGTTCTCAAAGCTAGATAATGATAAAGAACTAGAAGATCATAAAGAGCTCAAGAAAGAAACTAGGAGAGCCAGAAGGGGCCATGAGAAGGTCTTGGTGGACAGGATTAAGGAAAACCCCAAGGCATTCTACAAGTATGTTAAGAGCAAGTGGATAAGACGTGAGAGACTAGAACCAATTAAGTGTGACAGTGGAAAAGTGTGTATGGAACTGGAGAAAATACAGAGGTACTTAATGAGTACTTTGCTTCAGTATTCACTACGGAAAAGGATCTTGGTGATTGTAGGGATGACTTACAGTGGACTGAAAAGCTTGAGCACGTAGATATTAAGAAAGAGAATGTGCAGGAGCTTTTGGAAATCATCAAGTTGGATAAGTCACCAGGATGGAATAAGATGTACTGCAGGCTATTGTGGGAGGCAAGGAATGAGATTGCTGAGCCTCTGGCAATGATCTTTGCATCATCAATGGGGACAGGAGAGGTTCCGGAGGATTGGAGGGTTATGCATGTTGTTTCATTATTCAAGAAAGGTAGTAGAGATAGCCCATGAAATTATAGACCATTGAGTCTTACTTCAGTGGTTGGTAAGCTGATGGAGAAGATCCTGGGAGACAGGATTTATGAACGTTTGGAGAGGCATAATATGATTAGGAATAGTCAGCATGGTTTTGTGAAAGGCAGGTCATGCGTTATGAGCCTGATTGAATTTTTTGAGGATGTGACTAAACACATTGATGAAAGTAGAGCAGTAGATGTAGTGTATATGGATTTCAGCAAGGCATTTGACAAGGTACCCCATGCAAGACTTATTGAGAAAGTAAGGAGGCATGGGATCCAAGGGGACATTGCTTTGTGGATCCAGAACAGGCTTGCCCACAGAACAGTGGTTGCAGATGGGTCATAATCTGCATGGAAGCTGGTGACCACTGGTGTGCCTCAGAAATCTCTACTGGGACCCCTACTCTTCATGATTTTTATAAATGACCTGGATGAAGAAGTGGAAGGATGGGTTAGTAAATTTTCTGATGACACAAAAGTTGAAGGTGTTGTAGATAGTGTGGAGGGCTGTCAGAGTTTATACCGGGACATTGATAGGTTGCAAAAATGAGCTGAGAAGTGGCAGATGGAGTTTAACCCAGATAAGTGTGAGGTGGTTCATTTTGATAGGTATAATATGATGGCAGAATATAGTATTAATGGTAAGACTCTTGGCAGTGTGGAGGATCAGAGGGAGTACTGTGCTCAGTTCTGGTTGCATCACTACAGGAAGGATGTGGAAACCATAGAAAGGGTGCAGAGGAGATTTACAAGAATGTTGCCTGGATTGGGGAGCATGCCTTATGAGAATAGGTTGAGTGAAATCTGCCTTTTTTCCTTGGATGAATGAGGATGAGACGTGACCTGATAGAGGTGTTTAAGCTGATGAGAGGCATTGATCGTGTGGATAGTCAGAGGCTTTTTCTTAGGGTGGAAATGGCTAGCATGAGAGGGCACAGTTTTAAGGTGCTTGGAAGTTGGTACAGAGGAGATATCAGGGGTAATTTTTTTATGCAAAGAGTGGTGTGTGCTTGGAATGGGCTGCCGGCAATAGTGGTGGAGCCGGATATGATAGGGTCTTTTAAGAGACTCCTGGAGAGGTATATTGAGCTCAGAAAAATAGAGTGCTATGGGTGCCCTAGGTAATTTCTCAGTTCAGGACATGTTTGGCACAGCTTTGTGGGCCAAAGGCCTTGTATTGTGCTCTAGATTTTTAAGTTTTCTGAGTTTTTATGCTTAATAGCAACTAGCAAACATACAATCTTGAAGTGATGAATCTTACAGTAAGTGTACTAAGCATAAACTAAGCAGTCAACAAAAGATATGACATCTGTTGGCCCTCTGCTCCAAACTGCCCAGAACATTGCAGGGATACTTAACTTATTCCCTTCGCTTGCACCACACCTGTACCTATTTACCCTAATGCACACGATAAACATGCAACGGGCAATACAATGCAGATAGAGAACAGATGCATGCCTCCTACATTTCAGCACCCTGATTATTACACTACAGTAGTTACAACAACGTGCTACCTGGAGACAGGGGACATGAAATCTCAATATTTACACAAATGTCCTCTTTCTGGTAAGCTGTCTACCCTGATTCGTGATCTTCTCCTGACAAACTGGGTTGTTCCTCCTGACTGAATTCAGCAAATTCTGTCTTGAATTATTGCTGCCAAAGCTTATCCAAGCATAAAACTGAAATCCCGCTAACAGTCAGGACTGGCAGGGTGTAGTCTCTTTCACTACCATGGTCTTTTCAATGGTCCATTAATAGTCCAACCAGCATTATTCTGATTGCATAGGGTCCATTATTAACACTGCGAGTCACTGGCAATGGCTCCACCCCTACAGCAACTCGCATCTGCTTTCACATCTTCCAGTGCTGCCAAGAAAGAGCCTTTTCCATGTAGGCCACAGCAATTTTCTGCTCATCACCAAAAAAGTTCCTGTAGTAAGGCTTTGGCCATTAGATATCTTTACTCTGGGTTGGTTCACTGGCAACTGTGGTGAGCATTTGGTCCATGATGACAGATGAGAAAAGTTTGTGTAAGTCAACAGCCATTTTTATTACCATAAGCACAAAAGCAGACCGCAGGGAGAGACCTGCTCAGTCTCATACAGACAGGAGAGGTGATGACCATGCACCACAGTTATAGTCAGGGTGACCCACAAACACAGAAGTGAATATAATCCAAGCTACGACATAACAATAAATCAACTTGAACAACCCACCATAGTCCCACAAAAACATTTTAAATCAAGAACGATATATACTGTAGCACTGGCCACCAGAAATGTAGGGTGAGCTGTCGACCACAACTCCCCCTCCCTCCACCCCAGAGTGCTACATAACTTTCTTGGGTACCCTTCAGTGAACTGTTCAAGAAAATTGAAATGGTCATTATAATTGTGAATTTCAGGAAGAATAAGACTAAGAAACACATACCAATCCTCATACAGGGATCAGAAGTGGAGAGAGTGAGCATTTTCATGTTGCTGGGTATCAAGATCTCTGAGGATCTAACGTAGTTTCACCATATCAACATAGTTATAAAGAAGGGAAGACAGCGGCTATACCTCATTAGGAGTTTGAAGAGATTTGGTATGTCAACAAATTGTCAGTACCTCCAGTTGAACCATGTCTTTTTGTGTGTTTTCCCCCTAACCATCAGTCTGTGTTTATGTACTGTGTTGCCACATGCTTTTATTTGTTTTCATGCCCCATATGCTTCTGTCTCCGCTCCTGCTCTACTCTGATCCCTGTATTACTGAGTACTCCGCCTCTCACCTGTTACCTATTACCTGATTTGCTGCCACTTCTGACTCATTGTGCCCCACCTATCATCTGCCTCGCTGTTTATTACTCAGTGTATTTAAGTCCTGTGTTTTCACCTGTTTGTTGCCAGATTGTATCAGTGAGTTTTCCTGAGCCTTTCTAGCTTTTGTATCCGAACTCTGTCTGTCTGAATAGCGACTCTGCCTGTTTCCCGATTCTGGTTTTTGGATTTCACTGGATGTTTTGATCTTTGCCTGAACTTTGATGCTGACTTTGTTTGCACCTTGGGATTTGTTACTCAATTAATATCACTGTGTGCATAGTACTGGGTCTACGATTGGATCCCTGCTCCAGTGCCCTGACACAAATACACTCAAAAACTTCTAAAGATGTACCGTGAAGGGAGTGGTGTCTCAGAAAGGCAGCATCCATTATTAAAGACCTCCAACACCCAGGGCTCTTACCATCAGGCAGGAAGTACAGAAGCCTGAAGGCACATGCTCAGTGATTCAGGAACAGCTTCTTCCCCTCTGCTATCCGATTCCTAAATGGATATTGAACCCTTGGACACTACCACACTTTTTTTAATATATAGTATTCCTCTTTTTCTGCATACTTTTTAAATCTATTCAATATATGTATACTGTAATTTACTTTTTTTTCTCTTCTGTATTATATATTGCATTCAACTGCTATTGTTAAGTTAACAAATTTCACATCACACGCCAGTGATAATAAACCTGATTCTGATAATCAACAGTCTTGTCTTCAATGCTTTTCTTGAAAGGCCTTCTAAATGGATGACACTGCAATGGATTGCCATTTACATTTTCAATCTCTCTTTTAAACAGAGATGCAATGCATTATTGTCTTTCTGGACTCTAGTGCAGTATTTAGACTTTTATCATCTGAAACACAAGTGTTAGCATTCTGTAAATTAATGTCCTCAGAAGCACCTTGTTCCATTGGATATGGCAGAAGTTTAGAGTGCCTCCTTGGTGCAGGCTGAGCATTAATACCCTGAACTAGCCCTTGGTGGTCCAAACTCATGGCTCATAGACATTTGAGGAACGTATGTATCCACATTGACGGGACATCAACCATGTCAAGTTCACAATCATCTCAACCATCTCAGACTCGATGGGCCAAGTGGCCTAATTCTGCTCCTATATCTTATTATCTTATGATTGCAATTTCAAAATCTTAACAGTCTGAAATAAATTGTAACAGGTTGTCCTGCAACCCAAATTTAGATTTTCCCCCATCCTACACCAACACATATTTAAGTTTTCCCACAAACCACACTGGCTTTTACAAAGTTATGATCTTTTTATCCATGCTCCACTTCTTGTACAGTACAAATTAAATTTTTGACCCACTATTGGCTTGTTCATGGCCCTACCCCTTGCATTTCTTTTTCACAAATCTGTTATGCATATAAACACTACCTAAAATTCAAGCAGATAATTAATTGTTAACTTCAAAGAAAATGACAATTAAACAGCCGGATCCAACAGAGTTGCAGGCCCCGCGCCCTCAATTCACAGTGATAGTACATTCAGGATACAAGAGGTTTCTGGTTAAGAGCGTTTGCTAGTTTGCTACTGTTGTTCAGGAGGATTTAAGCTAACGTGGCAGGGGGTTTGGGAACAAGTGCAGAGAGACAGAGGGGTGTAAAATGAGGGTAGAAGCAAAAAGTAGTAAGGTGAAAAGTAAAAGTGACAGGCAGGCAAATCCAGGGCAAAAATCAAAAAGGACCACTTTTCAACATAATTGTATAAGGGCTAAGAGTGTTGTAAAAACAAGCCTGAAGGCTTTGTGTGTCAATGCAAGGAGCATTCATAACAAGGTGGATGAATTGAATGTGCAGATAGTTATTAGTGAATACGATATAGTTGGGATCACAGAGACATGGCTCCAGGGTGACTAAGGATGGGAGCTCAACATCCAGGGATATTCAATATTCAGGAGGGATAGACAGGAAAGAAAAGGAGGTGGGGTAGTGTTGCTGGTTAGAGAGGAGATTAACGCAATAGAAAGGAAGGACATTAGCCTGGAGGATGTGGAATCCATATGGGTTGAGCTGCATAACACTAAGGGGCAGAAAACATTGGTGGGAGTTGTGTACAGGCCACCTAACAGTAGTAGTGAGGTTGGAGATGGCATTAAACAGGAAATTAGAAATGCGTGCAATAAAGGAACAGCAGTTATAATGGGCGGCTTCAATCTCCATGTAGATTGGGTGAACCAAATTGGTAAGGGTGCTGAGGAAGAGGATTTCTTGGAATGTAT
This sequence comes from Hypanus sabinus, assembly GCF_030144855.1. Taxonomy (NCBI): domain Eukaryota; kingdom Metazoa; phylum Chordata; class Chondrichthyes; order Myliobatiformes; family Dasyatidae; genus Hypanus; species Hypanus sabinus. Next base: position 242,756 of record NC_082717.1, on the reverse strand, counting down.
GTGGGATGGTTTTCTGAACCAACATGTCAAGGAACCACCTAGAGAGCAGGCCATTCCAGACTGGATATTGAGCAATGAGGAAGGGTTAGTTAGCAATCTTGTCGTGCAAGGTCTCTTGGGTAAGAGTGACCATAATATGGTGGAATTCTTCTTTAAGATGGAGAGTGACATAGTTAATTCAGAAACAAAGGTTCTGAACTTAAGGAGGGGTAACTTTGTAGGTATGAGACGTGAATTAGCTAAGATAGACTGGCAAATGATACTTAAAGAGTTGAAGGTGGATATGCAATGGCAAGCATTTAAAGATTGCATGGATGAACTACAACAATTGTTCATCCCAGTTTGGCAAAAGAATAAACCAGGCAAGGTAGTGCACCCATGGTTGACAAGGAAAATTAGGGATAGTATCAATTCCAAAGAAGAAACATACAAACTATCAGCAAAAGCAGCACACCTGAGGACTGGGAGAAATTCAGAGTCCAGCAGAGGAGGACAAAGGACTTAATTAGGAAAGGGAAAAAAGATTATGAGAGAAAGCCGGCAGGGAACATAAAAACTGACTGTAAAAGCTTTTTATAGATATGTGAAAAGAAAAAGATAGGTTAAGACAAACGTAGGTCCCTTACGGTCAGAAACAGGTGAATTGATCATGGGGAACAAGGACATGGCAGACCAATTGAATAACTACTTTGGTTCTGTCTTCACTAAGGAGGACATAAATCTTCTGGAAATAGTAGGGGACCGAGGGTCTAGTGAGATGGAGGAACTGAGGGAAATACATGTTAGTAGGGAAGTGGTGTTAGGTAAATTGAAGAGCTTAAAGGCAGATAAATCCCCAGGGCCAGATGGTCTGCATCCCAGAGTGCTTAAGGAAGTAGCCCAAGAAATAATGGATGCATTAGTGATAATTTTTCAAAACTCTTTAGATTCTGGATTAGTTCCTGAGGATTGGAGACAGACAGACATACTTTATTTATCCTAAGGGAAATTGGGTTTCATTATAGCCGCACCAACCAAGAATAGTGTAGAAATATAGCAATATAAAACCATAATAATTAATTAATAATAAGTTAATCATGCCAAGTGGAAATAAGTCCAGGACCAGGCTATTGGCTCAGGGTGTCTGACACTCCAAGGGAGGAGTTGTAAAGTTTGATGGCCACAGGCAGGAATGACTTCCTATGATGCTCAGTGTTACATCTCGGTAGAATGAGTCTCTGGCTGAATGTACTCCTGTGCCTAACCAGTACATTATGGAGTGGATGGGAGTCATTGTCCAAGATGGCATGCAACTTGGACAGCATCCAAGGGTGACTAATTTAACCCCACTTTTTAAAAAAGGAGGGAGCAAGAAACCAGGGAATTATAGACCGGTTAGCCTGACATCGGTGGTGGGGAAAATGCTAGAGTCAGTTATCAAAGATGTGATAACAGCACATTTGGAAAGCGGTGAAATCATTGGACAAAGTCAACATGGATTTGTGAAAGGAAAATCATGTCTGACATATCTTATAGAATTTTTTTGAGGATGTAACTAGTAGAGCGAATAGGGGAGAACCAGTGGATGTGTGTATTTGGATTTTCAAAAGGCTTTTACAAGGTCCCACACAGGAGATTAGTGTGCAAACTTAAAGCACACGGTTTGGGGGTATGGTATTGATGTGGATAAAGAAATGGTTGGCAGACAGGAAGCAAAGAGTAGAATAAACAGGACCTTTTCAGAATGGCAGGCAGTGACTAGTGGACAAGGCTCAGTGCTGGGACCCCAGTTGTTTACAATATATATTAATGATTTAGACGAGGGAATTAAATGCAGCATCTCCAAGTTTGCGAATGACCCGAAGCTGGGCGGCAGTGTTAGCTGTAAGGAGGATGCTAAGAGGATGCAGGTTGACTTGGATAGGTTAGGTGAATGGGCAAATTCATGGCAGATGCAATTTAATGTGGATAAATGTGAGGTTATCCACTTTGGTGGCTAGAACAGGAAAACAGATTATTATCTGAATGGTGGCTGATTAGGAAAAGGGGAGGTGCAATGAGACCTGGGTGTCATTGTACACCAGTCATTGAAAGTTGGCATGCAGGTACAGCAGGTGGTGAAAAAAGCAAATGGTATTTTGGCATTCATAGCAAGAGGATTCGAGTACAGGAGCAGGGAGGTTCTACTGCTGTTGTACAAGGCTTTGGTGAGACCGCACCTGGAGTATTGTGTGCAGTTTTGGTCCCCTAATCTGAGGAAAGACATTCTTGCCATAGAGGGAGTACAAAGAAAGTTCACCAGATTGATTCCTGGGATGATAGGACTTTCATATGAAGAAAGATTGGATCGACTGGACTTATACTCACTGGAATTTAGAAGATTGAGGGGGGATCTTATTGAAACGTATAAAATTCTAAAGGGACTAGATGCAGGAAGAACGAGGGGTCACAATTTAAGGATAAAGAAGAAGCCTTTTAGGACCAAGATGAGGAAAAACTTCTTCACACAGAGAATGGTGAATCTGTGGAATTCTCTGCCACAGGAAACAGTTTATTGGCTATACTTAAGAGGGAGTTAGATATGGCCCTTGTGGCTAAAGGGATCAGGGGGAATGGAGAGAAAACAGGTACAGGGTTCTGAGTTGGATGATCAGCCATGATCATACTGAATGGTGGTGCAGGCTTGAAGGGCCAAATGGCCTACTCCTGCACCTATTTTCTACATTTCTATGTTTAAGAAGAGTGCCATCGGAAGTGATTAAAAGCATTGCCTTCCTTCTGCCAAATGCCACCAATCCAGTCAATACTGTTCTGAGAATTCAGAAGCCAGTTTAACCTGGCAAGCTCTTACATGCAATATACTCAATATCAAATGGCATTGTGTGTGTCAATAGTCCAAGTCAATCATTTTCTCTGTCAATCAGCTTTCAAATGCTGCTACTTCATTTCTTACATTCTTCACATACACGAGTAGTAAAAATCTTAACATTATGTCTCCATCTAAATGTGCAATCATAATATAGAGTACAGTCAAACCAGCGTGAGTTCATTAGTCCGATTCCTGGTGGAAGAAGCTGCCCTGGAGCCTGTTGGTCCTGGCTTTTATGCTGCAGTACTGCTTCCACCATCCAGATGCTGGATAGTAGCTGCTGGAATAGATTGTGGTTGGGATGACTTGGGTCCCCAATGATCCTATGGGCCCTTTTTACACACCTGTCCTTGTAAATGTCCTGAATCATGAGAAGTTCACAGCTACAGATGCGCTGGACTGTCCACACCACTCTCATGCTGAGTCTTGTGATTAAGGGAGATACAGTTCCTATGCCAGGCAGTGATGCAGCCAGTCAGGATACTCTCAATTGTGCCCCTGTAGAAAGTTCTTAGGATTAAGAAAGTTAGGATACCAAACTTCCTCGACCATCTGAGGTGAAAGAGGTGCTGTTTTGCCTTTTTTACCAAACAGCTGGTGTGTACAGACCACCCGAGGTCCTCGTTGATGTGGATTCCGAGGAACTTGAAGCTGTTTACCATTTCAACCCCAGATCCATTGATGTCATTGCCTGGATTGGGAACCTTTATGAGAATAGGTTGACTGAACTCAGCCTTTTCTCCTTGGAATGGCGAAGAATAAGAGGTGACCTGATAGAGGGGTATAAGGTGATGAGAGGCATTGATTGTGTGGGTAGTCAGAAGCTTTTTCCCAGGGTTGAAATGACTAACATGAGAGGGCACAGTTTTAAGGTGATTGGAAGTAGGTACAGAGGAGATATCGGGGGTAAGTTTTTTACTCAGAGAGTGGTTAGTGCATGGAATGGGCTGCCGGCAACAGTGGTGGAGGCCGATACAATAGTGTCTTTTAAGGGTCTCCTGGATAGGTACGTGGAGCTTAAAAAAAAAGAGGGCTATGAGTAACCCCAGGTAATTTCTAAAGTAAGTACATGTTTGGCACAGCATTGTGGGTTGAAGTACCTGTATGGTGCTGTAGGTTTTCTGTGTTCTATGTAACTGGTGATAGTGTAGTCATGGGAATAGACAGAGTTCTCTGTCATGGTATAGAGCATCCTGAAGGCTGTGTTGCCTGCTTGGTGCCTGGTTTTAGGACATCTTACCTGACCAGCAGAGGAATTTGCAGTGGGAGGGGAAATATCCAGTTGTTGTTGTCCATGTGGGTATGAACGACTTAAGGTGAACAAGGAAAGAGGTTCTGCTAAGGGAATTGGAGCAGCCAGGGACCAAATTAAAAAGCAGAACCAAACAGGTAGTAATCTCCCGAGCCACATGCAAATTGGCAAAGGGTCAAGAAGATTAAAGAGTTAAATGTGTGGCTCAAGGATTGTTGTGGGAGAAGTGGGTTTGAATGCATGGGAAATTGGCACCAGTATTGGGGAAGGAGGAAGCTGTACCAATGGGACGGGCTCCACCTGAACCATGATGGGACCTGGCGAATCACATTAATAGGGCCGTGGATAGGGCTTTAAACTAAATAGTACGGGGGTGGGTTCAACAGATTAGAGAAGTATGGACAAAGTAAAAAAGAAAAGTGTGGATAAAGATGAAAAAAACAAAAAAGAGAAAGGTAAGAATGGAGTGGAGAAGTCAAGTGCAAAAGAGTAAAAGATCATAAGATTTTAAAAGCACAATGAGTGTAAGGGCACTTTACCTGAATGCCCGTAGTATTTAAAATAAGGTCAGTGAACTTTGTGCCACATATCAGTACAAAGGGGTATGATTAGTGACCATTACAGAGATGTGGTTGTGGGATGGAGTAGATCGGGAATTAAGTATCCAAGGATATCAGGTAATACAGAAGGATAGGCAGGAAGGTAAGGGAGTTGGGTAGCTCTTAATTAACGATGAGATCAGGGCAATAGTGAGAGATGATATAAGATCTAAAGAGCAGAATGTTGATTTCATCTGGGTAGAGATTAGGAATAGTAAATGGAAAAAAATCACAGGTGGGAGTCGTCTATCAGACACCGAATAATAACATTGCACCGAATAATAACATCAACTATCTGAGGCATGTAAGAATGGAATAGCAGTTATTATGGGGGACTTTAACTTGCAGATAGATTGGGTGAATCAAGTTGATCAAGGCAGTTTTCAGAGAACTTCATAGAACACATCCTTGATAGCTTTCTTGAACAGCAGGTTATTGAACCTGCAAGGAATGTGCTATCTTGGATCGGGTCCTGTGCAATGAGACAGGTAAAATTAGTGATCTTGTAGTTAAGGATTCTCTTAGAAAGAGTGATCACAGTATGACTGACAGCAGGGAATTGGAGGGGAAGGGAATGGTAAGGGGGGGGGAGGAGAGATGATGGGGATGTGGAGGGTTAAGGGATGGTGAGAGGAGATGAGACAGTGTCGTCTCAGGGGAGATGCTGTAGAATTTGAGTGGCAGGGGAGGATGAGGGAGGAGGAGACATACACTATAGAACATAGAAATCTACTGCTCCTTACGGGCTCTTCAGCCCACAATGTTGTACTGACAATGTAACCTCTTCCCACCCTGCCAAATGCAAAAATGCTATTCCCTATTCCCAGTTCCTCCGTCTCTGCCACATCTGCTCCCAGGATGAGGCTTTCCATTCCAGGACATCTCAAATGTCCTCTTTAAGGATTGTGGTTTCCCTTCTGCCATCATCAATGATGCCCTCCTGTCGCCACAACAGGGAGCGAGTTCCCCTTGTCCTCACCTACCACCCCACCAGCCTCCAGATCCAACATATTATCCTCTGTAACTTCCGCTACCTTAAACAGGACCCCAACACTAAGCACATCTTTCCCTCTCTACCCATCTCTGCTTTCCGCAGGGATCGCTCCCACCGTGACTGCTTGGTCCACACATCCCTCCCACGGATCTCCCACCTGGTACTTATCCCTGCAAGCGTAAGTGCTACACCTATCCCTACACCTCCTCTCTTACCACCATTCAGGGCCCAAAACAGCCCTTCCAGGTGAGGCAACACTTCACTTGTGAGTCTGTTGGGGTCATCTATTGCATCCAGTGCTCCCAGTGCAGCCTCCTCTACATCGGCGAGACCTGACGTAGATTGGGGGACCTCTTCATCAAGCACTTCCGCTCCATCAGCCACAACAGACAGGAACTCCCCGGTTGCCACCCACTTCAACTCTGCTTCACATTCCCATTCAGATATATCCATACATGGCCTCCTCTACTACCATGATGAGGCCAAACTCAGGTTGGAGGAGCTACACCTCATATACCACCTGGGTAGTCTCCAGCCCCTTGGCATGAACATTGAATTCTCCAACTTCTGGTAATTCCCTCCCTCTCCCTTCCCCCATCCCAGTTTCAATCTGCCTCCTCCTCCAGCTGCCTATCACCTCCCTCATGGTTCCACCTTCTTCTACTACACATAGTGCTTTCCCCTTACATTCCTTCTTCACCTTTCCTGCCTAACCCCTCCCTGCTTCCTCTACCCCACCCCTTGATCTTTCCACATTGGTTTTTCACCTGGCACCTACCAGCCTTCTCCTTCCCACCCTCTCCCCACCTTCTTTATAGGGCCACTGCCCCCCCTTCAGTCCTGACGAAGGGTCTCGGTCTGAAACATTGACTGCTCATTTCCACAGATGCTGCCTGACCTGCTGAGTTCCTCCAGTATGTTGTGCGTGTTGCTTTGACCACAGCATCTGCGGTGTACTTTGAGTTAACCTACTCTAGAAACTGCCCAGAATTTCCCTAGTGCCTAGCTCTCTACGTTTCTAAACTGCATGTACCTATCTCAGAGGCTTTTAAAAGACCCTGTTGTATCACCTCTACTACTGTCGCCCATTCCATACACCCACCACTCTCTTGTGTGAAAAACTAACCTCTGACATCCCCTTTGTACCTATTTCCAAGCACCTTAAAATGATGCCCTCTTACGTTAGCCATTTCAGCTCTGGGAAAAAGCCTCTGGCTATCCTCACAATCAATGTCCCTCATCATCTTATACACCTCTATCAGGTCATCTCCCATCCTCCGTCACTCCAAGGAGAAAAGGCCAAGTTCACTCAACCTAATCTCATAAGGCATGCTCTCCAATACAGGCAACATCCTTGTAAATCTCTTCTGCACTCTCTCTATAGCATCCACGTTCTTCCTATAGTGAGGTGACCAGAACTGAACACAGTACTCCAAGTGGGGTCTAACTAAGGCCTGAAATAACTGTAGCATTAGCTCCTGGCTCTTGAACTCAATCCCATGGATGATGAAGGCCATCACACCATACAGCTTCTTAACAACACCGTCAACCTGCACAGCAGTTTGAGTGTCCTATGGACAGACATCAAGACCTCTCAGATCCTCTACACTGCAAAGAGTATTACCATAAATATTATATTCAGTCTTCAAATTTGACTTACCAAAGTGAACCACTTCACACTTATCTGGGTTGAACGCAATCTGCCACTTCTCAGCCCAGTTCTGCATCCTATTGATGTCCCACTGTAATGTTTAACAACCTTCCAGACTATCCACAACACCCCTAACTTTCAGCAAACTTACTAACCCAATCCAAACTCAGGTTGGAGGAACAACACCTTATATACCAGCTGGGTAGCCTCCAACCTGATGGCATGAACATTGACTTCTCTAACTTCCCTTAATGCCCCTCCTCCCCTTCTTACCCCATCCCTGACATATTTAGTTGTTTGCCTGTTCTCCATCTCCATCTGGTGCTCCCTCCCCTTTCTTTCTCTTGAGGCCTCCCGTCCCCTCATCCTTTCCCTTCTCCAGCTCTGTATCACTTTCGCCAATCACCTTTCCAGCTCTTAGCTTCATCCCACCCTCTCCGGTCTTCTCCTATCATTTCACATTTCCCCTCCCCCCCACTACTTTCAATTCTCTTACTATCTTTCCTTTCGGTTAGTCCTGACGAAGGGTCTCGGCCCAAAACATCGACAGCGCTTCTCCCTATAGATGCTGCCTGGCCTGCTGTGTTCCACCAGCATTTTGTGTGCGTTGTTGTTTGAATTTCCAGCATCTGCAGATTTCCTCGTGTTTGCTAAACCAGCCTTCTCCTTCCTCACCCAGGTCATTTATAATAATCATGAAGAGTAGGGGTCCCAGAACAGATCCCTGAGGCACACCACTGGTCACCGACCTCCATGCAGAATACAAACCATCTACAACAACCCTTTGCCTTCTGAGGTCAAGCTAATTCTGGATCCACAAAGCAAAGTCTCCTTGGATCCCATGCCTCCTTAATTTCTGAATGAACCTTGCATGGGGAACTTTATCAAATGCCTTACTAAAATCCATTTACACTACATCCAATGCTCAACCTTCATCAATGTGTTTTGCTACATCCTCAAAGAATTCAGTGAGGTTCATAATGGATGACCTGCCCTTGGCAAAGCCAAGCTGACTTTCCCTAATCAGATTATGAATCATAGAATATAGAAATGTACAGCATTTTACAGGCCCTACAGCTGTTAAGGATCCGGCCTGGGTGGTCACGTGATGAAGTAGGATCGAGACGTTGGGAATCCAGCTCCCTCGTAAAAAGTAATGAAATAGGGTTTAAATGAAGAAGAGTTAACAAATATCTACTAGAAACTATTTATAAGTAACTCAGGATTATCTTTTGATATGGCTCCTAAACCGAAACAGAAGAAAGCTACAACTTCGAAGACTGCGCAAATCAGCGGGGAAAAAGGCCTAACCGTATTGGCGAAGCCTCGGACTCAAGTTGGATCTCCTCCCGGCGAAGTGCATGGCACTTCTGATGATGCAGGACAGGAAGTTGCAGCAATGTCGGTGGTCTCTAAGAAGAAACGGCAAGAACAACGCATGCGCGAAGAAATAAGTATGCATGAACAGATATTAACAAAAGTAACAAAACTACAAATCCCAACTACTGGAAGTGAATCAGAAGTGGAGTCAGACTCTGGGAAATTCAGAGGAAGAAGAGGAAAAGAAAGAGGAGATTAAAGGAGACATAAAAGTTATCCTGTTATATATTATGAATGAATTAAAAGCTATAAGAAGGATGCAGAATACACTCGATAATGTGGTGGAAAAACAAAAGAAGATAGATAACAAAGTTAAAGAGATGGAAGTAAAAGTGGGAGAAAATACTGAAAGAATAGATAAGATAGAAGACAATAATCTTGCCTGGACAATAGAAAGAAAACGGATGTTGGAAAAAATAGATGCGCTTGAAAACTCAAGTAGACGAAATAATATCAAAATTGTTGGTCTTATGGAAGGTACAGAGGGAGAAAATCCAATAAAATTCTTTCAAGAACAGAGCTTTAAGACCAAGACCTCAACAAGATCAAAATCCAAGATCAATTTTGATAAAATGCTTAAGGTACCAAGGTAAAGAAATGATCTTGAAGGCAGCTACTCAAGGTGCTAAAAAGAGAAATGGGCCATTGACAATGGAAGGGAAAAGAGTTTTTTTTTTATCCAGACATAAGTTACGATCTTCTGAAGAGGTGGAAGGAATTTAATCCAGTGAAAAAATCTTTATGGGAAAAGGGCTATAAATTTTTATTGAGCCACCCAGCAAAATTGATGATTTTTCTGGATAACGAAGATTTTTCGTTGACTACCAGAAAGCGGAGAAATTTGTACAAGAATTACCTGATGTCCACGAAGAGAAGTAAAGAATTGTAGAAATGAAATGGACTAATGATGAAGACTGAAACAAGGTTGGACTTGACGGACATTTATATTAAAAAAAAGTTGAGGAGTATTAATTGGGAGTAGAGAATTAATTATTTTCTTTCTTTTCTTCACTAATATATTTTCTTTTTTTTTGTGGGGGAGCTGGAGGAGCTCCTGATCAATGGCTGCGAGTTTCACGTGTACAATCATGGCGATTGCCATGACCCGTAAGATGGGGGGGGGGGGGGTAATGTGTTTTTTTTATTCGCAACATTAGTGGGGGGTACTTTGCTTTTTTTTTCTTGTATATTAGTTACCTTTCTTCTTTTTTTCTTCTTTTTTGCCTGGATGGTTGGGGAGAAACTCATAGCAACATGGAGAATTTTAAGGAATTCCCAAGGTATTATGAATGATTAATTTACTTAATTTTTAAAGTTTTAATGTTAATGGAATTAATGGACCTGTGAAAAGAAAAAGAGTTTTAACATATATTAAGAAAATGAAAGGAGATATAGCTTTTTTTACAAGAAACACATTTAACAGAAACAGAACATAAATTGAAGAGGGATTGGGTTGGAAATGTCATTGCAGCTTCATTTAATTCAAAATTGAGAGGAGTTGCAATTTTGGTTAATAAATCTTTACCAATTAAAATACAAAATGTAATCATTGATTCTGTGGGGAGATATGTGATTATATATTGTCAAATTTTTCAGAATTATGGACTTTTATGAACATTTATGCACTAAATGAAAATGATGCAAAATTCATACAAGAAGTTTTTTTGAACTTGGCTGATGCACATGATAAAATATTAATAGGTGGAGATTTTAATTTTTGTTTAGATCCAGTTTTGGATAGGTCAACTAAGGTTGCTACAAAATCAAAAGTAATAAAACTAACTTTATCATAAATGAAAGACTTAAACCTGATTGATATATGGAGAAAAATTAATCCAAGAGAAAGAGATTATTCATTTTATTCAAATAGACATAAAACTTACTCAAGGATTGATTTTTTTTATTATCAAAAAATATTCAAGATAGAGTGAAAAGTGTGGAATATAAAGCAAGAATACTGTCAGATCATTCCGCCTTGATAATGACAATGATAATGATGGATAAGGAGGAATCGATTTATAGATGGAGATTTAATTCAATTTTATTAAAACGTCAAGATTTTTGTGATTTTATGAAAAAACAGATTCAATCTTTTTTGGATACAAATTTACATTCAGTTGAGGATAAAATTGTATTATGGGAAGTGATGAAAGCATATTTAAGGGGTGAGATTATGTTATACATCTAAATTTAAGAAGGAATACATAGATCAGTTGGAAAAAGATATAAAGTTAGAAAAAGAATCTCAAAGATATATGACAGAAGAAACACGAAGACAACTTGTTAATAAAAAACTACAATATAATACACTCCAGACATACCGTACAGAAAAAGTAATTATGAGAACTTAACAGAAATATTACGAATTAGGTGAAAGATCACATAAAATTCTTGCTTGGCAGTTGAAAACAGAACAGGCTTCTAAAACAATAAATGCAATTAGAACAAGTGTAAATAAGGTTACTTATTAACTTTTAGAAATTAATGAAACTTTAAAAAAATTTTATACTGAACTATATCAATCAGAATCACAAAATAAGATTGCTGAGATAGATAAATTTTTATCACAAATAACCCTTCCAAAATTAAATTTGGAAGAACAGAAAGGATTAGATATGCCCTTTACATTAAAAGAGATTGAAGAAGCTTTAGGATCACTTCAGGGTAATAAATCCCCAGGAGAAGATGGTTTTCCTCCTGAATTTTATAAAAAATTTAAAGATTTATTAATTCCTCCTTTTATGGAATTAATATACCAAGTGGAAAGAATGCATAAACTCCCACAATCTTTTTTAACAGCAATCATAACTGTATTGCCAAAAAAAGATAGAGATCCTTTAAAACCAACATTATAGGCCTATTTCTTTGTTGAATATAGATTATAAAATAATAGCAAAATTTTATCTAATAGAATATCTAAATATTTACCAAAATTAATACATATGGATCAAACAGGTTTTATTAAAAACAGACAATCACTGGATAATATAACCCGGTTACTTAGTATAATTCATTTGGCACAAAAAAGAGAGGAAATGAGTGTGGCAGTTACTTTGGATGCAGAAAAAGCATTTGATATATTGGAATGGGATTTTTTATTTAAGGTATTGGAAAAATATGAATTAGGAAAATCTTTTATACAATGGATTAAAACCTTAAATACTAATCCTCAAGCTAAAGTAGTTACAAATGGTCAGATTTCAACACTATTTTGCTTAACAAGGTCAGCTAGACAAGGCTGCCCATTATCACCTGCTTTATTTGTATTGGCAATAGAACCATTAGCTGAATTAATTAGAACAGATTCAGACATTGGGGGCTTTAGAGTTAATCAAGAAGAATATAAGATTAATTTATTTGCTGATGATGTTTTGATTTATTTAACAAACCCATTGCAATCTTTGCAAAGATTATCTTTCCGATTGGAAGAATATGGGAAAGTATCAGGGTATAAAGTAAATTGGGATAAAAGTGAAATTTTACCTCTTACCAAAGCAAATTATAATCAATGTTGATTAGTAACTCAATTTTGATGGTCAATAAATGGGATAAAATATTTAGGTATTAGAGTTGATAATGATGTAAAAATTTATATAAAAAAATTATTTGCCATTATTAAAAAAAATAAAAGAGGATCTTGATAAATGGATGATGTTACCAATAACATTAATAGGTAGAGTTAATGCTGTAAAAATGAATATATTTCCTAGATTGCAATATTTATTCCAAACTTTACCAATACAATTATCTCAGAAGTTTTTTAAAGAACTGAATAAATATGTAAGGAAATTTCTTTGGAAAGGAAAGATGTCAAGAATATCATTGGAGAAATTGACATGTAAATTTGATTTAGGAGGGTTACAACTTCCAAATTTTAAGAATTATTATAAAGCAAATCAACTTAGATTTATTGCATCTTTTTTTGATGAAAAAAAACCAGCATGGATTAGAATAGAATTAGATAAGTTAGGAGAAAACATACCAGAAGATTTTATATATAAATGGGAATCCAAATGGATACGGGAAAAAAAAATCTCCTATATTAAGACACTTGATTGATTTATGGAATAAGGTAAATATGGATGATGAGATAAAGAAATCTTTATTAGCAAAAAGAACTTTAATTCAAAATAGACTTATTCCTTTTACAATGGATAATAAAGTTTTACATAATTGGTTCCAAAAGGGGATTAAATATATAGGTGATTGTTTTGAAGGAGGTATATTGATGTCGTTTGATCAATTAAAAAATAAATATAAAATATCAAATCACTCTTTTCTGTTATTTTCAATTAAAGGCTTATTTACGAGAAAAGCTGGGACAAACAATGTTGATGCCAAAACCTAGTGAAATAGAAATATTAATTCAAAATGGAAAAATTAAAAAATTTACATCTTGTATGTATAATTTGATTCAAAAACAGACAATTAAATCAGGAATTCATAAATCAAGACAAAAATGGGAATCTGATTTGAATGTTAAAATTGATAGAAAAAACTGGTCAAGATTATGTTCTGATAGTATGAGAAATACAATAAGTGTTCAACTTAGATTAATACAAAATAATTTTTTTACATCAATTATATATAACACCACAGAAAATAAACAGATTAAATTCAAATATGTCTGACCAATGTTTTCGATGTAATCAAGAAATTGGTACTTTTTTACATTCTACTTGGTCTTGTTTTAAAATTCAAACATTTTGGATAAATCTAAGACTTTTATTGGAACCAATTACTGGAGTACAACTCCCACATAGTCCAGTATTATTTTTATTAGGAGACATTGAAGGGACAATACCAAAACTTAAATTGAATAAGTATCAGAAAAAATTTATAAAAATTGCATTGGCAGTAGCCAAAAAAGTTATCACAGTTACTTGGAAATCTGATTTATATTTAACTATGGATTGTTGGAATAATAAAATACATAGTTGTATTCCACTTGAAAAAATTACATACAATCTAAAAAATGAATATGATATATTTTTGAACATTTGGCTCCCATACTTACAAAAGATAGGATTAAATACATAGGTCCTTTGAAGATAAAATTATAAAGTAATTGGGGAAAGTAAAAATAAATATTAAAATTATTTTGAACTCCATGGAGCATGTAGGGATCCTCTGATATCCAGGCAATCTTTCTCTTCTTTTTCTTTTCTTTCTTTAGATAGGGGTTAAGGGGGGGAGGGTTAATATTATTTTTCTCACTATTTCATCATCTCTTTTATGCTTGTAATTTTCTAAAATTTAATAAATACATAAAAAAATTAAATGGATCCAGCCTGAACACTGGGTCGAAGGGCCTCTGCTGATAGCTCTGGACCACAACAGTCCTTAATTTCTGCCTTTTCACCTGGCCATGTGGGTTTTGACCCAGCCCTCTTCCTTATTGGACTTTCACCAATTACCCACTTATCTCCTCACCTGTTTCTGTTTTCACTCATTACCTGGTCCATTTAAACCCTACCTTGACTCACATTCTCTGCCAGTTTGTCCCAGCTCTGACTTGAGTCATTCTAGTCTGCAATTGTGACTGCTGCCACTGATTTTGCCTGTGTGCTCTAGATCGTCTGCCCTTGCTGGATTGCCTTTCCTGGGTAAGACCTCTACCTGCTATTCTGGATTTGTGCCTGCCTCCTGTTCTTGAAAGACTGTTGCCTTTGTACTCCCTGATAAATCCTGGTAAAAGAGCATTCATTGGTTTGCACTTGAGTCCTACTGTAACCTGACCCAACCTGACAACAGCCCACAATGTTGTGCCCACCATGTAACCTACTCTAGAAACTGCCTAGAATTTCCCTGCAGCCTAGCACTCTTATATTTGTACAAGGAACTTGGAAAAATAGTCTCTTAAAAGACCCTATTGTACCCACCTGTACCACCATTGCTGGTAGTGCAGTCCTCACACCCACCACTCTTTTTTTTAATAAAAACAACTTGCCTCTGAGCAAACACTAGGAAATCTGCAGATGCTGGAAATTCAAACAACACACAAAATGCTGGTGGAACACAGCAGGCCAGACAGCATCTATAGGGAGAAGCACTGTTGATGTTTCGGGCCGAGATGTCGACATCGCTTCTTCCTGTAGATGCTGCCTAACTTGCCTCTGATATCCCCATTGTACCTACTTCCAAGCACCTTAAAACTATGCCCTCTCACGTTAGCCATTTCAGCCCTGGGAAAAAGCCTCTGGTTATCCACACGATCAATTCCTTTCATCAGGTCACCTTTCATTGTCCATCACTCTAAGGAGAAAAGGCCAAGTTCACTCAACCTATTCTCATGAGGCATGCTCTCCAATCCAAGCAACATCCTTGTAAATCTCCTCTGCACCCTTTCTATGGTTTCCACATCCTTCCTGTAGTGAGGCGACCAGAACTGAACACAGTGCTCCAAGTGGGGTCTGACCAGGGTCCTATATAGCTGCAACATTACCTCTTGGCTCTTAAACTCAATCCCATAATTGATGAAGGCCAATACACTGTCTTATTAACAATACTGTCAAACTGCATAGCAGCATTGAGTGTCCCATGGACATGGACCCCAAGATCTTGCTGATCACCCACACTGCCAAGAGTCTTGCCATTTATATTATAATCTGTCTTCAAATTGGACCTACCAAAATGAATCACTTCATACTTATTAGGGTTGAACTCCATCTGCCACTTCTCAGCCCTGTTCTGCATCCTATCAATGTCCTGCTGTAACTTGACAACTCTCCAGACTGTCCACAATACCCCCACCTTTTGTGACATCAGCAAACTTACTATCCCACCCTCCTACTTCCTCATCGAGTCATTTATAAAAAATCACCAAGAGGGGCCCCAGAACACAACCCAGCAGCAAGAGATGCCAGGATAGTGTTGCCTCACATCCAGGATGTCTCAGAGCAGTTGCAGAATATTCTTGAAAAGGATGGTGAGCAGCCAGAGGTCGTGAGACATATTGGTACCAATAACACAGATGGGAGAGGGGTCGCAGTTCTGCACTGTAAATTCAGGGAGTTAGGAAGGAGGCTGAAGAGCAGGACCTCCAGGGTGGTAATCTCTAGATTATTCCTGGTGCCACAAACTACAGAAGGTCAGAACAGGAAGAGGGCATAGACAAATGCGTGGCTGAGCAGATGGTGCAGGGGACAGAGTTTCAAGTTCTTGGGCACAGGTTTAAGGTGCTTGGAACTAGGTACAGGGGAGATGTCAGAGGTAAGTTTTTCCAGAGTGGTGAGTGCGTGGACAGCACTGCCAGTAATGATGTAGGACGTGGATACAACAGGGTCTTTTAAGAGACTGAGATAGGTACATGGAGCTTATAAAAATAGAGGGCTGTGCAGTAGGGTAATTCTAGGCAGTTTCTGGAGTAGGTTACATGTTTGGCATGATATTGTGGATCATGGATCGAAAAAGAACATCCTGATATATGCATCCTTGTCCAGATGTTCTAAGGTTTGGAAGAAACAATGAGCTAATATCTGCTGCTTCGGCAGGCAAATTAGAGCCAATCGAAGTCACCACTCAGACACATTGACCTGGATGCCATACTGTAAAAGGACGAGATGGAGTAGAGTCTGCCAGATGTGTTCAGGAGAGCTTTCTTTAAACAGAATGTAAAAGTCCCAATGAGAGAGTGTGTGATACTTAATGCAAGGAGACAAAAGAGTTGGAGAAGACAAATAGTTTTTTGCATCTGTATGTATACAGGAGACAGTCTACGGAAATCGGGTCAAATCGGCATCAACTTCATGGATACTATACAGACTAGAGTTTATTGTCCTGAGGCCAATTAGGGTGGATAACTCCCCAGGGCCTGACAAGGTATTCCCTTAGACCCTGCCCGAGCAAAGTGCAGAAATATCCGGGGCCCTCACAGAGATATTTAAATCATCCTTCACAACAGGTGAGGTGCTGGAGGATTGAAAGAAGGCCGAACTTGTTCTGCTGTTTAAGAAGGCTCTGAAAGTAGACAGACAGACATACTTTATTGATCCTGAGGGAAAATGGATTTTGTTATTGTCACGTCAGCCAGAATAGTGTAGAAATATAGCAATATAAAACCATAAATTAAATAAGAGTAAGTAAATTATTCTAAGTGGAAATAAGTCCAGGACCAGCCTATTGGCTCAGGGTGTCTGACACTCTGAGGGAGGAGTTGTAAAGTTTGATGGCCACAGGCAGGAATGACTTTCTATGACGCTCAGTGTTGCATCTCAGTGGAATGAGTCTCTGGCTGAATGTACTCCTGTGCCTAACCAGTACATTATGGAGTGGATGAGAGACATTGTCCAAGATGGCATGCAACTTGGACAGCATCCTCTTTTCAGACACCACCGTCAGAGAGTCCAGTTCCACCTCCCACAACATCACTGGCCTTACAAATGAGTTTGTTGATTCTGTTGGTGTCTGCTACCCTCAGCCTGCTGCCCCAGCACACAACAGCAAACATGATAGCACTGGCCACCAGACTCGTACAACATCCTCAGCATCGTCCGGCAGATGTTAAAGGACCTCGGTCTCCTCAGGAAATAGAGATGGCTCTGGCCCTTCTCGTAGACAGCCTGTGTTCTTTGACCAGTCCAGTTAATTGTCAATTTGTATCCCCAGGTATTGGTAATCCTCCATGTCCACATTGACCCCTTGGATGGAAACAGGGGTCACCGGTGCCTTAGCCCTCCTCGGGTCCACCTTAGCCCTCCTTAGACTTTTTCACATTAAGCTGCAGATGATTCTGTTCACATCATGTGACAAAGTTTCCCACCATAGCCTGTACTCTGCCTCATCTCCCTTGCTGATGCACCCAACTATGGCAGAGTCATCAGAAAACTACTGAAGATGGCAAAACTCTGTGCAGTAGTTGAAGTCCGAGGTGTAGATGGTGAACAGAAAGGGAGATAGGACAATCCCCTGTAGAGCCCCAGAGCTGCTGATCACTCTGTCTGACAGTGTTGCAAGAGCATGTACTGTGGTCTGCCAGTCAGGTAATCAATAATCCAGACACCAGGGCAGTACCCACCTGCATCACTGCCAGCTTCTCACCCAGCAGAGCAGGGCAGATGGTGTTGAACACACTGGAGAAGTCAAAAAAACATGACCCTCACAGTGCTCGCCAGCTTGTCCAGGTGGGCGTAGACACGGTTCAGCAGGTAGACAATGGCATCCTCAATTCCCAGTCGGGGCTGGTAGGTGAACTGGTGGGGGTCTAAGTGTGGCCTAACCATAGGCTGGAGCTGCTCTAGACCAAGTCTGTCAGGGTCTTCATGATGTGGGAGGTCAATGCCACCGGTCTGTAGTCATTGGAGCCACTGGGGTGTGGCGTCTTCAGTGCAGGAATGAGGCAGGACGTCTTCCAGAGCACAGGAACCCTCTGGAGACTCAGGCTCAGGTTGAAGTCATGGTGAAGTACTCCACATAGCTGGGGGGCACAGGCTTTGAGCACCCTGGGGCTGACACCATCTGGGCCTGCAGTCTTGCTTGGGTGGAGATGTTTCAGCTGTCTTCTCACCTGTTCGTCTGTGAAGCTGAAACCAGGGAATTAGAAGCTGGTGAGCCCAGACATCAGTTGTGGGAAAATTATTGGAAGATATTCCAAGGGACTGGATATATGAGCATTTCAATAGACATTGTCTGATTAAGGATTCTCAGCATTGCTTTCTGCATGGTAGGTTGTGTCCAGCCAATCTGGCAGCTTTTCAAGGATGTCACCAGGAAATTTGAAGACTAGCCAGGGAATGTTGTCTATATGAACTTTAGCAAGACATTTGACATGGTTCCACATGGTAGGTTGATCAAGAAGGTTCAGCCACTCAGCATTCAAGGTGAAAAGTAAATTAGATTTAGCATTAAGCTTGTGAGAGAAGCCAGAGAGTGGTAGTAGATGGTTGCCTCTCTGACTGGAGGCCTGTATTGAGTGGAGTGCCACAGGAAAAAGAGCTTTGACCAGCAACTAATCCGGACATTGGAAGTTTGGAGAGGTAGGGTCTTCAATCAAGTCCACTGCCCGAGGATAAAACGGCGGCAGCAGTGAAAAAGTGCTTTGTCCAGCGTTAGGGATTGATTATTAAGAACAAATAAAAGAAAGGCAAGGGCAAGCACAGTGGCGATCTTGAAAGTTTAGCTCTTTGAGGTTTCATCGAAGATAGGCTTCACTCAGAGAAAGCAGAGGGGAAAAATTCAAGTTTTTTCCGTTTTCTTTATACTGTATCTGCTTAGCTAGGATGCCAAGCAGGAGAGTGAAATGCTCCTCTGATTGGATGTGGGAAGGCAGGAGACCTCCAGTTTCCCTGATGACTACAACTGTGAAAAGCTAACAAACCCTTTAAAGATTTGAAGTTGGAACTGGATGAACTCCAGATCATTTGGGATGCTGAAGGAGTGCTAGATAGGACACATAGAGGTTGTCATGGTACTGAATGTTAATCCCTTATCTTGCTCCTAATTTCCTTTGATTATGCCTTGATTCCAATTGTTAATTTCCCATTTACTGCTAATTTGCTTTGATGACAGCACACCTGGTCTCCAACAAGAACTGCAGTATAAGAACCCTTGAGTTACAACCACTGGTTGCCAGTTTGTTGGTCTTTTTTCCTGTGAGATAACTATGTTCCCTGGTTGCTGAGAACCATTTGTTCTAAGTCTAGCTCCTGTTTCAAGGTTTACCTATGAGACTCCATTTCCCTGGGTCAAGACTTTGTGTCAAGGCTCCGTGTCAAGGTTCCTCAGTTTGCTGTTTAGCATTTACACCCATGTAAGCATCCAGACTCAAACTCCATGCCTATGTCCTGCACTTGGGTTCGTTTCCTACGCTCTTGCAACAGAGGTAGTTATACCCAAGGTGAAGGTCATAGGAAACTGGTTGATAGTCAGGAAGGTGAAAGGGTTTAGGGAGGTGGTGCAGAGTACCCCCATGGCTATCCCCCTCAACAACAAGTATAGCACTTTGGATACTGTTGAGGAGGTGGGGGTGTGGGGATGAATGACATTACAGAGGAAAGTCAGTGGTCAGGTGTGCCTCTGTGCCCCAGAAGGGAAGCGGGGAACAGTCATGCCATGGTGATAGAGGAACAGATGCGCAGTTCTGTGGGAGAGAACAAGATTCCCGGATGGTATGTTGCTTCTGGTCTGGGATGTCTTGGATTGAGTCCTCTGCATTTGTAAGTAGGAGGGGGAACAGCCAGAAGTCATGGTCTATGTAGGTAACTAAAAAGCCATAAGAAGGGGAAGTATGAAATAAGACCATAAGATATGGGAGCAGAAGTAGGCCATTGGGATGCATCATTCATGGGCTGATCCAATTCTTTCAGTCATCCCCACTCCCCATACCCTTTGATGCCCTGACTAATCAAGAATCTATCTATCTCTGCTTTAAATGCACCCAATGACTTGGCCTCCACAGCTGCTCGTGGCAACAAATTCCACGGATTTACCACCCTCTGATTAAAGTAATTTCTCCACATCTCTGTTCTGAGTGGATCTCCTTCAATCCAAGTTGTGCCCTCTTGTCCTAGACTCCCCTACCATGGGAAATAATTCTGCCATATCTAATCTGTACAGGCCTTTTAACATATGCAATGTTTCTATGAGATCCCCCCCCCTCATTCTCCTGAATACGACCCAATAGTTCATAGGATAACCCTTTCATTCTTGGAATCATTCTCTTCAATATTCTCTGAACCCTCTCCAATGTCAGTATATACTTTCTAACACAAGGAGCTCAAAACTGCACACAATATTCTGTGTTGTCTTATGAGTGCCATATAGATCCTCAACTTCACATCCCTGCACTTATATTCTATACCTCTAGAAATGAATGTCAACATTGCATTTACCTTCTTCTGACTCAACCTGGAGACTAACCAGTTCGGGGTATCCTTGGGGCACAAGGATTTCCAAGTCTCTTTGTATCTCTGCATTTTAAATTCTCTCTCCATCTAAATAATAGTACACCCGTTCTTCCACCAAAGTGGATGACCATACACGTTCCATCATTGTATTTCATTTGCCACTTCTTTGCCCGTTCCCCTAAACTATTTAAGTCTCTCTGCAGGCTCTGTTTCCTCAACACTACCGGCTCCTCCACATATCTTTGTATCATCAGCAAACTTAGCCGCAAATCCATTAATCCCATGGTCCAAATTATTGACATACAGCATAAAAAGCAGCAGTCCCAACACTGACCCCTGTGGAACTCCACTGGTAACTGGCAGCCAGCCAGAATAGGATTCCTTTATTCCCACTGTTTTCTGCCGATCAGCCAATGCTCCACCCATGCTAGTAACTTCCTTAAAATTCCATCTTGCTAAGCAGCCTCAAGTGGCGCCTTGTCAAAGGCCTTCTAAAAATCCAACTGCACCATGTCTACTGCATCACCTTTCTCAACCCTGCTTGTAATTTCCTCAAAGAATTGCAGAAGGTTTGTCAGGCAGGATTTTCCTTTCAGGAAATCATGCTGGCTTTGGCCTATTTTGTCATGTGCCTCCAGGTACTCCATAATCTCATCCCTAACAATCGATTCCAACAACTTCCCAACCACTAATGTCAGGCTAACAGGTCTATAAGTTTCCTTTCTGCTGCCTCCCACCCTTTTTAAATAGCGGAGTAACATTTGCAATTTTTCAGTTATCCGGTACAATGCCAGAATCTATCAATTCTTGAAAGATCATCGTTAATTCCTCCACAATCTCTCCAGCTACTTCCTTCAGAACCCGAGGGTG
Organism: Hypanus sabinus; assembly: GCF_030144855.1. Classification (NCBI taxonomy): domain Eukaryota; kingdom Metazoa; phylum Chordata; class Chondrichthyes; order Myliobatiformes; family Dasyatidae; genus Hypanus; species Hypanus sabinus. Next base: position 221,319 of record NC_082717.1, on the reverse strand, counting down.
CATTCCATCAGGCCCAGGAAATTTATCCACCCTCAGACCATTAAGCTTCCTGAGCACCTCCTCAGTCATAATTTTTACAACACATACTTCACTTCCCTAACACTTTTGAACGTCTGGTATACTACAGACATCTTCCATTGTCTTCCATGCAAAATATGCATTCAGTTCTTCTGCCATCTGTGTCTCTCATTACAACATCTCCAATGTCATTTTCTAGTGATTCTATATCCATTCTGAACTCTCTTTTACCCTTTATATACTTAAAGCTTTTAGTATCTTTGATATTAGTCACCAGCTTCCTTTCATAATTCATCTTTTCCTTCCTAATGGCCTCCTTAGTTTCCTTCGGAAAGTTTTTTTAAAAAGAAACTTCCCAATCCTCCATCTTCCCACTAGTTTTGGCTTCCTTGTATGCCCTCTCTTTTGCTTTTACTTAGGCCCTGACTTCACTTGTCAGCTGCCGCAGTGTCCTTTTTCCATTCAAAAATTTCTTCTTATTTGGAATATATCTGTCTTGCACTTCCCTCATTTTTCACAGAAACTCCAGCCATTGCTTCTCTGTTGTCCTTTTGCTAGTGACCCTTTCCAGTCAACTTTGGTCAGTTTCCCCCTCATGCCATTGTAATTTCCATTATTCCACTGAAATACCAACACATCCCTTTCTAATGATTTAATATTTCTTAAACACAGAGCCACACCAGCCCTTCTGCCTACTAACCTATTTTTCCAATACATCATATCCTTGGACATTCACCTCCCAATGGCAGCCATCCTTGAGCCAAGTTTCAGAGGTGACCACATATTTGCCAATCTGCAGCTGAATTTCAAGATTGTCCATTTTATTTCTTATGCTGCTTACATTCAAATATAACACTTTCAGTCCAGTATTTGTTGCTTTATGATGTAATGCACTAAGGTTTCACAGCTAATGTAATCACCTCTCTGTACTGTTTCACTGCTAACGTAATGGTTTCTCTGTAGCAGCAATGTTTGGGTTATGAGTAGAGATAACGAGGGCTTGAAATGTGTGCTAGCCAACGAGCGGGATGTTCTTTCTTGTGGGTTTTGGAGCAGGGTTTCATGGTCTTTTGCTGGGGAGAGATGAGATGCAAGTGCAGAGAGTTAGTAGATCGCTCAATGGAGTTGACTTAGAGCAAGGGTCTGAGGGTCGACTATGCTCAAGAGGAACAAATGAATGGAACGGTGAGCTCCAACGTTACGCTTTGGACTGTTTCATAAGAATGAGAACTTTTTTGTTTCTTTACTAACCAGATAGTCAAGAATTATAAAGCTCAATTGTCTCATTGCATATTGTGTACTGTTTGTTATTTTGTGGTACTGATTTGTAACGGGACTCATTGCAAACCATCCACCTAAATGAGATTTCTTAAATTTGGCTGGGCCAAGGGCTGTATTCCCCTAGATTAAGCCCCTGGCCGAACCAAGAGTAACAAATGTGGGGGTATTATTTGGGATTGATTTTGTTGGATGCTGTGTGATTACCCTGAACATTGAACCAGTGGGGGTAGATATTTGTACTCTGGATAGAATGTTAATTTGCCTGTTAAGTATTTTTAAAGTTGTGATTGTGGGGTGGGGTTTGATAATGGTGGGCACAGCTCCAGTTTTAATGCAGACCAGCGCTGACCTAGCAGTCGCTGGTGGGGGGGGGGGGGGGCGGAAGTGCAGATTTCAAAGACAGGGTTCTATCGTTTGAGGAGGAAAGGGAAGGAGTGGTTGGATTTGGAATGTCTAATTAGTCCATATCCCCCAGAGAACAGTGAAAATTCTGAGTTAGTATCCGCCCTCAATAAATGGAAAATTGCTCAGATTCAAAGTCCCTGCAATGGTAGGCTCTGCCTATTCTCTGGAATTATGCCCATCCCTAAAGTGGAAGAGGACTATGGGACTTGGGCAGAGCGGACCTCTCAGATGTTATAGATGAGTGGCAGTACTCTGACGTAAAGTGACAGAGATAGGTTGAACGTTTGAAATGGGCGGGCTGCTGATGTGAGAGCTGTCAGGTTGAAATATCCTGTAGTGACAACTGTCAATTACATGCAAGCACTGGGCAATGCTTTTGGCCAATGGAAGCCCAATGGAGCTCATGGTGGGGTTTCAGAACATGCGTCAGGAGAAGGGGAGAAGCTTTCTGCCTACATCTTTTGACTAGAGAGGCAGCTAAATTGCTTGCCACGCAGAGTAGTCATTCAGGCAGCTGAGGTGGATCAGTTATGAATGGACCAGATAACCAGGGGTGCCCAGTCCCAGGACCTGATTGCTTGGGGTCTCTGACAGTCTCTCAGACGCACCCCCCTCCATCTTTTGTTGAGCTGATCAGAGAGGTACGGGAAGAGGAGAGCGCGGCGGAGGTGCGAGAGGCCTCTGTCAGCAGGATACAGTTCTCTGTAATGGTTCCCTGCGGTGAAGTGACCAAGGATAGCCTACTCTGGGGAGCGGTAGAGGAGAACGTGGCGGAGTTGAGATCAGAGATATGTCAGCTGTAATTAGCATGTGTGACCCCCCCCACCATATGATGGAGTTAATGGGGGGCGGGGTGGATTCCCAAGGGGACAAATAATGAGGGCTGCTGGCAGGTGTCACTTGGGGAGGAGAGTGAGCCCCTAGGTACCTCTGCAGGGAGAGTCGTTGGGAAAACATAGAGGAGACCTAGTGAGGGAATGGCCTGGTGTCTCTGGGGGAACATGTCCCCAGCAATATACCAAGGAACCCCCAAAAGCAAAAACCCAATTCCTGAAAGCTTAGTGGGACCATGCTCCAGTGCATTGCTATGGATAGAGGATATTTATGCTAAAGCCAGACTGAACACTGGGTCACAGGTCACGTTGTTGTACCATTCAATTTACAACTGGGATTTGGAGCATTTACCATTGACACCGTTCGGAGCACTGGAGATCTGGAGTCTCAGTGCCAGTAACTATCAGTATGATGGTTATTTGTCAGTGTAGTTGGAGTTTTCGGAGGCTGATGTGGGAGTGTCTGAGGTCCTTGATAAGTGTGAGGTAATGATGGACAACAACCCCCTAAATTATATTCTGACACTGGCAAAACTAGATGCCACGGGCCATCAGTGGTTAGTGGTGTTGTCTGCCTTTGATTTCAACCTGAGGTACTGGCCAGGAAGCAGGAACATTGATGCTGATGCTTTGTCCTGATAGGTGCATGAGGGACTGGACATGAACGAGGAGTGGGAGAGTGTTCCTGCCCCAGGAGTGAAGGTCATGTGTCAGTTTGCCATCACCGTGAAGGCAGAAGGAAAGCAGGGGCAGGATTGAGCAATAGATCAATTGGGGAATGGCATCATCAGAAACTTCCAAGTTTACTGTAACCTGACTGCTCTGAAGACAAATCAGCTGCTGGAATTGAGTTCTGGGGAAGTGGCAGCTACTCAGCGAGATGACCTGGGCATCAGTATCATTTGTTCAGCAGTTGAAAAGGGAGACATGGCTCAGGCAGAGAAGATGAAACACAGTGGTACCTCCATTACTGAGAGAATGGCCTCAGCTGAAGTTGAAGAACCAGATCCTATAACGGGTCACGTCACCCCAGGACTGATCTCTGCGTTGCTAGCTGGTTCTGCTGGAGGAGTATTGGAGGATTGCTTTGAAGTCACTTCATGATGATTCTGGACATTTCTGGGTGGAAAAGACCTATGAATGCTCAGAGACCAGTTTTACTGGCTTTGAATGAAGTCGGAAGTTGAAGAATACTGCAAGTTGTAGATATGCCGGAAGACACTGCCTATGCGGTATTGCAAGGGAGCGACTGAGGAGAACCCAAGTGCAGGACACAGGCATGCCGACTGAGTTGAGGATGCTGGCGGAGACGTGAACGTAAAATAGCAAACCAGAAGAATCTTGACAAGGAGACGGGATTTACAGGGACTATCTAGAAACTAGAGCGGAACTTAGAACTAAGGTTTCTAATCGGATAAGGGAATGAAGTATCACACGAGAATAAACCAACAAACTGGCAACCTGTGATAGTCACCATCGTATTTATTTCCCAGTCTCTGATGAAAGCCAGGTGTATGGTAATTGGATAAACAAGCAGTAAATGGAGATCAAATGACCGAAATTGGGAAATAATCAGGGAGAAATAAGTGTTAAAGGGGAATGGCCAACTGGACCCTTGACACGCAGGCATCTCCCTTGTCCTACTTTGCAGAGTGTGGGGACCCTGGACTTGGTGTGTATGGATTTCCTGTCAATAGAACCGGATGCCAGTAACATGGCAAATGTCTTGGTCATCACAGACCAATACACCAGATATGCTCAGGCTTTTCCTATCTAGGACAAGAGGGCGTCAACGGTGGCAGAAGTGTTATGGGAGAAGCATTTAATTTATTATGGCATTCCCAGATAGATAGGTAGTGATCAGGGATGGGATTTTGAGAGTAGGCTCATACAGAAGTTACTGAGCATGCTTTGAGTCGAAGTCAAGGACCACACACTATCAGGGTGATCCCCAACCCGATAGGTTTAATTGGACCTTGCTAGATGTGCTTGGGACCTTGGAAATCAGCAAGGAGAGCAGGTGGAGTCATCATATTAGACATCTGGTCCACAGTTACAACTGTACCCAAAATGAAGCTGCTGGTTACTCGCCATACTATCTGATGTTTGGGTGTGAGGTAAGGTTCTGACCCTTGTTTTGGGACTGAGTGACTTACCACCAAAGTCTTATCTGAAGTATGTGTCTGATATGAGAAGAGAGCTAAAATGGGCTTATCAATTGGCTGGGGTTGCAGGTGCCAAGCAGAATCAAGGAAATAAGAGGAGGTATGATCAAAAGGTTAGGTTCTGCCAACTCATGTTGGGTGACTGGGTCCTCATAAGGAACTTGGGGCTTCCTGGGAAACATAAATTGGCTGACCACTTGGCAGTTAAGCTCTATGTGGTGGAGAGTCAGATGCCAATCTTACCAGTTTTCTGGGTGAAACCAGAGGATGGGAATGGGCCTGTCAAGATTCTCCATCTGTTGCCCTGGGACAAGAGGTGCAGGTTGACCCGGAGCCCAACTTGGAACCTACAGCTAGTAAGAGGACTCTGTGGAAATGCAGGGTGATTGCAAGGCCCGCAACAGGAGAGGTTAAGCCGGATCCCACCCCTGAGAGTGATACTGATTTGGAGGATGAGGACCTGGACGTGTGGCATATGCTGCCTTTCATTAACTTCCCATTGATTGTGGAAGAGACTCCTTGCTCCTCTTCCATTGAGTCAGGTGAAGTGGTGGGGAGGGGGTGCTATCTGTGGGCAGCCTGGGTTGCAGCAGGACCCTGCAGGGGAGGAAGTGGGTTTGATCACAGGACAGAGGGCTCTGAGTTGCAGGTGGGCATGAGTTGTAGATCAGGGGAGGCCTCGCCAGGTAGACTGGAAGTAACCCCAGTAGTGTTGGAACCTGAAGAGTTAGGTGAGGGGGTGTGGAGGTCTCAGAATTAGGAGACCACCAGATAGGATGGCCTACGTAGCACCGGGGAATCTCTGCTGTTTTGGGGAGCTACGTCACTGTCGTTTACACCTGGATTGGGCTTTGTTTTGCAGGAAGGGTTGGCGAATTATCTCAATGTCATGAGGACATGACTAAATTAGGTGGGGGAGGGAGAGTGTAACACACTAAAGTTTCACTGCTAATGTAATGGTTTCTCTGTTGCAGCAATGTTTGGGTTATGACTAGAGATAATGGGTGCTTTATAATGTATGCTAGCCAATGAGTGGGTTGTTGTTCGTTCTTGTGGGTCTGGGAGCAGTGATTTTGTGGTCTTTCTCTGGAGAGAGTTGAGGAGAGACGACGTGAATGTATAGAGTTGGTAGATCACTGGACGGAGTGGACTTGGAGCAAGGCTCCAAGGAGGAACAAATGAAAGGAACCATGAGTTCCAATATTGCTCCAAGGTTTCATGAGAATGGGCCCTTTTCTTATTTGTCTCTTTACTAACCATATAGTCAAATTAAGAGTTATAAAGCTCAATCATTTAATTGAATATTGTGTATTGTTTGTTATTTCATGATACTGATTTGTAACAGGGGACATATTGCATAGCATCTACCCAAACAAGATTTCTTGAGTTTGGCTGGGCCAAAGGCTGTCTTCCCCTAGATTAAGCCGCTAGCCAAACTGAGAGTAACATTGTTTTAACTGCATCACGCCTCTATTGCGCTGTAACTCATGTCACTGGCTGTGATTATGCCTTGTCTCCTGCCTGTCCTTTCTATCATCATTGTTGCTTGTTATCTTTGATTTATTTGTTTTCCCCTCAGCTCCATCACTCTGGCAGGGGACTATCTAAGGGAAATTAGTGCCTACGTCAAGCACTGAAATTGTGCCCCTGTCCAAACATCTGACACACATCTTTTAGATAACTTTACCATAATATCAGCTCAAAAATACAAGTCAAGCTTGTTAATCTTTTAATTAACAAATTATGGCACTAAATGAAAATTCTAACTGCACCTTACTTGCTTTCCCTGATGCAAATTGGTCTTTGATGTGATCGAAATCAGTTTTTTGTTCTTTCTGCACTCAGCAGAGCAAGGTCATAGTCTGCCTTGACCCATGGAGGTTCTCAAATATGGGTATTTTAGTTTTAACTTGCTGAATGATCTCTCACAGCTCTTAATGGAAACTGCGATGGTTAGCATTATATTGAATAGCAATGCAAAGATTGGGGAAGATGCTCTCATCTCCACACTGAACAATAAATTCAAGAAGCTCTTCAGATCTTGATATTTTCATGTTGACCCACCTTGATGGCACCATTCTGCAATCCAAAATTTCTTCATATAGCTGCTGTCCATCAACATCAGAGCTGTACAATTCACCCAAATTTTCACACTACTTTAGGTCGTTACTGTTGGTGCCATAACACAGTCCCTCGACATCAAGAAGGAACCCAAACTTGGCATCAGTGTCATGCAAACAAGCAAACCTTTCATCCATTTCTCTGTGAAGGTGGTTGAGTGTTCCCGTCACAACTCTCTCCATTTCCTCCTTAGCTGTTAACCCGGTGTTTCTTGAGTTCTCATCAGCCATTCATTTCTTTCGTCTCTGATGTCTTTCAACTTCAATATTCCAATCTTGACAGAGACTGACTCCTTCTTCAAATGACTCATTGACCAACACTTCTATCATAAAAATGATCTGAGGGCTTTCAAATCCAGGGCAGCATCGTAGAAGTTCACGTTAGGATCCTGCAGCCTCTTTTGAATACGGTCAATACAGATGTTCCAAAATCCTAGCAAAATCAGAATCATAACATGCGGTTGTACAGCTGCCTTGCGTCACTACTTGTTTCACTGGTTTTGTTTTCATTGTCTATCATGTCCTGGAGAACTTGAAGGTATCTCAAGGTACTTGTTGACGGGCTTCACTGCTTCTGTCCTTGCACTCCACTTGGTTTCAGACTCCAAGTAAACAACTACAGGCAATGTGGTTTTGAGTTTTTCCCAGCGCTGCATTGAATGAGAGAAAAATGCGTAGAGAGCTTCAATGGTTCCAAAAAACGTGACCATCATTGTATACTGCTTGGCTGCATGTACACCCACCAAGTTGAGTGAGTGACTGTCGTAATTCACAAACACTGCCAGGTTGTTTTTCTCACTTATTCTTTGAATACCACTGTGTCCAGTCAGCACAGCAGCATTGTCATAGCACTGCGACCGACAATCTTGTAGCTCCATTTCATCCTTCTCGAGCTGTTTCAAGATGTCTTCAACCAAGCTCTCAGCATCCTTCTGACTTATCTGGCTAAAACCAAGGAAGGACTCCCTAACAGTTTTCCTCTCAAAATCAACTTCCACATACCTCACTACTTCTGACATACTAGGCTTTATGAATGCTTCTCAGTAAACTCTGGCAAACAGTGGATGCCATGTGGATGAATTCATTCTGGACATCCGGTGAAAGATACACATGGATCCAGGAAGACTTTCCAAATGAGTGAGGTGTTCTTTTATGACAGGGTCAAAGATGGCCAGTAGTTTCAGTAAGCCAAGGAAATTTCCCACACTGGAGTCATTGTCTAGCTGAAGTGACTCCCTGTGTCCTCGCAAAGCCAGGTTCTGAGTTGCAAGGAATTTTATGCAGTGAAGGTTTCTCATCAAGATATCACACCACTTCTGCTTTTCCTTCTCAATCTGAATGAAATACTGCATCAATAACTCCTCTGTTTCCAACTAAATTTCTTTTCTATTTCTTTCCACTGTGTGAAGCATTCCTGATGATTCTTGGCATTTTCATGAACACTAATCCTTTCAGGTGCTTTCCACTGACTGAATCCGCTTTCCTGCTCCAATGAGGATTGATGCTCTGACCGGAAATAGAGAAGACGACAGATACAAAATGGGGAATAGACCAGCCATGAGCGAGTCACTTCCTCAACACGACCATTTCCCAATTTCCTCTTGAATCAAGTTTTGTTCATTGAGTGGTTATTTGTTTGTAGGAAAGGCCCCTTGATGTTCTGGAAATACTTTGAATCCAGCTTTATTATTTTTCTTCTCAACGCATCAGGCAGAATTGCTTTTCCAGTATCTTTGTTGAACTTAAGAAATCCAATGTCATGCTGTTTAATCACTCTGGTATGACAGTTTGAGGCTGTTTGACACCATCCAGTTCACTAGGTTCAGTGTCGTCAAGTTCAATCTCGTCAATAAATTCAACATCACCACCACCACCATCGGCTTCCCCTCCTGTCATGTCCACGTTCTCTGTGGCAGCCTCACTCTTAATCTCGTCATACTCGGATTTATCTGACTTGACTTCCTCCTCGGCTTGTGGTGCATTTGTACTTGATCCACCTTCGGATTCTAACAAATCTGTAGCAGGTGCAGGTGACTCCATGGAATGTGTCGAACTACTTGTTCTGGGCTTTTCAAAGAAGGGCATGAAGAACTTGCTCAACTTGGCTTCCTCCACCTCCAATTTTTGTCTCTTCTGTCCCTCAGCTCCACTTTCCTTCTTTGTGAAGAAAAGTTTCATGGTCTTACACAATGCTCTGAAATAAGGCCATCCTAGTGGTTCTCACCCACGAAAATCAGACAGATCATACATCTGAAGAAAATTCTTTTTTCACTATCCGAGGATGACTTGTCTGACTGTAATAGAAACTGCTCAGTGGTGCCTCCTCCTCTCCCCCCCCACCCCCCACCTTCAAGTGGCACCCAGGGCATGTGTCATACCTTCCATACCTTAGATATGCCACTGTAGTCCGGTTCCCATTCCACTGCCAAATTAGTTCATTCCCTCCCGAACAGCTCTATTAAATCTGCCTGCTAGGATATTGGACACCTTTGCGTTCACGGGTATCTCATCCTTTTTGAACAGGTCATACCTCCCCCAGAAAAGGCCCCAGTACTCCAGGAACCTGAAGCCCTGCACCAGTCTCTCAGCCACATATTAATATACCTGATCATGCTGTTCTTGCTCTCATTAGCACGTGGCACAGGCAGCAATCCTGAAAATAGGAAGGCAAACAAGCCAAGAATATAAAGCAGGATACCAAAAGTTTTTTCTTTATATAAAGAATAAAAGGGATATGAGAGTTGATATTATACCACTGGAAAATGATGCTGGTGATAGAGTAATGGGGGACAAAGAAATGGTTGATGAACTTAATGGGTACTTTGCATCAGTCTTCACTGAGGAAGATACTACCAGCATGTCAGATGTCCATGAGTGTCAGGGAGCAGGAGTGAGTGCCATTGCTATTACAAAGGAAAAATGCCAGGCAAACGAAGGTCTGAACATAAATATGTTACTTGGACCAGGGGGATTACACCTTAGATTCTCCGAGAGGTTGCTGAAGATGTACTAATTTGTGGATGAATCAAGACTGGAGATGCAGTGGACAGTGTAGGAAACTATCAGAGCTTGCAACAAGAACTGCTGGAAAAATGGGCTGAAAGTGGCAGATGGAACTTAATGCAGACAATTGTAGATGTTGCACTTTGGTAGGACCAACCAGGGTAGATCTTACGCAGTGAATGTTAGGCAACTGAGGAGTATGGTAGAACAAAGATTTGGGAATATAAGTCCATAATTTGTTGAAAGTGGTGTCACAGATTGATGAGTTTGTAAGGAAATTTTTTTCTTTCAGCCTTTTCTCCTTGGAGCGACAGAGGATGAGCGGTGACCTGACAGAGGTGTATAAAATGATGAGAGGCATTGATAATATGGATAGTCAGTCTTTTTCCCAGGACTGAAATGGTTGCCACAATAGGACACAGGTTTAAGGTGCTGGGGAGTAGGTACAGAGGAGATGTCAGGGGTAAGTTTTGTTTTTTTTACTCAGTGGTGAGTGCGTGGAATGGGCTGTCGGCAACGGTGGTGGAGGAGAATACAATAGGGTATTTTAAGAGACTTCTGGATAGGTACATGAAGCTTAGAAAAACAGAGGGCTATAGGTAAACCTAGTAATTTCTAAGGTAGGGACATGTTCAGCACAGCTTTGTAGGCTGAAGAGCCTGTATTGTGCTGTAGGTTTTCTATGTTTTGAACATCGGCTGTCAAAAATCAAAGTGTTGAGTACAGGAGAAGGGATATTATGTTGAAGTTGAATATGGCATTGGTGAGGCCTAATATGGAGTATTGTGTGTAGTTTTGGTCATCTGCCTACGGGAAAGATGTAAATAAGTTTGAAAGAGTACAGAGAAAGTTTACAAGGATGTTGCCAGGCCAGGAGGACCTGCGTTATAAGGAAAGATTGAATAGGTTAGGACTTTATTCCTTGGAATGCAGAAGATTGAGAGGAAACATAGAAACATAGAAAATAGGTGCAGGAGTAGGCCATTCAGCCCTTTGAGCCTGCACCGCCATTCAGTATGATCATGGCTGATCATCCAACTCAGAACTCTGTACCTGCTTTCTCTCCATACCCCCGATCCCTTTAGCCACAAGGGCCATATCTAACTTTGATAGAGGCATACAAAATTATGAGGGGTATACATGGGGTAAATCAGACTTTTTCTACTGAGGTTGGGTCAGACAACAACTAGAGGTCATGGGTTAAGGGTGAAATATGAAAGGTTTGACAGTAACATGAGGGGGAGCTCCTTCAGTCAGAAGGTTGTGACAGTGTGGAACGAGCTGTCAGATCAAGTGATACATACAAGCTTGATTTCAACTTTTAAGGGAATGGTTGGGGTATGGAGGGTATGGTGCAGGTTGATGGGAGTAGGCAGCTTAAGTGGACTGGGTGGGTTGAAAGGCCTGTTTGTATGCTGTTCATTTCTATGTCAATGTCTCTATAACTAATGAGCTGATGTGCAGAATGCCAGAGGGGAACAACAGATCTGAAAGCCTTTCATGCAGCCTTCTCTCCCTTTCTTCCCCACCCCCACCCCCACCAACCTTGACCATATCTACAACTCCTAGCACAAGCACTAGTCATAACCTAGCTGAAGAGACTAGTCCCCCTTGTAAAATGGACTGGAATATTTAATGAATAATTTATATCAGTCTTTACCAAGGGACAGGATAAAAACATTTAAGTACCAGAAATAATTAATGAAAAGAATATCAGTGAAGGTTTTTGTAAGACTGGCTTTGCTTAAGTAAGTCATGTGGTCATAATGGGATGCAAACTAAGATGCTGAGGGAGGTAAGAAAAACCTACAAATCCTTCAAATACAAAAAGGATACAAGAACATGCCAGGTGACTTATTTATTATATATTCTATTAAAGGGGGAGGGGGGAAGAGAAAGTGGTTGAAATGCAAACGTTGTCTTCAATACTTGTCATCCATGTGTTAGCATTTATGTGGATCTTCAGAGAGACATAATAAAAATCCCACAAAATGATTAGTTAGTAAAACTAAGGCCAATCGATTAAAATTCAGTGTAGGCATAGTCTTAGGGCAAAGTCTCATGCTGATTGGATATTATTCATATTGGAGGATGATAGGTAGTGATGTTTCACCAAAGGCCAGACCTAAAAGTAATACTTTTTAGATATTTGTGGTTTGAAAATTAATATGCAAGGTGGGATTTCAATATTTATAGACATTGATAGGATGCAAAACTGGGCTGAGAAATGGCAAATGGAGTTCAACCCAGGTAAGTGTGAGGTGGTTCATTTTAGGTCAAATGTGATGGCAGAATATAGTATTAATGGTAAGACTCTTGGCAGTGTGGAGGATCAGAGGGATCTTGGGGACAGAGTCCATAGGACACTCAAAGCTGCTGTGCAGGTTGACTCTGGTTAAAAAGGCATATGGTGCATTGGCCTTCATCAATCATGGGATTGAGTTTAAGAGCCAAGAGGTAATGTTGCAGCTCTATAGGACCCTGGTCAGACCCCTCTTGGAGTATTGTGTTCAGTTCTGTTCGCCTCACTACAGGAAGGATGTGGAAACCATAGAAAGAGTGCAGAGGAGATTTACAAGGATGTTGCTTGGATTGGGGAGCATTCTTTATGAGAATAGGTTAGGTGAACTCGGCCTTGTCTCCTTGTAACGACAGAGGATGAGAGGTGACCTGATTGAGGCATACAAGATGATCAGAAGCATTGATCGTGTGGATAGTCAGAGGCTTTTTCCCAGGCCTGAAATAGTTGCCACAAGAGGGCAAGGTTTTAAGGTGCTTGGAAGTAGGTACAGAGGAGATGTCAGGGGCATTTGTTTTTTTTTATGCAGAGAGTGGTGAGTGTGTGGAATGGACTGCTGGTGGTGGTGGAGGCAGAAATGATGGGGTTTTTTAAGAGACTCCTGCATAGGTACGAGGAGCTTAGCTTGTACATGGAGCTTAGAAAAATAGGCTATGGGTAAACCTAAGTAATTTCTAAGGTAAGGACATGTTCAGCACAGCTTTGTGGGCCGAAGGGCCTGAATTGTGCTGTAGGTTTTCTATGCTTCTATATTTCTATCATGGTCGAAGGTATTTTCAACCAAGAGAACAATAAAGTGTGTAACAGCGCATAGGTAGGCAGAATGGCAGATGAAGTATAACATTTACCATGTGATATAATGCATTTTGTTGAAACAATTGAGGTAAGGCATGGTTTAAAGGATGTGTGGAAAATCAGGAACCTCGGTTTGTATCTTTGAATGTGATGGGCATGTTGAGAGAACATAAGGGTCTGGCCTTCATATGTAGAGGCAAAGCCTGGGAAAGAAATAAGGTTATGTTCAACCTGCATAATACTGTATTTAGAACATAAATGGAATATTGTTTGTAATTCTAGTCACCACATAATAGGAAAATGTGTAAAGGTCGTAGAGAGAGCACAGTAGAGATTTGCTACAATAGTTTACTTGACTGGAGAAAATGGATTATTGCTCTTGGAAAGAAATCTGATAGAAGTGTGCAAATTGAAGATGTTTAATAAGTATAAAGAGGTGAGCTTGTTGTGAGTAACAGATGGCATATGGATTGAAATTTTTGGACAAAAGATCCAGGGGAGATCTGAGGGAAAAACTTGTAGATAAGAACCGATAGATAAAAATATAGAATACTCCACCTTTTTAAAGCTAATAGAGGGAATCATTCTTCAGGGTGCTCCAAAAAAGAACTGGTTATTAAGGGACAATCATTTATAGGGCTGTGGAGAAACTTAATTCCAATAATCCACTAAGTTCTGCAAGGATTTTAAGGAGTGAATAACCTGTACAATAATCATATTTTACTCCATGTTTCTAGCATTTGTGGGCTGCCCCAAGTCCAAGTGACTCTGACAGGGCTACATTTCTATCCCTTCTCTACTTGCCTTGTGAAGATGATGGTTTCTTCTGAACTACTATTCTGTGCTACTTTTTCTGTATAGCCACTTAGTCATCAATTACATCTGCTAACTTTACTGCGCTTTAATCCACTAGTTTCTTGCATGTCAAGTCTGAATCTTATTAAGGGGCAGCATTCCTTCAGTGCAGCATTGATCTTTTTACGTGACACTCTGTGCTCTATTTGAATTTCAGTGGTCATAAACTTGCAAAGTGCATTTGATGCATTATTAGTGAATTATTATTCTGATAAAACTTCCTACAATTTTAACAAAATTCATTAAAATGGATAGGTTTAAAATATTTGAAAATATGTTGAAAGATCTTTTTCTTAGCCTGAAATTAGGCATTCTATCTCAAAGTAGTTTCCCCTAAATTTGTCTTCCATTAGTCTTGAGTGGCCAGCATTGAGAAGCATTGAACAGTAGGATCTGTGGTTCTTTGTCTATACTGCACTGATCTCTGGAGATAAATTTTGCAAACTTTGCACAATATTAGTTGCCTTGGCTTTGTTACAGCACATTTTTTTGGTTGAAGCTAAATACTTGTGTCACATATTGCCTTTTCCAACTGGCCATATCTCTACTCTGACAGCTCATTAGGCTGATACTAATTGGACAGCTGGTGCTATGCTGGAAAATCATATTCTGCAAAGGTTTGTTTTCCTGTTCGTAGGGCTGAAATATCTTGTCTAATTGTATTCAAGATCCTAATCCAAGAAAACCATTAGTGAAAAAGTAAGAATAGGCTTAATGCACCGAATGACTTTTGGGGGAAAATTATGCTGGTTAGTAAAGTACCCCAACATGGAAATAGTCCTTTAGCCTACTGTACCCAAAATAACCATTACTTTCCTGTCTATACTAATCCTGTTTTCTCGCACTTGCTCTTTTGTGGCATGGCATTTCAAATGATCATCAGGGAATACATTAAATCTCAGTCATTTACAGGGGCAAACATTTTTGCCCATGTCCCCTCTAAATCTCCTACTTTGTCAACTCATGTCACCTGCTCAGAGATACCTGTGCTTAACACTCAATGATTCAGGAATCGCTTCTTCCTCTCTATCTGAATTCTGAATGGATGTTGAACCCATGAATACTAAATCACTACTTTTTTATTTCTGTTTTGCATTATTTATTTAATTTAACTATTTAATGAGTGAGCGAGGCCTCCATCAGTCAGTTGACCATGGATATTGTGCCCTAGCTGTCCAAATACATTGCCAATGTGGCAAGGTCTCTCTCTCCACACATGTGATGAATCCAAACACCAGCAGTGTAGCAAGACTTGCCAGTCAGTATTGAGCTTAATGTAGGACTTCCCTGGGGACTCCAGCTCCAGATATTTCCCTCGGTGTTTACTCCTGAAGCCTTCCATTGGGCTTATTAGCTAAGCCACACATAAAGACCAGGAGCTGGACTTAATTGTCAGAGGCTATTTGAAGCACACTCTGCTGGAAGCATTTAATAGGTAATCGGAGCATTCCTCATTACCGCCCCCAGCTACAACAACTTAAGGAACCAACAAAGCACTGCTGGCGGGGGTGGTGGAAATGGATACAATAGGGTCTTTAAGAGCCTCTTAGATAGGTACATTGACCTTGGCAAAATAGAGGGCTATGCACTAGGGAAATTCTAGGCAGTTTCTAGAGTAGGTTACATGGTCAGCACAACATTGTGGGCCAAAGGGCCTGTAATGTGCTGTAGATTTCCATGTTCTATTTAAAAAAAAAAGCCCCTTTTTATATTTAAGATTCCTTCAAAACTGTAGCATAATCCTTATTCCAGTACTTTTCCACCGGTCCCAACTGCACCCCTTAACTATAATGGCGTTCGGTCTTGAAACATAACTAAGGAAAATAGAGACAACAGGTCTGTAAAAGGAAAACATTCTCCACTGTAATCTAATCTTAAAGATATGTGTTCAAATTAGAGACATTGGTCAATAGGGGGAAAACTGGTCATTACCATAGTCCAGGCTGACACTATTTTTGCCTTTCGAACATCTATTTTAGTTTGGCATGTACCAAGGAGAATTCACCTTTAAAACTTTCCTTACCTTCCAACCCTTGACTCCTCATTGATATATTGTTTTTTTAAAAAAATACCACAAATACAAGTTAACTAGAATTATTACAATAGCAAAGGCTATTGGAGAGAGATTAAACTAGAATTGATGGGGGGTGGGAACTGAAGTGATGGAGGAAAGGGAGGTTGGCTCACAAAAAGAGAAAGCTAGGAGCTGGTGCAAAAGTGAGAATAGGTAGGTGATAGAGAAAGGACGCACTCAGACTGATGGTTTGAAATGTGTCTATTTTAATTCAAGAAGTATTATGAATAAAGCATATGAGCTTAGAGCATAGATCAGCACTTAAAAACATAGAAAACCTACAGCACAATGCAGGCCCTTCGGCCCACAAAATCGTGCCGAACATGTCCCTACCGCAGAAATTACTAGGCTTACTCCTATCCCTCTATTTTTCTAACCTCCATGTACCTATCCAAACATCTCTTAAAAGACCCTATTGTATCTGCCCCCACCACCATTGCTGGCAGCCCATTCCACGCACTCACCACACTGAGTTTATTTTCTTAAAAAAAAAACTTACCCCTGACATCTCCTCTGTACCTACTCCCCAGCACCTTAAACCTGTGCCCTCTTGTCACAGCCATTTCAGCTCTAGGAGAAAGCTTCTGACTATCCACATGATCAATGCCTCTAATCATCTTATACACCTCGATCAGGTCACCTCTCATCCTCCGTCACTCCAAGGAGAAAAGGCCAAGTTCATGCAACCCGTCTTCATAAGGCATGCTCCCATTCCAGGCAACATCTTTGTAAATCTCCTCTGCACCTTTTCTATGGTTTCCATGTCTTTCCTGTTGTAAGGCGACCAGAACTGAGCATAATACTCCAAGTGGGGCTTGACCAGGGTCCTATATAACTGCAACATTACCTCTCGGCTCCTAAATTCAATTCTACGATTGGTGAAGGCCAATACACCGTATGCCTTCTTAACCACAGAGTCAACCTGTGCAGCTGCTTTGAGCGTCCTATGGACTCGGACCCCAAGGTCCCCCTGATCCTTCACACTGCCAAGAGTCTTACCATTAATACTATATTCTACCATCGCATTTGACCTACCAAAATGAACCACTTTACACTTATCTGAGTTGAACTTCATCTGCCACTTCTCCACCTAGTTTTGCATTCCTATCAATGTCCCACTGTAAACTCTGACAGCCCTCCACACTATCCACAACACCCCAAATCTTTGTGTCATCAGCAGATTTACTAACCCATTTCTCCACTTCCTTATCCTAGTCATCTATAAAAATCACAAAGAGTAAGGGTCCTAGAACAGATCCCTGAGGCACAGCAGGAGCTATGATATTGTGGCCATTACAGAGACTTGGATGGTGTAGGGGCAGGAATGGCTACTTCAAGAGCCAGGCTTTAGCTGTTTCAGAAAGGACAGGGAGGGAGGCAAAGGAGGTGGGGGCATTGTATCGTTGATCAGAGATAGTGCTATGACTGCAGAAAAAAAGTCATGGAGGGGTTGTCTACGGGGTCTCTGTGGGTGGAAGTTAGGAATGGGAAGGGGTCAGTAACTCGACTGGGTTTTTTTAATAGACCACCTAATAGTAACAGGGACATCAAGAGGCAGATAGGAAGACAGATTCTGGAAATTAGTAATAATAACAGTTGTGGGAGATTTTAATTTCCCAAATATTGATTGGCATCTCCCTAGAGGGAGGGGTTTAGATGTGTTCAGGAAGGTTTCTTGACAGAATATGTGGATACGCCTATAAGAGGAGGGACGGTACTGGATCTGGTATTGGGAAATGAACCTGGGTCAGGTGTCAGGTCTCAGTGGGAGAGCATTTTGGAGATAGTGATCACAATTCTATCTCCTTTACCATAGCATTGGAGGGGGATAGGAACAGACAAGTTAGGGAAATGTTTAATTGAAGTAAGGGAAATTATGAGGCTATTAGGCAGGAACTTGGAAGCATAAACTGGAAACAGATGTTCTCAGGGAAACAAACGAAAGAAATGTTCAGGGGATATTTGCGTGGGGTTCTGAGTAGATACATTCCAATGAACATGGAAAGGATGGTAGTGTATAAGATCTGTGGTGTACAAAGGCTGTTGTAAAACCAGTCAAAAAAAAAAGCTTATGAACAGTTCAAAAAAACTAGGTTATGATAGAGATCCAGAAGATTATAAAGCTAACAGGAAGAAGATTAAGAAGGAAATTAGGAGAGCCAGAAGGGGCCATGAGAAGGTCTTGGCAAGCAGGATTAAGGAAAACCTCAAGGCATTCTGCAAGTATGTGAAGAGTAAAAGGATAAGATGTGAGGTAATAGGACCAATCAAGTGTGACAGTGGAAAGTGTGTATGGAACCGGAGGAGATAGCAGTGGTACTTGATCAATACTTCGCTTCAGTATGCACTATGGAAAAGGATCTTGGTGATTATAAGTATGACTTACAGTGGATTGAAAAGCTTGAGCAAGTAGATATTAAGGAAGAGGATGTGCTGGAGCTTTTGGAAAGCATCAAGTTGGGTAAGTCACTGGGACTGGACGGGATGTGCCTCAGGCTACTCTGGGAGGTGAGGGAGGAGTTTGCTGAGCCTCTAGCAATGATCCTTGCATCATCAATGAGGACGAAGGATTGGAGGGTTGCAGATGTTGTTCCCTTATTCAAGGAAGTGAGTACGGATAGTCCAGGGATCTTACTTCAGTGGTTGGTAAGTTGATGGAAAAGATCCTGAGAGGCAGGATTTGAGGATTTAGAAAGGCATTATATAATTAGGAATAGTCAGCATAGCTTTGTCAAAGGCAGGTCATGCCCTACGAGCCTGATTGAATTTTTTTGAGGATGTGACTAAACACCGATGAAGGTGGAGCCTTAGATGTAGTGTATATGGATTTCAGCAAAGCATTTGATAAGGTACCCCATACAAGGCTTATTGAGAAAGTAAGGAGGCATGGGATCTAAAAAGGAAATTGCTTTGTGGATCCAGAAGTGGCTTGCCCACAGAAGGCAAAGAGTGGTTGTGGATGGGTCATATTTTGCATGGAGGCCTGTGACTAGTGGTGTGCCTCAGCAATTTGTTCTGGGACCCCCTACTCTTTCTGATTTTTACAAATTACCTGGATGAGGAAGTGGAGGGATGGGTTAGTAAACTTGCTGATGACAAAGGTTGGAGGTGTTGTGGATAGTGTGGAGGGCTGTCAGAGGTTAAAGCAGGACATTGATCGGATACAAAAATGGGCTGAGAAGGGGCAGATGGAATTCAACCCAGATAAGTGTGAAGTGGTTCATTTTGGTAGGTCAAATATGATGGCAGAATTTAGCATTAATGGCGAAACTCTTGGCAGTGTGGAGGATCAGAGGGATCTTGGGGTTTGAGTCATTGGACACTCAAAGCTGCTTCACAGGTTGACTCTGTGGTTAAGAAGGAATATGGTACATTGGCCTTTATCAATCATGGGATTGAGTTTAAGAGCCGAGAGGTAATGTTCTAGCTGTATTAGACCTTCATCAAACACGAGGAAATCTGCAGATGCTGGAAATTCAAGCAACACACACAAAATGCTGGTGGAACGCAGCAGGCCAGGCAGCACCTATAGGGAGAAGCGCTGTCGACGTTTCGGGCCGAGACCCTTCGTAAGGACTAACTGAAAGGGATTTGAAAGCAGGAGGGGGAGTGGAAAATGCAAAATGATAGAAGACAGGAGGGGGTGGGGTAAAGCTGAGAGCCAGAAAGGTGATTGGCAAAAGGGATGCAGAGCTAGAGAAGGGAAAGGATCATGGGACGGGAGGCCTAGGGAGAAAGAAAGGGGGAGGGGAGCACCAGAGGGAGATGGAGAACAGGCAGAGTGATGGGCAGAGTGAGAAAGAAAAAAAGAGGGGATAAAACTAAATATATCAGTGATGGGGTAAGAAGGGAAGGAGGAGGGGCAATAACAGAAGTTGGAGAAGTCAATGTTCATGCCATCAGGTTGGAGGCTGCCTGTGGAATTCCAGATATTCACCACTCCTCTGGCTAAAGAAGTTCCTCCTCATCTCCATTCTAAAAGTATGCCCCTCTATTCTGAGGCTGTGTCCTTTGATCTTACATTCTCCCACCACAGGAAACATCCACACTATCGGGGCCTATCACCATTTGATAGGTTTAAATTAAGTCACCACTCATTCTTTTGAATTCTTGTGAATACAGGCCCAGAGCCATCAAACACTTTTCAATGGCAAACCATTCAATTTTGAACTCATTTTTGAACCCTCTCCAGTTTACATTCTTTCTCATACAAGAAAACTACTCAGAACTACAAATGAGGCCTCACCGATGCTTAATAAAGTTTCAGCATTACACCCTTGCTTTTAGAATTTGGTCTTCTTGAAATTAATGCTTACATTGCATTTGAACTCACCACAGACTGAACCTGCAACTTAATCTTTAGAAATACCTGCTCCAGGACTCCTAAGTCAGTTTTGTGCATTTTCTCTCCATTTAGAAAAGAGTCAACCCTTTTATTTCTTCCACCACATACTTCCTGACACTATATTCCATCTACCATTTCTTTGCCAGACAATGGGGATATAAATACCACTGGACTCAACATGCCTAGGCATCATCCCTGGTGATGTTACATAGAAACAGAGAGAAAATATAGCACAATACAGGCCCTTCAGCCCACAAAGTTGTGCCAAACAATACCCTACCTTAGAACTATCTAGGCTTTACCCATAGCCCTCTATTTTTCTAAGCTCCGTACCCATGCAGGAGTGGTCAACGAACACTGAGGCTGTCTACAAGAAGGGTCAGAGCCGTCCCTATTTCCTGAGGAGACTGAGGTCCTTTAACATCTGCCAGACGATGCTGAGGATGTTGTACGAGTCTGGTGGCCAGTGCTATCATGTTTGCTGTTACGTGCTGGGGCAGCAGGCTGACGGTAGCAGACACCAACAGAATCAACAAACTCATTTGTAAGGCCAGTGATGTTGTTGGGGTGGAACTGGACTCTCTGACGGTGGTGTCTGAAAAGAGGATGCTGTCCAAGTTGCATGCCATCTTTGACAATGACTCCCATCTACTCCATAATGTACTGGTTAGTCACAGGAGTACATTCAGCCAGAGACTCATTCTACTGAGATGTAACACTGAACGTCATAGGAAGTCATTCCTGCCTGTGGCCATCAAACTTTACAACTCCTCCCTCAGTGTCAGACACCCTAAGCCAATAGTCTGGTCCTGGACTTATTTCCAATTGGTGTAATTAACTTATTATTTAATTATTTATGGTTTTCTATTGCTATATTTCTATACTATTCTCGGTTGGTGCGGTTGTAATGAAACCCAATTTCCTTCGGGATCAATAAAGTCTGTCTGTCTGTCTCTTAAAAGACCCTATCGGTTCTGCCTTCACCACCGATGCCGGCAGCCCATTCCACGCACTCACCACTCTCTGCATAAAAAACAACTTACCCCTGACATCTCCTCTGTACCTACTCCCAAGCACTTTAAAACTGTGCCCTCATGCTAGCCATTTCAGCCCTGGGAAAAAGCCTCTGACTAACCACGTGATCAATGCCTCATTATCTTGTACACCTCTATCAAGTTGCCTCTCATTGCTTGTCACTCCAAGGAGAAAAGGCTGAGTTCACTCAACTTATTTTCATCAGGCATGCTCTCCAATCCAGGCAACATCCATATAAATCTTCCCTGCACCCTTTCTATGGTTTCCACATCCTTCCTCTAGTGAGGTGACCAGAACTGAGCACACTACTCCAAGTGGGGTCTGACCAGGGTTTCTTGTACTTGCAACATTACCTCTTTGCTCTTAAACTCAATCCCACGATTGATGAAGGCCAATACACCATATTCCTTCTTAACCACTGAGCCAACCTGCATAGCAGTTTTGCATGTTCTATGGACTCAGACCCCAAGATTCCTCTGATCCTCCAAGAGTCTTACCATTAATACTATATTCTGCCATCATATTTGGCAAAGTTTGTCATTGAAACTTCCATTAAAATCGATACCTGTACTGAGCTGGATGCCTAAGAAAAGTTAATTTGTCAGATACAATAGAATTTGAAAACTCTATGTAGACTGGGGAAAAAAACTCTGCAAATGACAAGTAGTGCATGTGTTGCCTTTAAGGCATTTGCTTAGTTTATTATATTTTTGCTTTATTAATTTGTTTGTAATCATTTTCTAGTTAAAGTTAAGGTTGCTTAAAGTAAATTCGTTGTCTGTGATATATCGCAGCATGCGATGACGTCACACCTGGTTTCGCCGCGTCTTGTGGGAAAGTACCAGTTTGGAGAAACAGGAAGGAGGGGGCTTGTGTGCAGGATCAGCGCGAGAAAAGTTTTCTTTCTACACACTAGAAACATCAGAGAAGCAATGCCGTAAGTTCATAAGATAATCGATATGTTGAGGTAAAAATGTTAATGCTGATTCTGTTAAAAGTAATGACGGTTGATAAAGTTTATGTTCTTTGTTATTTAAAGGGTTGCAGATAGTTTGTGTTGTATTTAAAGCCAGTCGATGGCAGAGGTAGATTCTGACTGTATGTTGCACTTTAATGTAATATAGTTGTAGTTTTACTTTTGCAAGTACTTATGATGTAAATGTGATGCCAAGAAGGAAACAAATACTGTATATATTTTGTATTGTTTTATCAACAATTTTCACCATTCGTTAATGTGGAAGAGTGAACAGTAAACGGTTAATCTTACTGGGACGGCCTCATTGACTGGTTTATGCTTGGTGTTTAGTTCAGAGGTTTATTTACACCTGTGCGAGAACACTACAGTGCAAATGATTAAGTAAACAAGAACATGAGTGTAGAGTTCTTAAAAGTATGTCTATAGGTTGTGGGCTGATTTCAGAGTTGAGTTGAGCTGAGTGAAATTATCCACACAGGTTTTGGAGGCTGGTGGTTAGAAGGTAATGTCTGTTTGTCTACTGGGTGGTGTGGGGCCGAATGCGTCAGTACCTCCTTGATGGCAGCAGTGAGAATAGGGTCTGGTCTGCATGGTGGGGTCCTGGATGATGGATGCTGCTTCCGTGTAACTGCTCAGAGATGGGGAGGGCTTTGCCTGTGGTGAGCTGGGCTCCAGATCCTGTTCAATCAGATTACCTCTTACTCTAAAATCGTTAGGTATTTCTGGCAGGATAACACTGTTTTCCCAGATATTAGCTAAGTAATCACCTTGGAATGAGCATTTATTCTTAAATAAGGGGAACAGAATCAACATGGTATTCTCAGTGTGGCTTCACAAACACTCTACAATGCACAGTTGTATTTCTAATGCCTAACCCCTTGCAATAAATACTGTATGCTATTTGCTACCTCAACTTTGTGTTGCACCTTGCCATCTATTACCTGTCTCATAAACATTTCAATCCATAAGACCTAGGAGCAGAATTAGCTTACTCAGCCCAGCACAGCTGATCCATTTCTCTCTCAACCCCATATAAAACCACAAGACATGAGAGCAGAATTAGGCCATTTGGCCCATCGAGTCTGCTCTGCCATTCAATTGTGGCTGATCCTTTTTTTTCTCCTCAAGCCCAGTTCCTGGCCTTCTCCCTGTAACCTATGATGCCATGTCTAATCAAGAACCTGTCATCTCTGCCTTAAATACACCCAGCAACCTGGCCTCCACAGTTGCATGTGGAAACAAGTTCCACAAGTTCACCACCCTTTGGCTAAGAAATTTCTCTGCATCTGTTTTGAAAGGGCGCCCCTCTATCCTGAGGCTGTGCCCTCTTGTCCTAGACTCTCCCACCATGGGAAACATCCTTTCTGCATCACTGTCTAGGCCTTTCAACATTCAAAATGTTTCAATGAGATTCCCTGTCATCCTTCTGAATTCCAGTGAGTACAGACCCCGAGCCATCAAATGTTCCTTGTATGATAAGCCGTTCATTCCTGGATCATCTTTGTGAACCTCCTCTGGACTCTCTCCAATGCCAGCACTTTTTTCTAAGAGAGGCCCAGAATTATTCACAGTATCAAGGTGAGGCCTCAGCAGTGCCTTATAAAGCCTCAGCATCACATCATTGCTTTTGTATTCTAGGCCAATCAGCCAATGCTCTAACCATGTTAGTAACTTTCCTTAATACCATGGGCTCTTAACTTCGTAAGTGTACCTCATGTGTGGCACCTGGTCAAAGGCTTTTTGAAAGTCCACGCCAGAGTCCAATGATTTTTGAAAGATCATTTCTAATGCCACCACAATCTCTAATGCTACCTCTATCAGAACCTAGGGTACAGTTCATCTGGTCCGGTTGACTTGTATACCTTTAGGTCTTTCAGCTTTTTGAGCACCACCTCTCCTGTAACTGTAACTGCACCCACTTCTCTTCCTTTACACACTAGAACATCAGGCATACTGCTAGTGTCTTCCAGACTGATGCAAAAATACTCATTTAGTTCATCAGCCAACTCCTTGTCCCATGTTATTATTTCAACTGCCTCATTTTTAGTGCTCCTATAATCACTCTCATTTCTTTTATTTTAATATACCTGAACAAACTTTTACTATCCACTTTGATATTATTTGCTAGCTTGCTTTCATATTTAATCTTTTCCCTTCTAATTATATTTTTAGTTGCTCTCTGTAGGTTTTTTAAAACTTCCTAATCCCCTGTCTTCCCACTGATTTTTACTTTGTTGTATGCCCTTTCTTTTGCTTTTACAATAGGTTTGACTTCCCTTGTCAGCCACACTTGTACTATTTTACCATTTGAGTATTTCTTCATTTTTGGAATACACATGTCCTGAACCTTATTTTTCCCAGAAACGCATGCCATTGCCGTTCTGCTGACATCCCTGCCAGCAGCCCCTTCCAATTTACCTTGGCCAACTCCTTTCTCATACCACTGTAATTTCCCTTTCTCCACTGAAATACTGCTACATGAGACTTTATTTTCTCCCTATCAAATTTCAAATTAACCTCAATCATATTGTGATCACTGGTTCCTTATGGTTCTTTTACCTTGTCTGTCCTCCTGCATCCTACCTGTTTCCTCAACACTTCCTGCCCCACCAAACTGCTCTTAAAAAGTCATCTCTTAGGCATTCAACAAACTCACTGTCTTGAGATCCATTAACAATCTGATTTTCCCAATTGACCTGTGTGTTAGAATCTCACATGACTACCCTTTGCATGACATTGCCCTTTTGACTCACTTTTTGTATTTCCTGTTGTAACCTGCGGTCCACTTCCTAGCCACTTGGAGGCCTGTATATAACTGCTATCAATGTCCTTTGAACCTTGCAGTTTCTTAACTCAACCCACAGGGATTCAACATCTTCCGACCCTATGTCACATCTTTCTACTGATCTGATGCCATTCCTTACCAGTGGAGCCTCACCACCCCCTCTGCCTATCTTCCTGTCCCTCCAATACAATGTGTAATTTTGAACAGTCAGCTTCTAGCTACAGTCATCATTCAGGAAAGATTCACTGGTTACAACATCATACCTAGCAACCTGTAATAGTGCAACAAGATCATTCACCTTAGTTCTAATACGATGCACATTTAGATATAACACCTTGAGTACTGTATTCGCTATCTGTTCTGAATCTGTGTCTCTAATGTTTTGATACTCAGCCTGTTGGCTGCAACTAAGATCCATCACCTGCCTGCCCTTCCTGACAGATGACTGCATGCTATCTTTTTTACCATCCATCCTATCCTGAGTCCCTTCACTCCGGTTCCCACTCTTCCTGCCAAATGAGTTTAAGCTCTCCCCAACAGCTCTAACAAATCTGTCCTTGAGACTATTGGTCCCCCTCATGTTCAGGTGCAACCCATCATCTCTGAACAGGTTTTACCTCCCCCAGAAGAGATCCCAATGATCCAAGAACCTGAAGCCCTGCCCCCTGCACCACCTTCTCAGCCACGCATTTATCTGCCAAATCTATCTGTTTCTACCCTGCACTGGGGAATGGCATAGACAGAAATCCAGAAATTTCTATCCTGGAGGTCCTTCTCAGCTTTCTATGTTCTTATTCCTGCCTTCTCCCCATAACCTTTCTGGCCCTGACTAATCAAACCCTTCAACCTCCACCTTAAATGCCCCCAATGACCTGGCCACTAGAACTAGCTCTGGCAATGAATTCCATAGATTGACTCCCTGGTGGCTAAAGAAATTCCTCTTTATCAGTTCTAAATGAATGACCCTCTATTATGAGGCTCTATGCTCTGGTCCTGGACTCCACCACCAGAGGAAACTCTACTTTCAGATCCACATATCACAGCCTTCCAACATTCAATAGATTTCAAAGCGATCCCATGTCATCCTTCTAAATTCAAGTTGGTACAGGGCCAGAACCTTCAATCCCTGCTCATAAGATGACCCTTTCATTCCTGGAAGCATTGTTGTGAACCTCTGATCTCTCTCCAATATCAGCACATCCTTCCTTAAATAAGGGTCCATAATTGCTCACAATATTCCAAGTGGCGTCTCACCAGTGCCCTGTACAGCTTCACCATTACACCCTTGCTTTTATATTCTAGTCCTCCTGAAATGAACAATAATGTTGCACTTGCCTTTCTCACTACTGATTCAACCTCCAAGTTAACCTTTAGGGAACCCAGGATGAGGACTCCTAACTCTCTTTGCTCCTCAGATTTTTGAGTTTTTGACCCATTTAGTAAATAGCATATGCTTTTATTCCTTCTACCAAAGTGCCTGACAAACTCTTCCTGACACTATTCCATCTGCCACCTCGCTGCCTGTTCTTCTAATGTCCTTCTGCAGCCTGTCTGTTTCCTGAATACTACCTTCCTTTCCACCTGTCTTTGTGTCAAATGCAAACCTGGCCAAGAGGCCATCAATTTCATCATCCAAATCGTTGACATACAATGTCAAAAGAAGCAGTCCCAATGCAGACCCCTATGGAACATCACTAGTCACTGGCAGTCAATCTGAAAAGTACACCTTAATTCCCACTCTTTGCCTCCGCCAGTCAGCCTATGCTCTATTTTTCTCTGTAACAGAGGAGGTTCATGCGGATGATTCCAGGAATGAAGGGGTTAATGTATGAGGAGTGTTTGGCAGCTTTGGGCCTGTACTCACTGGAATTTAGAAACGTGTTGGTGGGGGAGGGTTTTCATTGAAACCTACTAAATTTTGTGACATCATCCATCTGGTCCAGGTGACTTACTTGCCTCCAGGCCTTTAAGTTTCCAAAGGAGCATCTCTCCAGTAATGGCAAGTGCACTCACCTCTGCCCTTTGACACTCTTGAATCTAGCATACAATGAGTGTCTTCCACAGTGAGAACTAATGCAAAATTCGTTCTCCATTTCAGTGTCCCCCATAACTACCTGTCCAACGTATTTTTTCAGAGGTCCAATATCTACTCTTGCCGCTTTTATTCTTGTATACTTGGAGGATCAGCTATTCTAGATTGTGTTGTGCAATGTACTAAAATTGATTAAAGAGCTTAGAAGAGCTTAAAGTAAAAGCATGTTACTGAACCTACAAGGGAACATGCTATCTTAGATCTGGCCCTGTGCAATGAGACAGGTAAAATTAGTGATCTTGTAGTTAGGGATCCTCTTGGAAAGAGTGATCACAGTATGACTGAGTTTCTCATACAAATGGATGGTGCAATAGTTTGATCCAAAACCAGTGTATTGTGCCTAAATAATGGAGACTACAACAGGATGAGGCGGGATCTGGCTAGGGTAGGCTGGTAGCACAGACTATATGGTAGGGCGGTTGAGGAACAGTGGAAGACTTTCAGAGGTTTTTCAGAACGTTCAACAAAAGTATATTCCAGTTAAAGGCAAGGACAGTAAGGGTGGGGACAGCCAGCCTTGGATAACTAAGGAAATAAAAGAAGACATCAAACTAAAAGCTTGTGCATACAAAGTCACCGAGAGTAGTGGGAAACTGGAGGATTGGGAAAACTTTAAAAGCAACAAAGGACCACTAAGTGAACAACAAAGAAAGGGAAGCTAGGTTATGAAAATAAACTAGCATAAAATAACAACCCAGATAGAAGTTTTTATAATTGTATAAGTCAAAAGGGTGACCAAAGTGAACGCAAGTCCCTTGGAGGATGAAAAGGGGGAATTGATATTGGGTAATGAAGAAATGTCTGAGGCTTTGAATGACTTTTGTGTCAGTCTTCATGGTGGAGGACACATCTAGCATGCCAAGAGATGTTGTGGATGCAGTGGGAGGTGAGGACCTCGATATAATATCTATCACTTAAGACGTTGTGCTAAGCAAACTTGTGGGCCTGAAGATAAGTCAGTACCCAGGTCCTGATGGTACACATCCCAGGTTACTGAAAGAAATGGCAGGTTATATTCAGGCTTTGGTGAAAATTTACTAAAATTCTTTAGACTCTGGGCAGGTCCTGGTAGTTTGAAAGACAGTGAATGTCACACCACTGTTGGGGAAAAAAAAGGGTATAGGCATATGGTAGGTAACTGTAGGCTAATTAGATTAATATCTGCAGTTGGGGAATTGCTTGAAGCTATCATTAGAGAAATAGCGAGGCATTTGGAAAGAAATTGATCGATCAGGCAGACGCAGCATGGATTCAGCAAAAGCCGGTCCTGTTTGACGAACTTACTGGTCTTAAATATGAGGATATAACGAGTACAGTGGATAGAAGGGAACAGATGGATTTGGAGAAGGCGTTTGATAAGATGCTGCATAAAAGGCTTCCCCATAAGATAAGGATGCCTAGAGTTGGGGGTGATGTATTGGCATGGATAGAGGATTGGTTAAAAGTAATAAAAATACTAATAAAAAGTAGAAAGTTGGGTTACATGGATGTTACTTCAGTTGGCAGTCAGTGGTGAGCGGTGTGCCGCAGGGGTCTGTGCTGTGCAGAAAATAGTCTGCAGAGAGATATGGATAGGTTAAGTGAGTGGGCAAGGGTCTGGCAGATGGAGTACAATGTTAGTAAATGCGAGATTATCCACTTTGGAAGGAAACATGAAAGACCAGATAAAATTTGCAGCATGCTACTGTATAGAGGGACTTGGGAGTGCTTGTGCATGAATTACAAAAGCTTGGTTGTAGCTGATGAAGGCAAATGGAATCTTGGTCTTCATTGCTAGAGGGATTGAATTTAAGAGCAGGGAGGTTATGCTACAACCGTATAGGGTACTGGTGAGGCTGCATCTGGAGTTCTGGTCTCCTTACTTGAGAAAAGCTATATTGGCTTTGGAGGAGGTTCAACAGATTGATGTCAGAAATGAGGGAGTTAGACTATGAGGAGAGATTGAGTCACCTGGGACTGTACTCGCTGGAATTTGGAAGAATGAGAGGATATCTTATAGAAACATGAAATTATGAAATTATTGTAATTATAGAGGCAGGAAAGTTGTTTCCATAGAACAGAATAGTACAGCACAGTACAGGCCCTTCGGCCCACAATGTTGTGCCGACCCTTAAACCCTGTCTCCCATATATCCTCCTCCTTAAATTCCTCCATATACCTGTCAGGTAGTCTCTTAAATTTCACTAGTGTATCTGCCCCCACCACTGACTCAGGCAGTGCATTCCATGCACCAACCACTCTCTGAGTAAAAAAACCTTCCTCTAATATCCCCTTTGAACTTCCCACCCCTTACCTTGAAGCTATGTCCTCTTGTATTGAGCAGTGGTGCCCTGGGGAAGAGGTGCTGGCTGTCCACTGTTCCTATTGGCTATCTGTTCCTCTTAATGTCTTGTATACCTCTATCGTGTCTCTTCTCATCTTCCTTATCGCCAAAGAGTAAAGCCCTAACTCCCTTAATCTCTGATCAGAATGCATACTCTCTAAACCAGGCAGCATCCTGGTAAATCTCCTCTGTACCCTTTCCAATGCTTCCACATCCTTCCTATACTGAGGCGACCAGAACTGGACACAGTACTCCAAGTGTGGTCTAACCAGAATTTTATAGAGCTGCATCATTACCTCACAACTCTTAAATTCTATCCCTCGACTTATGAAAGCTAACACCCCATAAGCTTTCTTAACTACCCTATCTACCTGTGAGGCAATTTTCAGGTATCTGTGGGCAGGTACCCCCAGATCCCTCTGCTCCCCCACACTCCCAAGTATCCTGCCATTTACTTTGTACTCTGCCTTGGAGTTCGTTCTTCCAAAGTGTACCACCTCACAATTCTCTGGGTTGAACTCCATCTGCCACTTCTCAGCCCACTTCTGTGTCTCTCTGCAATCTTCCGCAATCCTCTACACTATCCACAACACCACCAACCTTTGTCACCTGAAAACTTGCCAACCCACTGGTAGGTGAGATGAGAACGAAGGGACATAGCCTCAAGATATGGGGGAATAGATTTAGGATGGAGATGAAGAGGAACTGCTTTTCCCAAAGAATAGTGAATCTGGAATTCTCTGCACAATGAAGCAGTGGAGTCTACCTCAGTAAATGTATTTGAGGCAAGATTGGATAGGGTTTTGCATAGTAGGTGAATTAAGGGTTATCGGGAAAAGGCAACTAGGTGGAGATGAGTCCATGGCCAGATCAGCCATGATCTTATTGAATGGTGGAGCAGGCTCGACAGACCAGATGGCCGACTCCTGCTCCTATTTCTTACGTTCTTATTTTGTTCTAACCTTTAGGGGAAAAAGGGATCAGAAGTGGAGAGAGTGAGCAGTTTCAAGGTCCTGTGTGTCAAGATCTCTGAGGATCTAACCTGGTCCCAACATATCGATGCAGTTATAAAGAAGGCAAGACAGCAACTATACTTCATTAGGAGTTTGAAGAGATTTGGTATGTCAACAAATACACTTAAAAACTTATATGTACAGTGAAGAGCATTCTGACAGGCTGCATCACAGTCTAGTATGTGGAGGGAGGCAGGGACTATGGCACAGGACCGAAAGAAGCTACAGAGGGTTGTAAATTCAGTTGGCTCCATCTTGAGTACTAGTCTGCGAAGTACCCAGTGCATCTTCAAGGAGCAGTGTCTCAGAAGGGCAGCATCCATTATTAAAGATCTCTAGTACTCAGCATATCCTTTTCTCACAGTTACCATCAAGAGGAGGTACAGAAACGTGAAGGCTTACTCAACAATTCAAGAACAGCTTCTTCCCCTTTGCTATCCAATTCCTAAATGGACTTTGAACCCCTGAACACTACTTCACTTTAAAATATATGTTTTGTTTTTTGCACAATTTTTGATCTATTCAATCTATGTATATTGTAATTGATTTATTTATTATTTTAATTTTTTTCTATGTTATGTATTGCATTGAACTGCTGATGCTAGGTTAACAAATTTTACAACACGTGCTGGTGGTAGTAAACCTGATCCTGAAGTTAGGGTTAACCCTAACCCTAACCCATAATGTGATGGAATTCCCCCTGATGTATGAAAAGCAGAAGCTACAGTCAGATGTATCAGTATTACTGTGGAGTAAAGGGGATTATAGGGGCATGAGAGAAGAGTTTGAGAGAGGAGGAAAGAGCACTGGCGGGGTTAATGGCAGAGCACCAATGACTGGAAATTCTGGAAGCAATTTGGAAGACTCAGAAGATATATCCCAAAGCGGAAGATTCTAAAGGAAAGATGACCACAGCTATGGCTGACAAGAGAAGTCAAACCCAACATAAAAGCCTAATAAAGGATGCAAAAGAACTTAGTAGGAAGTTAGAGGATTGGAAGCTTTTTTAAAAACCAACAGAAGGCAACTAAGAAGACATTAAGAAGATAAAGATGGAATATAACATAACCATAACAATTACAGCACAGAAACAGGCCATCTAGGCCCTTCTAGTCCATGCCAAACGCTTACTCTCACCTAGTCCCACCTACCTGCACTCAGCCCATAACCCTTCATTCCTTTCCTGTCCATATACCTATCCAATTTTTTAAAAAATGACAAAATCGAACCTGCCTCTACCACTTCTACTGGAAGCTCATTCCACACAGCTACCACTCTGAGTAAAGAAGTTCCCCCTCGTGTTACCCCTAAACTTTTGCCCCCTCTCACCTCGTGTCCTCTTGTCTGAATCTCCCCTACTCTCAATGGAAACAGCCTATCCATGGCAACTCGATCTATCCCCCTCATAATTTTAAATACCTCTATCAAGTTCCCCCTCAACCTTCTACGCTCCAAAGAATAAAGACCTAACTTGTTCAACCTTTCTCTGTAACTTCGGTGCTGAAAACCAGGTAACGTTCTAGTAAATCTCCTCTGTACTCTCTATTTTGTTGACATCTTCCCTATAATTCGGTGACCAAAACTGTACACAATACTCTAAATTTGGCCTCACCGATGCCTTGTACAATTTTAACATTACACCCCAACTCCTATACTCAATGCTCTGATTTATAAACGCCAGCATACCAAAAGCTTTTTTCACCACCCTATCTGCATGAGATTCCACCTTCATGGAACTATGCACCATTATTCCTAGATCACTCTGTTCTACTGCATTCCTCAATGTCCTACCATTTACCATGTATGTCCTATTTTGATTATTCCTACCAAAATGTAGCACCTCACACTTATCAGCATTAAACTCCATCTGCCATCTTTCAGCCCACTCTTCCAACTGGCCTAAATCTCTCTGCAAGCTAGCCAATAAGCTAGCCAATAATATTAAAGTTTCTTCAGGTACCTAAAGTGTAAAAGAGGCAAAAGTGGATATCAGATTGCTGAAAAATGATGTTGGAGATGTACCCTGTTAGTACAAGGAGATAGTGGATGAAAGGAATAAATATTTAGCATCAGTCTTCCTGTTGGAAGACATTAGAAATACAATGGAAGTTCCAGCTGTCAGGAGTCATAAAGTGTGTGAAGTTACCATAAATTGTGAAACACTCTTGTTCCGTTGGCTGCATAAGTTTAAGAAAGACTGTCTATCTCCGGCCCCACCAAATGTGGGGAGGTTGAGGTGCAAGCCCACCCCAAATCCCAGCTCACCCCGGTGTCAGGCACACAACATGGAAACATACTCTCTTCATTGGATAGCTCACATTCTAAAGCACCCATTATCTCTAACAATAACCTAATCTCTAACCTCTAACTGCTTCTACAGAAAGACCATTACGTTAGCAGTGAAACTTCCCCAGGGTAATACACTCTCTATCCGCCCCCCCCCACCAAAATTAGTCATGTACTCATAACATTGAGGTAATTTGCCAACCCTTCATACAAAGCACAAAGTTCAACCCATGTGCAAATGGCAACATAGCTCACCAAGCTGATAGGTGCCACACTCTGTTCCCCTGATGCTACATAGGCCAGCATACTTGGCACCCAGGGGCTCACTCTCCGAGGGGTTTTCTGTCATTGACACTCCCGCCTGAAGTCTTCCTTTTCATCAGAGCTCTAACACACAATGCTGGCTGCTAGCAGCCCTCTGCATTGTCTGTCCCCTTAGAGAGTCTGCCTCCCTGTCAGGCCCAACATATGTCTCAGTTCTCAACTCTGCCACGATCTCCTCTACCACTCCCTGGGGTGGGCTGTCTGTGGTCACTTCAATGGAGGGAACCACCATCAAGGACTGTATCCTGCTGACAGAGGCCTCCCACCTCTGACACATTCTTCTCCTCTCGTACTTCTGATCAGCTCAACAAACGAGGGAGGAAGGATCTTGTTAGGAGAAATTTGGAGACGCCAAATGATCAGATTATGGGACTGGGCACCTTTCGCTATTTGGTCCATTCTAAACTGATCCACCTCAGCCATCTGAATGGCCTCTCTATGCCGCAAGCAATTTATCTGCCCCTCCAGCCAAAAAATGTAGGCAGAAAGCTTCTTCCCCCTCCTCTTGACACATGTTCCAAAGCCCCGTAATGAGCTCCATTGGGCTTCCCGTCGCACCAAACACCTTCTCTAGTGCTTGCATGTAGGCTGCAGAAGTGGCAAGGGGATTCTGTGCCTTTATGCCTCTGTGTGTCAGCAGCCCACCCACTCAAACTTTCCACCAATCGCTGTTGTTTTACATCATCAGAACACTGCCTCTCATCTAACAACTAAGAAGTCTGCTCCACCCAAGTCCCATACTCCTTTAGGGTTGAGCTTCCTTTAGGGTCCCTTTAGGGTTGAGCTTCATTCCTGAGAACTATGATAGCTGGGACTTTGAACCTGGGCACTTTTCCATTTATTTGCCAAAGAGCCAAGGGCCACTACCAACTCAGAATTCTCACTCCTCGCTGGGAGACTCATTAGACATTCTGAATCAGATTTATCAAGTTGTAACTAGTGGTATTCCACAGGGATTTATGCTGGGAACTCTGCTGTCAAATTGCCTTGACCTCAGGGTTGAGCTGGTGCTGGTGTAGCAGACTCCTGTCCAACTGTGAGTGCTTTTTGGGAGAGAGTGAGTGTGAGAAAGAGGTTTGGATGATTTGGCCTGTAGCATTCTTTTGTTCTATTTTGAATTTTGGACACTGCTGATTATATAACTTGTGTTTCGGGAGGGTTTAAACCAGGGGTGTCAAACTACCGGCCTGCGAGATGATTTTGGGGAAAAAAAAGTATATTCACGACCATTTATTATGTATCAGTACGGCAGCCATACAATAGGTGGCAGTTAACCACCCGTGTGCATAAACACCTACAACGCTGCACTGAAGACCACTAGGGTCCCACTTACATCGTCAGACACAGTATAAACACAGAGTACTCAGGTAAGTAACACCTGTAGCAAGGCTGAGACTGTTTGCTGCTGTGGTTCAAAATGCTTTCTAAGAAAAGAAAAGTTGACATCGAAGGTCGGATATTCAATGACAATTGGAAAGATCATTTTTTAATTCTGTGAGGTCAATGGCAAACCTGTGTGTCTGATATACTCGCAGCAAGTGGCTGTGGCAAAAGTACAATATCAAACAACACTATGTGATGTCACACGGAGAAAAATACGACAAGTACGCAGAATGATTCAGAATGCAAAAGGTAAACGAGGTTGAAGCAGCTCTGAAAAAAGAGAGACTCATGATGGAGCTGTCAAGGCCAGATATATTATTGCCAACAAAATAGCTGCTGCGTTGAAGCCATACTCAGAGGGGGAATTCAGAGAGAAAGTTCAGACAGAGAATCCGGAGAAGGAATTCTGGAATTTTCATTGTATTATACACCAAGAGGCATTATACAGCAGGAGCCTGAAAATGAGCAATGTCATGGACGTAATAATCAAAAGTTAATTTTATTAGAGGCAAGGGACTCAACCATCAGCAATTTGACACTCTTTTGTCTGAAAGTAATATTGGACACAGCCTACCCTACCACACTGAAGTCTGCTGGTTGACCAAAGGGGTTGTGCTCAAACGTTTTTTTTTCAATTCTGTGCAGAAATTGGACTTCATGAACAAGAAAGGGAAGCCAGTGGCAGAGTTGGATGACCCAGACTGGCTTCATGAGCTTGCATTTTTGGTGGATATAACAGAGCACTTAAATGTGCTTAATGTTAACATGCAAGGCCGCAACAAACTTGTTACGGAATACTATGACAGCATTTGTGCCTTTCAAACTAAATTAGGCCTGCGGGAGATGTAACTATCCCGGAGCAACCCAGCTCATTTCCCTTCTTTGCAGTCTGTGCATGTCATTCATGGGAATAATGACAACGTGGACAGGTACAACGACAAAATATCACGGCTGAAAAGTGAGTTTCAGAATCGTTTCCAAGTCTTCACTCAGCTTGAGAAGGAATTCTCACTATTTTGCTTGCTGTTTGCCATAACGCAGCATCAGATGTGCCCAAGGAACTCCAAATGGAACTAATTGAAATTCAGTGTAACTTTGGTTTTGAAATATAAATTTGAAACTGTGGGTCTGGACTTATTCTGTCAATACCTGGGACCGATGTACCCCAAGATGACAGACTTTGCCTCAAAGATCCTTTGCATGTTCAGGACAACATCTCTGTGAGCAGGCATTCTCCATAATGAACATTAACAAATCCAAACTGCACTCGCAGCTGACACACAGACATCTAAATGACATTATGAAAATCACAACCGCCCAGAAACTGGTCCCTGATGTTGACAGGTTGGTTCAAGCCAAGAGATGTCGGGTGTCTGGAAGCAGCAAGTGAAAAATGAGTGACACTGTTCGATGCACTGTGACATGTAAGCAAAATGCAGTATGAAATATTGAGTGTCATAATATTGTGATTCATTCATTTTCTGACTTCTATTATTGTAAATGTATCACTTCAATAAAAATTAGAGGCTAACTGTTCATTTTCTGAGTTTGATTGCTGGAAGCAGGCTAATAAAAATTAGGTGCAGTTGTGTAGCCTACATTTACAATTTGTTTCGTTAGGTCTACATTTGTGTCTGCTAATGTTCAATTTCAAATGGCTTATTAATGGAAAGGGTGTGGCTCCCAAAACAATCTTAGCCAAAATAGCAGTTTTTTTCTCTTTCTCATCATAACTTTCTTGTA
The DNA here is from genome assembly GCF_030144855.1 of Hypanus sabinus. Lineage (NCBI taxonomy): Eukaryota > Metazoa > Chordata > Chondrichthyes > Myliobatiformes > Dasyatidae > Hypanus > Hypanus sabinus. Next base: position 185,166 of record NC_082717.1, on the reverse strand, counting down.
GCCTACAAATGTAAGTTAATACCAATTATTAAAAAAATGGTTGGCAATCTTCATAAGAAATGAAATTCATAAAGTGAAACACTTTATAGTTATAGCAGAGGCTGAGACACATGAGAGCAGGTTGCAAAAACGAAGGCAACGAAATCTGTGGGAGCACGCGCGTGTGTTCGCATGTGCACAGCTGATCCAGCCCGCGTGAAGTCGCATTTTGCCCAATCCGGCCCGTGACCTAAAATGAGTTTGACACCCCTGGTTTAAACTAATTTGGCAGTGGGGTGGGAACTGGAGTGAAGGGTCTCAGGGTAGGACAGATGGTAACAAAATAAAGGTAGTGTGCAGTCAGTCTGTCAGGAAGGACAGGCAGGTGATGGGTCTTAGTTGCAGCCAACAGGCTGAGTATCAAATCAATAGGGATGTAGAATCCGAAAGGATAGCAAATACAGTACTCAAGGTGTTGTATCTAAATGCATGTAGTATAAGAAATAAGGTGGATGATCTTATTGCACTATTTCAGGTTGCCAGGTATGATGTTGTGGCCATCACTGAATTGTGGCTGAAGGATGGTTGTAATTGGGAGCTGAATGTCCAAGGTTACAAGTTATATCGGAGGGCTAGGAAGGTAGGCAGACGGGGGTGGTGTGGCTCTACTGGTAAGGAATGGCATCAAATCTGTAGAAAGATGTGACATAGGATCAAAAGATGTTAAATCCTTGTGGGTTGAGTTAACAATCTGCAAAGCTAAAAGGACATTGATGGTAGTCATGTATAGGCCTTCCAGCAGTGGCTGGGAAGTGGACCACAGATTACAACAGGAAATAGAAAAGGTGATGAGTCAAAAGAGCAATGTTATGAAAATGTTGGGAGATTTTTAACATGCAGGTTGATTGGGGAAAATCAGGTTGATAATGGATCTCAAGCAAGTGAGTTTGTTGAATGCCTAAGAGGTGGGTTTTTAGAGCAGTTTTTTTGTTGAGCCTACAAGGGGATCAGCTACACTGGGTTGGAGCTACACTGGATTGGGTGTTCTGTAATGAACTGGAGGTGATTAGGGAGCTTAAGATAAAAAACAAACCCTTGGGGAAACAGTGATCACAATATGATTGAGTTCAACTTGAAATTTGATAGGGAGAAAGTAAAGTCTGATGTAGCAGTATTTCAGTGGAATGAGGGAAGTTACAGTGGTACGAGAGAGGAGCTGGCCAGAGTAAATTGGAAGGAGCTGCTGGCAGGGATGTCAACAGAGCAGCAATGGCATCTGGGAAAAATGAAGGTGCAGGACATGTGTATTCCAAAAATGAAGAAAATGGTAAAATCATAAAACCTCAGCTGCCAAGGGATGTCAAAGCTATTGTAAAAGCAAAAGAAAGGGCATACAACAAAGCAAAAATTATTGGGAAGATAGAGGATTGGGAAGTTTTAAAAAACCTACAAAGATCAACTTTAAAAAATAATTAGAAGGGAAAAGATGAAATATGAAAACAAGCTAGCAAACAATATCAAAGTGGATAGTAAAAGCTTTTTCAAGTATGTTTAAGAATAAGAGAAATGAATGGATAGAGGACCGCGAGAAAATGAGGCAGAAGAAATAATAACGGGGGACAAGGAGATGGCTGCTGAACTAAATGAGTATTTTGCATCAGTCTTCACTGTGGAAGACACTAGCAATATGCCTAATATTGTAGTGTGTGAAGGACGAGAAGTGAGTGCAGTTACTATTACAGGTGTCTCCCGTTTTTCGAACTTTCGCTTTATGACAGCTCGCTGTTATGAAAAACCTACATTAGTACCTGTTTTCGCTAATCAAGGAGGTTACAAAAAAAAGACGCCCACTTTATACGTGTGTTTACCCCGAGAAAGACTACAATGACCGTGAAGTCTTGTGCGGGCAGTTGTGTCCGCGTACGTGCACGTGTGTGCATGCCGATTTTTTTTTCTCTCTCCAAATCGATTTTGGTTCACTGTCTTCCCGAGTTTGATAAGTGGAACTACAATTTCTACTTTATATCAGGTGTATATCTATCATATGTTCCTGCTTTTACTATATGTTAGTGTTATTTTAGGCTTTATGTGGTATTTGGTTTGATTTGGTAGGTTATTTTTTTGGGTCTGGGAACGCTGAAATTTTTCCTATATAAATTAATGGTAATTGCTTCTTCGCTTTACAACATTTTGGTTCACAAACAGTTTCATAGGAATGCTCTACCTTTGGATTGCGGGGGAAACCTGTACAAGTGCAAAAGTGCTCAAAAAGCTGAAAGGTCAAAAGGAACATAAGTCACCCAGACTGGATGAACTGAAAGACGTGTCATTAGAGATTGGTAGCATTAGAAATGATCTTTCAAAAATCATTGGACTCTGGCACGGTGCCGGAGGACTGCAAAATTGCAAATGTCACTCCACTCTTTAAGAAAGGAGGAAGGCAGCAGAAAAGAAATTATAGATCAGTTAGCCTGACTTCAATGGTTGGGAAGATGCTGGAGTCAATTGTTAATGATAGAGTACTTGGTGACACAGGACAAGATGGTACAAAGTCAGCAAGGTTCCCTTCAGGGAAAAATCCTGCCTGATGAACCTGTTGGAATCCTTTGAGGAGATTACAAGTAGGATAGATAAAGGGGACGCAGTGGATGTGTATATTTGGACTTTCAGAAGGCCTTTGATGAGGTGTCACACATGAAGCTGCATACCAAGTTGAGAGCCCATGGCATTACAGGAAAGTTACTAAGATGGTTAGAGCATTGGCTGATTGGTAGGAGGCAATGAGTGGGACTAAGGATCTTTTTCTGGTTGGCTGCCAGCGACTAGTGGTGTTCCACAAGGGTCGGTGTCAGGACCACTTCTTTTTATGCTGTATATAAATGATTTAGATGATGGTATAGATGGCTTTGTTGCCAAGTATGCAGATTATACAAAGATTGGTGGGGGGGGGGCAGGTAGTGTTGAGGAAACAGATAGGATAAACTTGGACAGATTAAGAGAATGGGCAAGAAAGTGGCAAATTAAATACAGTGCTGGAAAATGCATGGTCATGCACTTTAGTAGTAAAATAAATGTGTGGACTATTTTCTAAATGAGGAGAAAATCCAGGAATCTGAGATGCAGAGGACTTGGGAGTCCTTGTGCAGAACAGCCTGAAGGTTAACTTGCAGGTTGAGTCAATGGTGAGGAAGGCAAATGCCATGTTAACATTCATTTCAAGAGGTCTAAAATACAAGAGCAAGGATGTGATGCTGAGGCTTTATAAGGCACTGGTGAGGCTTCACCTTGAGTATTGTGTACAGTTTTGGACCCCTCATCTTAGAAAAGATGTGCTGGCATTGGAGAGGGTCCAGAGGAGGTTCACAAGGATGACTCCAGGAATGAAAGGATTAGCTACAAGGAACGTTTGATGGCTCTGGGTCTACACTCACTGGGATTCAGAAGGATGGGTGGGTGGTCTCATTGAAACCTTTCAAATGTTGAAAAGCCTAGACAAATAGATGTGGAAAGGATGTTTCCCATGGTGGGAATAGCAAGAGGGCACATTCTCAGGATAGAGGGGTACCCTTTTAAAATAGAGATGCAGAGAAATTTCTTTAGCCAAAGGGTAGTGAATTTGTTGCCGCTTGCAGCTGTGGAGGCCAGGTTGTTAGGTGTACTTAAGGCAGAGATTGATAGGTTCTTGATTGGATATGGCATCAAAGGTTACGGGGAGAAGGCTGGGAACTGGGGTTGAGGAGGAGGGGAGAAAAAGATTGGCCATGATTGAATGGCCAAGCAGACTTGATGGACCAGGTGGCCTAATTCTGCTCCTGTGTCTTATGGTCGCAAATGATTTTTTTTTCTGGCTTATTGCTTGTTTTGGTCGGTTGGTTTCTTCGCCTTTCCGTAAACAGCTTGCTAGCGGTAATAGAGGCAGTTAGCGTACTTTTCAGAGGGGTGAAAAAAGCAAACTGATAAGTAGAATAATGACAAAATTTCTTACAGGCCTAACAAGGCAAGACTAAGTGTTGCTTCACGGTATAGTTTACCAGTGGAGAGCGGAGTTACTGACTTTGGCTCGAGGCTTCGGTGAGAAGGCACATTTGAGCAGCGGTTGACGCTTTTGTGGTTGAATGAAAAAAGTCACCCATCTACAACTAGTTAAATAAAGTAGGAATGATGCAGGATCAGGTGATGTGCTGTAGCTGCATGATGTGGTTACTGGTGAAACCCATTGTGGTTCCGGGTGACTACATCTGCAGCAAGTGTTGGTTACTCGAGGAACTCAGGCTCAAAGTTGATGACCTGGAATCTGAGCTTCAAACACTGCAGCACATCAGGAAGGAAGAGATTCACTGTTTCGGAGGTAGGCACACTTTAGAATAGCTGCCTCAAATTTAGTTTCTGGTCAGCAACAAGATGGTGAGACTGCTAGTGAGGTGGGTAGTGGGGTCCAAGAGACAGTGCTGGAGGTCCCTCAGCCCTTGAGCTCGTCCAACAGGTCTGAGATTCTTGCTCCCTGTGTGAATGAGAATGGGGGCTATAGGAAGGGTGAACAACCTAACTGCGGTACCGTTGTTGAGGGAGCCATTGAAAGGGGGAAGAAAAGAGAAATGTAGTGGTAATTGGGTATAGTATAGTCGGGGGAAAAGACCAAGTTCTCTGTCACGGGGATAGAGCTTCACAAAGACTTTTGCTTGCCTGGAGCCTGTGTATCTGATCTACAGAAGAATTTGCTGTGGGAGGCTGAAGATCCAAATGTCGTGGTCCATGACGTAGGTAGAAGGGAGGAAGTTCTGCTGAGGGAATTTGAGCAGCTAGGAACTAAATTTAAAAAGCAGAACCAAAAAGGTGGCAATTTCTGGATTACTAACTGAGCCATGTGCAAATTGGCATAGGATCAAGCAGATTAGAGAGTTAAATGAATGGCTCAAGGATTGATGCGAGAGAAGTGGGTTTGAAGTCATGGAAAATTTGCACCAGTTTTGGGGAAGGAGGGAGCTGTACCATTAGGACGGACTCCACCTGAACTGTGATGGGACCCGGATCCCAGTGAATCACATTACTTAGGGCTTTAAATTAAATAGTGGTGGGGGTGGGTTCACTGGATTGGAGAAGAAAAAGAGAAAAGTGTGGATAAAGATAAAGTCAAAGCAAAAGTTTTTTACAAAAGAGAAAAGTATGGATGGACTGCAGAAAAGTCAGGTGCATAAGAGACAAAGATCACTAGATTATAAAGGCACATTGAGTGCAAGGGCATTTTATCTGAATGCCTGTAGTTTTCATAACAGGGTCAGTGAACTCGTGGCACAAATGAGTAAAAAAAAGGCTATGAATTCATGGTCATTACAGAGATGTGGTTGCAGGGTGGAGAGGATTGTGTTCGGAGCAGGCAGTGGAGTGAGAGGTAGCTGAGAGGTATGGCTTTGGCTCAATGGGCTTGGGCAGTAACGAGGCGAGGTAGGTTTACCTGTGTTAATTATGGAAAGGAAGTAGTCTGTGTATAAGGCCGGTTTTCTGTGCTCGGTGTCAGATGTGGGAGGTCCTGGAGTCTCCCAGCCTCCGGGACAGTCATATCTGCACCTGGTGTATCAAGCTGCAGCTCCTAAGGGACTGAGTTAGGGAACTGGAGCTGCAGCTCAATGACCTTCACCTGATCAAGGAGAGGGAAGAGGTGATAGAGAGGAGTTACAGGCAGGTGGTCACACCAAGGCCACAGGAGACAGACAAGTGAGTCACAGTCAGGAGGGGGAAGGGGAAGAGTCAGGTACTAGAATAGTACCCCTGTGGCTGTACCCCTTGACAATATTCCTGTTTGTCACATTAGGGTCCTGTTTGAGTACTGTTGGGGGGGACAGCCTACCTGAGGAATGTGACAGTGTCTGTGCCTCTGGCGCAGAGTCTGGCCCTGTTGCTCAGAAGGGAAGGGAAAAGAAGAGGAAGGCAGTAGTGATAGGGGATTCTACAGTTAGGGGGTCAGACAGGCGATTCTGTGGACGCAGGAAAGAAACTCGGATTGTAGTTTGCCTCCCATGTGTCAGGGTCCGGGATGTTTCAGATCGCGTCCAAGGTATTCTACCGTGGCAGGGAAAACAGCCAGAGGTCCTGGTACATTTTGGTACCAACAACATAGGTAGGAAAAGGGAAGAGGTCCTGAAAAAAAGACTACAGGGAGTTAGGAAGGAAGTTGAGAAACAGGACTGCAATGGTAGTAATCTCGAGATTACTGCCTGTGCCACGCAACAGTGAGAATAGGAATAGAATGAGGTGAAGGATAAATGTGTAGCTGAGGGATTGGAGCAGGGGGCAGGGATTCAGATTTCTGGATCATTGGGACCTCTTTTGGGGCAGGTGTGACCTGTACAAAAAGGACAGGTTGCACTTGAATCCCAGGTGGACTGATATCCCGGCAGGGAGGTTTGCTAAGGCTACTGGAGAGAGTTTAAACTAGAATTGTTGGGGGAGGGGGAGGAGAACTGAACTGAAGAGACTGGAGAAGAGGAGGTTGGCTCACAAATAGAGAAAGCTTGGAGATAGTGTGTGAGGGAGGATAGGCAGGTGATAAAGGACGTGCTCAGATGGATGGTTTGAGATGTGTTTATTTTAATGCAAGGAGTGTTGTGAACAAAGTGGATAAACAGAGCATGGATCAGTACTTGGAGCTATGATGTGGTGGCCATTACAGAGACTTGGATGGCTCAAGGACAGGAATGGTTACTTCAAGTGCTGGGGTTTAGATGTTTCAGAAAGGACGGAGGGAGGCAAAAGAGGTGGAGGCATGGCACTATTGATCAGAGATAGCATCACGGCTGCAGAAAAGGTGGACACTATGGAAGGATTGTCTCCGGAGTCTCTGTGGGTGGAGGTTAGGGATGGGAAAGGGTCAATAACTTTACTGGGTTTTTTTATAGGCCACCCAATAGTAACAGGGACATCGAGGAGCAGATAGGGAAACAGATCCTGAAAAGGTATAATAATAAGAGTTCAGTTCAGTTTCAGTTTATTGTCATTTAGAAACCACGAATGCAATGCAGTTAAAAAATGAGATGTTGTTTTAAAATGAGTTGTTGTGTTGGGAGATTTAAATTTCCCAAGTAACAATTGGCATCTCCCTAGAGCAAGGGGTTTAGACGGGGTGGAGTTTGTTAGGTGTGTTCAAAAAGGTTTCTTGACACAATATGATTTGGTATTGGGAAATAAACCTGGTCAGGCGTCAGATCTCTCAGTGGGAGAGCATTTTGGAGGTAGTGATCATAATTCTATCTCCTTTACAATAGCATTGAAGAGATAGGAACAGACAAGTTAGAAAAGTGTTTAATTACTCTGAGGGGAATTATGAGGCTATCAGTCAGGAAATTGGAAGCTTAAATTGGGAACAGATGTTCTCAGGGAAAAGAATGGAAGAAATATGGCAAATGTTCGGGATATTTGTGTGGAGTTCTGCATAGGTACGTTCCAATGAGACGGAAGAAATGGAAGGGTACAGGAACTGTGGTGTACAAAGGCTGTAATAAATCTAGTCAAGAAGAAAAGAAAAGCTTACAAAAGGTTCAGAGAGCTAGGTAATGTTAGAGATCTAGAAGATTATAAGGCTACTAGGAAGGAGCCTAAGGAAATTAGCAGAGCCAAAAGGAACCATGAGAAGGCCTTGGCAGGCAGGATTAAGGAAAACCCCAAGGCATTCTACAAGTATGTGAAGAGCAAGAGGATAAGATGAGAGAATAGGACCTATCAAGTGTGACATTGGGAAAGTGTGTATGAAACCGGAGGAAATAGCAGAGGTACTTAATGAATACTTTACATCAGTATTCACTATGGTGATTGTAGTGATGACTTGCAGCAGATTGAAAAGCTTGAGCATGTAGATATTAAGAAAGAGGATGTGCTGGAGCTTTTGGAAAGCATCAAGTTGGATAAGTCACCGGGACCAGATGAGATGTACTCCAGGCTGCAGTGGGAGGCAAGGGAGGAGATTACTGAGCCTCCGGCGATGATCTTCGAATCATCAATGGGGACGGGAGAGGTTCTGGAGGAGTGGAGGGTTGTGGATGTTGTTCCTTTATTTAAGAAAGGGAGTAGAGATAGCACTGGAAATGACAGACTACTGAGTCTTATTTCAGTAGTTAATACTTTGATGGAGAAGATACTGAGAGGCAGGACTTATGAACATTTGAAGAGGTATAATGTGATTAGGAATAGTCAGCATGGCTTTGTCAAGGGCAGGTCGTGCCTTACAAACCTGATTGAATATTTTTGAGGATGTGACTAAACACATTGACGCAGGAAGAGCAGTAGATGTAGTGTACAGTTGGCCCTCCTTATCCGTGGATTCCGCATGCATGAATTCAACCAATCGTGAATCGCGAAAACCTGGAAGTGCTCTTCCAGCACTTGTTGTTCGAGCATGTACAGACTATTTTTTCTTGTCATTATTCCCTAAACAATGCAGTATAACAACCATTTTACATAGCATTTACATTGTATTAGATATTATAAGTAATCTAGAGATGATTTAAAGTATACAGGAGGACGTGCGTGGGTTATCGTGCATTGGAATTAAAAAAATCGGAAGTTCTCTTACTAAGTAAGTCGGAACAGGTACATCAGGTATTATTTAGCGTCAGTTAGTCAAATGTTTGTCTCAGTATATAGTATATATTTTACCTTTCTATGCATATAAAACACTTAAGAATGTATGTTTCAGTGCCGGGCTTGAGAATGGAAGTTCTTGGGACTCGGGACAGATCACTCCCTAGTGCGCTTTCCACCGTGCCGGGTTGAGGTGGAGGATCAAAAACTCAAAACCCCAAAGCCTAATATTAAACCACTGCGTTGCTTAGTAATAATTGTAGCTTTCATCGGGACAGAGCCTTTCTCACTTTATCCTTTAAAATTGTTCCGATTGTTGACTGACCTAGCCTAACGCTTTTCCAATGACCGATGGCGTTTCACCTCTTTCCGATCGCTTTATTATTTCCACTTTATTTTCAATCATGATCGTGATTATTTTCGTGAACAGAAACACTGAGCTCTGGCGCCGGGTCCTAATGTCCACAGGCTAAATAAGGTCTGGGGTTCCGCTAGGTCCTAAGATCCACTGGATTGAGACATGTTGAATAAGGGACAATCATCTGCGAATTTTGGTATCCGCGAGGGGTCCTGGAACCAATCCCCTGTGGATAAGGAGGGCTAACTGTATATAGATTTCAGCAAGTCATTTGACAAGGTACCCCATGCAAGGCTTATTGAGAAAGTAAGGAGGCATGGGATCCAAGGGGACTTTGCTTTGAGGATCCAGAACTGGTTTGCCCACAAAAGGCAAAGTGTGGTTGTAGATGGGTCATATTCTGCATGGAGGTCGGTGACCAGTGGTGTGCCTCAGGGATCTGTTCTGGGACCCTTGCTCTTTGTGATTTTTATAAATGACCTAGATGAAGAAGTGGAGGGATGGATTAGTAAGTTTGCTGATGATGCAAAGGTTGGAGGTGTTGTGGATAGTGTGAAGGGCTGTCAGAAGTTACAGTAGGACATTGATAGGATGCAAAACTGGGCTGAGAAGGGGCAGATGGAGTTCAACCTAGATAAGTGTGAAGTGGTTCATTGTGGTAGGTCAAATATGATGGCAGGATGTAGTATTAATTGTAAGAGTCTTGGCAGTGCAGAGGACCAGAGGGATCTTGGGGTCTGAGTCCATAGGACACTCAAAGCAGCTACGCAGGTTGACTCTGTGGTCAAGACAGCATACGGTGTATTTTCCTTCATTAACTGTGGAGATGAATTTGGGAGCCGAGAGGTAATGTTGCAGCTATATAAGACCCTGGTTAGACCCCACTCAGAATACTGTGCTCAGTTCTAGTCACCTCACTACAGGAAGGATGTGGAAGCCATAGAAAGAGTGCAGAGGAAATTTACAAGGATGCTGCTGGGATTGGGGAGCATGCCTTATGAAAACAGTTTGAGTGAACCTCGGCCTTTTCTCCTTGGAGTGACGGAGGATGAGAGGTGACCTGAAAGGGGTGTATAAGATGAAGATGATGTATTGATTGTGTGGATAGTCAGAGGCTTTTTCCCAGGGCTGAATGGTTGTCACAAAAGGATACAGGTTTAAGGTGCTGGGAAGTAGGTATAGAGGAGATGTCAGGGATTTTTTTTATGCAGAGTGGTGAGTGTGTGGAATGGGCTGCCGGCAACAGTGGTGGAGGTGGATACGACAGGGTCTTTTAAAAGACTTTTGGATAGGTACATGGAGCTTAGAAAAATAGCCTAGTAATTTCTAAAGTAGGGACATGTGCGGCACAACTTTGAGGGCTGAAGGGCCTGTATTGTGCTGTAGGTTGTCTATGTTTCTATGAATTAAATATCCAAGGATATCAGCTAATATGGAAAGTTAGGCAGCAAGGTAAGGGGGACTGGGGTAGCATTCTTAATTAAGGGGAAGATCTGGGCAATAGTGAGAGACAATATAAGATTAAAGGAGGAGAATGTGAATCCATCTTGGTAGAGATGAGGAGTAGTAAAGAGGAAAATAATCTGTTGAGAGTTGTCCATTGGCCACCGTATAATAACATTACAGTATCACAGGCAATAAACCGTGAAATTTCTGAGGTATGTAAGAATGGAACGGCAGTTATCGTGGGGGGACTTTCACTTGCACATTGGATGAATCAAGTTGGACGAGACATTCTTGAGGAGGAGTGAAGAGAATGCATCAGGTATGGCTTTTCTGAACAACATGTTACTGAACCTACAAGGGAATGTGCTATCTTGGATCTGGTCCCGTGCAATGAGACAGGTAAAATTAGCAATCTTTTAGTTAGGGATCCTATTGAAAAGGGTGATCTCAGTATGACTGTTTCTCACACAAATGGAGGGTGAAGCAGTTCAATCTAAAACCAGTGTATTATGCCAAAACAATGGCGATTACATGGGCTGAGGGCGGACTTGGATAAGTATGGTGAACTACATATACCTGTCTGGACACGCCCCCCCACTGCTGACTGCTCCTGTGGCTCCTCCCACTGACCCCGGTATAAAGGCAGTTGAGGCCTGAGCCCAGCCTTCAGTCTCCAGGATGTAGCATGGTGGTCAACTGCTGCTTGTTCTTTCTTCCAGTCAATAAAAGCCGATATCTCACCTCACATCTCAGAGAGTTATTGATGGTACATCAATAAGTTAGACTGGGAACACATGGTGGGATGGTTGAGGAACAGTGGAAGACTTTCAAAGAGATTTTTCATGGTGATCAATAATAGTATATTACAGTTAAGAACAAAAACAGTATAAGTGCCTAGACCCAGCCGTGAATAACTAAGGAAATAAAGGAAGGCATCAAACTCAAGGCTTGTGTGTACAAAGTCACCAAGAGTAGTGGGAAATTGGAAGGTAGGGAAGACCACTAGGCAAGCAATAAAGAAAGGGAAGCTAGATTATGAAAATAAACTAGCACAAAATATAAAACCAGATAGCAAAAGGTTTTATGATTGTATAAAGCAGAAAAGGGTGCCCAAAGTGAACTTGGGTCCTTTAGAGGACGAGAAGAGGGAATTGATAGTGGGTAGTGAGGAAGTGGGTGAGGCTTTGAATGACTCTTTTATGTCGGTCTTCACGTTAGAGGAAATGTCTGACATACTGAAGAGATGTAATGGATGTGATGGGAGGTGAGGACCTAGGTACAATAGTTAACACTAAGGAGGTAGTGTTGAGCAAACTTGTGGGCCTAAAGATGGACAGGTCCTTTGGTCCTGATGGAATGCATCCCAGGATACTTAAGTAAATGGTAGAAGTTATAGTTACGGCTTTGGTGACAATTTACCAAAATTCTCTGAATTCTGGCAGGTCCCAACAGATTTGAAGAAGGCAAATGTCACACCACCATTGTTCAAAAAAGGATGTAGGCTGGTGGTCACCAACCTTTTTAAGCTCAAGATCCCCTACCTCGGCCCTATTAAAAGGCAAGATTGACCCCAGATCAATTAGTTACACGCATGCGCAATGGGACAGAAAAGACCGGATGTAAAACCCCACAACCCGGAAGTAGAAATGTATTTCTACAGAGGTACCCACCCTTTTTTTTTTGCACCACGGACTGGTTTAATATTGACAATATTCTTGGGAACCGGCTGACAGGCAGGGGGGGTGGTGTTAAAAACGACGGGAATACAGCGATACTCGAAGCAGGTTCCTTATGTCCAGTCTATTCAGCAATTTAGTTTTCACAGCTTTCGGCACTTAGCTTCTGTCCCACGTTGCTCACGTTTTTTCCACTCACAAAACTCAATGCATTTGTCTTTAAGTGCTGGGTGCTTGGACTCAGGGTACTGAAGCAGTTTTGAGGGCTTCATTGCCTCATTAGACAGCCTCTGGGCCCGAACTCCAGCTGCCCGCCTGCCGCCAGGTACGGCTGGGTGGGGTGAGAGGAAAATGTCAGGGCCGGAGGTCCCTGTGCCAGGGTCAGGGTGGTTGCAGTCAGGAGAGAGCAAGTGACTAAGCGAGGAGTGCAACAGAGTGCCCACCCGCCCCCTTTGTGGGATCTGTTAGCCGACAAAAGTTTTTTTCAGTAGATCACAGTGAGGTAGCTGCTCTGATACTTATGAAACCCTGAGCCCGAATTAGTTCGTCTGTGAATATTTTAGCACCAGGTTCCCCACGAACATTCGGTGTGCTTAAACAGGTTTAGAGGCAGCGCTCCAGGCCAGTAGCAACGGTACTTCCCGCCGGCCGCCCAAGGCCAACCGGAGATCCCTGGCATGAGGGTATCGCTGCATTTAGGCCACTGATGACCTCACGTGGGCTCAAGTTCAATAGTAGGCTGATAGGAAATGAGGAAAGGTGTAGCTGACTCATATTGTTTCCTCGCAGCCTGGTGAATGGGGACCACTGAGTTACACTGTGTAGTGCAAGGGAGCTACACACATGCGCACTGGGCAGAAAGAACCCAACTAAGCCCCCACAACTGGGAAAACAATCTCTCAACAGTACTTGTGTATTTATTTTTCATTTTTTTCAGGAGCTACTGGGAAAGTCTCAAAGATCGACTAGTCAATCGCAATCAACGGGTTGGTGACCACTAATGTAGGCAAAAGACAGGTAACTATAAGCCAGTTCGTCTAACATCTGTAGTTGGGAAGATGTTTGAAGCTATCATAAAAGAAGAAATGGCAAAGCATCTGGAAAGAAATGGATCCATCAGGCAGACAGCACAGATTCAGCAAAGGTAGGTCCTGTTTGACAAACTTACTAGTTCTTTGAGAATATAACAAGTGCAGTGGATAGAGGGCAATGGATGAAAGTTACTAATTTAGATTTCCAGAAGGTGTTGGATAAGGTGCCATATAATTTATTCATAGGATGAGATGTGTACAGTTGGGGATGATATATTATGGATAGAAGTTAGGTTAACAAATACAAGGAGAGTAGGGATACATGGGTTTTACTCTGGTTGGTAATTGTGCCACAGGAGTCTGTGCTGGGCCCACAGCTGTTCACGATATGCATTAATGATCTGGAAGAGGGGCTGAGTGTTTGCTGTTGATACTAAATTGAATGGAAAAGCAAGTAGTGCCAAGGATGTGGAGAGTCTACAGAGAAAACAAGATGGGTTAAGTGAATGGGCAAAGGTCTGACAGATGAAGTACGATGTTAAATGAGAGACCATCCACTTTGGAAAGGGTAAATGGAAGATCAGATTATTATTAAAGTGGTAAAAGTTTACATCATGCTACTGTGCAGAAGGACTTCAGAGTGCTTGTGCATGAATCACAAAAGGTTGGTTTGCAAGTGCAGAAGGCTATCAAGAAGGCAAATGGAACATTGGCCTTCATTGCCAGACGGATTGAATTTAAGAGCGGGGGGTTATGCTGCAACTGTACAGGGTACTGGTGAGGCCGCACCTGGAGTACTGTGTGCAGTTCTGGTCTCCTTACTTGAGGAAGGATGTAGTGTCTTTGGAGGCAGAGATAAGGGGTTAGACTATGAGGAGAAATCGAGTCACCTGGGTCTGTACTCACTGGAATTCAGAAGAATGAGAGGAGATTTTATAGAAACACATAAAATTATGAAAGTAAATGATAAGATAGAGACAGGAAAGTTGTTTCCACTGGTAGGTGAGACTAAAACTAGGGGACATAGCCTCCAGATTCATGAGAGTAAATTTAGGGAGGAGATGAGGAGGAACTGCTTTTCCCAAAGATTGGGGAATCTGTGGAATTTTTTGCTGAATGAAGCAGTGGAGGCTACCTTGGTAAATATATTTAAGATGAGTTTGAAACATAGAAAACCTACAGCATAGTACAGGCACTTTGGCCCACAATGCTGTTCTGAACATGTACTTCAGAAATTACCTAGGGTTGCCTATAGCCCTCCATTTTTCTAAGCTCCGTGTACCTATCCAGGAGTCTCTTAAAAGACACTAGACGCCTACAGCACAGTACAGGCCCTTTGGCTCTCGATGTTGTGCTGACCCATATACTCAAGAAAAAGTACTAAACATACACTACCCCATAACCCTCTGTTTTACTTTCATCCATGTGCCTGTCCAAGAGGCTGTTAAATACCCCTAATGTTTTAGCCTCCACCACCATCCCTGGCAAGTCATTCCAGGCACCCACAACCCTCTGTGTAATAAAAAAACAAAACACAACTTACCCCTAATGTCTCCCTGAAACTTCCCTCCCTTCACTTTGTTATGCCCTCTGGTGTTTGCCATTCGTGCCCTTGGAAACAGGTACTGGCTATCCACCCTATCTATGCCTCTCATAATCTTGTAAACCTCTGTCAAGTCCCCTCTCATCCTTTTATGCTCCAAAGAGAAAATAGACAATAGGTGCAGGAGTAGGCTATTCAGCCCTTCGAGCCAGCACCGCCATTCAATGTGATCATGGCTGATCACTCACAATCAGTAATCCATTCCTGCCTTCTCCCCATATCCCTTGACTCCACTATCGTTAAGAGCTCTATCTAATTATTTTTGAAAACATCCAGAGAATTGGCTTTCACTGCCTTCTGAGGCAGAGCATTCCATAGATCCACAACTCTCTGGATGAAAACGTTTTTCCTCAACTCTGTTCTAAATGGCCTACCCCTTATTCTTAAACTGTGGCCTCTGGTTCTGGACTCCCCCAACATCCGGAACATGTTTCCTGCCTCTAGCATGTTCAATCCCTTAATAATCTTACATGTTTCCATCAGATCTCCTCTCATCCTTCTAAATTCCAGTGTTTACAAGCCCAGTTGCTCCAATCTTTCAAAATATGACAGTCCCGCCATCCTGGGAAACAACCTCATGAACGTATGCTGCACTCCCTCAATAGCAAGAATGTCCTTCCTCAAATTTGGAGACTAAAACTGAACACAATATTCCAGGTGTGGTCTCACCAGGGCCCTGTACAACTGCAGAAGGACCTCTTTGCTGCTATACTCAACTCCTCTAGTTATGAAGGCCAACATGCCATTGGCTTTCTTCATTGCCTGTTGTACCTGCTTGCTTACTTCCAGTGACTGATGAACAAGGACATGTAGATCTTGTTATACTTCCCCTTTTCCTAACTTCACACCATTCAGATAGTAATCTGCCTTCCTGTTCTTGCCACCAAAGTGGATAACCTCACATTTATCCACATTAAACTGCATCTGCCCACTCACCCAACCTGTCCAAGTCACCCTGCATTCTCTTTGCATCCTCCTCATATTTCACACTGCCGCCCAGCTTTGTGTCATCTGCAAATTTGCTAATTTTACTTTTAGTCCCTTCAGCTAAATCATTAATCCATATTGTAAATAGCTGCAGTCCCAGCACTGAGCTTTGCAGTACCCCACCAGACACTGCCTGCCATTCTGAAAAGGACCCGTTAATCCCTACTCTGTTTCCTGTCTGCCAACCAATTTTCTATCCATGTGAGTACACTACCCCCAATACCATGTGCTTTAATTTTGCCCACTAATCTCCTATGTGGGACCTTATCAAAGACTTTCTTAAAGTCCAGGTACACTACATCTACTGGCTTTCCCTTGTCCATTTTCATAGTTACAGCCTCAAAAAATTCCAGAAGATTAGTCAAGCATGATTTCCCTTTCGTAAATCCATGCTGACTTGGACCAATCCTGTTACTACTATCCAAATGTGCCGTTATTTCATCTTTTATAATTGACTCTAGCATCTTCCCCACCACTGATGTCAGGCTAACTGGTCTATAATTCCCCATTTTCTCTTTCCCTCCTTTCTTAAAAAGTGGGATAACATTGGCTATCTTCCAATCCTCAGAAACTGATCCTGAATCTATAGAACATTGGAAAATGATTACCAATGCATCCACAATTTCTAGAGCCACCACCTTAAGTACCCTGCGATGCAGACCATCAGGTCCTGGGGATTTATCAGCTTTCAGTCCCATCAGACTACCCAACACCATTTTCTGCCTAATGTGAATATCCTTCAGTTCCTCCATTACCCTAGGTCCTCTGGCCACTATTACATCTGGGAGATTGTCTGTGTCTTCCTTAGTGAAGACAGATCCAAAGTATCTATTCAACTCCTCTGCCATTTCCTTATTCCCCATAATAAGTTCACCGGTTTCTGCCTTCAAGGACCCAACTTTGGTCTTAAGTAATTTTTTCCTCTTCACATACCTAAAGAAGCTTTTACTACTTTATATTCTTGGCTAGCTTACCTTCGTACCTCATTTTTTTTTCCCCTGCATTGCCTTTTTAGTAATCTTCTGTTGCTCTTTAAAAGTTTCCCAATCTTCTGGCTTCTCGCTCATCTTTGCTATGTTATACTTCTCTTTTATTTTTATACTGTCCTTGACTTCCCTTGTCTGTCATGGTCACCCCCTACTCCACTTAGAATCTTTCTTCCTCTTAGGAATGAACTGATCCTGCACCTTCTGTCCCAGCTCTGCTAACCTTGCCTCATAAGACTTGTTTTCCAATCCAGGCAAAATCCTGGTAAAGCTCTGCACCCTCTCCATAGCTTCCACCTATAATGAGGTGACCAGAGCTGAACACTATACTCTATATGTGGTCTCATCAGAGATTAGTAGAGTTGCAACATGACCTCTCTAGTCTTGAACTCAATCCCCCTTTTAATGAAGCCTTGCATCCCATAGACCTTCCTAACTATTCTATCAACCTGTGCAGTGACCTACAGGGATGTATGGATTTGAACCCAAAGGTCCCTCTGTTCCTCCACACTCTTAGGTAACAGATCATTAACCCTGTACTCAGCCTTCTAATTTGTCCTTCCAAAATGCATCACCTCACACTTATCTGAATTGAACTCCATCTGCCACTTTCCGGCCCAACTCTGCATCCTGTCTATATCCTCTTGTAACCTTCGACAACCTACAGCTCCATTCACAACTCCTCCAATCTTTGTGTCATTCGCAAACTTACTCACCCATCCTTCTGCCTCTTCATCCAGGTCATTTATAAGAATCGCAAAGAGCAGGTGTCCCAGTACAGATCCTTGTGGCATTCCACTAGTCACTGACCTCCAGGCAGAATAATTTCCTTCCACTACTACCCTCTGCTTTCTTCCTGTAAGCCAATTTTTTATCCAAACAGCCAAGGTTCCACTGATCCCATGCCTCATGACTTTCTGGATGAGTGTCTCGTGGGGGACCTTGTCAAATGCTTTGCTATAAAATCCATGTAGACCATATCTACCACCTTACCCTCATCAATTTCTTTTGTTACCTCTTCAAAAAACTCAATTAGGATATAGACAGGATGCAGAGTTTGGCCAAAAAGTGGCAGATGGTGTTCAATCCAGATAATTCCCTTCACAAAGCCAGGTTGACTATCCTTGAGTAGACTGTACCCATGCCTCATCCCAAATGCTCATAGATCCTATCCTTAAGAATCCTTTTCAATAGTTTGCAGACCACTGACATAAGACTCACAGGTCAATAGTTCCCAGGATTCTCCCTATTACCTTTTTTAAACAAGGGAACTGCATTTGCCATTCTCCAATCATCTGACACCTCCCCTGCAGCCAAAAAGGATTCAAAGATAATAGCTGCTGCTCCAGTGATCTCTTCTCTCACTTCCCACAGCAACCTGGGGTATATCACGTCTGGCCTTGGGGACTTATCAATCTTGATATTTTTAAGAAGATCCAACACTTTTTCCTTAATCTCCACATCGTCCAGCAGACAGGCATGTCCTATTTCGACCTCACCCTGATCAAGGTCCTTTTCACTAAAGCAATGTGTTCATTTAGGACCTCCCCAACCTCCTCCACCTCCAGGCACATGTTGCCTTCTTTATCACAAGTAACTAAGAGGAATTTGATGTTGCACACTGTTAGGTAAGGGGGTGACATCATAGTTGTTTGCCACCGTATCTTGTAGTAAAAAGAGACTTTGGAGTGTCAGGAGTTTGGCATCAGGGATTGGGGTGTCTGGATAATTGATGGATTGGGCCTGGATGGTTGCAGTTTGCGGTTGATTTGGGTAATCAGTCGACTGAACATCTTTGTTTTGTAATTTAGGCTCGGAGCCGGAATTGCAGGCACTGTAAGACATTGCGATGGTGCACAAATGGCAGAGGAAACTGATGAAGTATTGTGGGAATCGGAAAGATCTCTGCTACATACAGGAGTACATCATAACCATGAGCTAATACCAGAAAAAGGTAAACAAGGGTTACAACCTGAACAAATTGATTGATGGAAGGGTAAAGTGATGGGCAAGTGTTGAAAGGCTGTAGTATTAGTAGCAACAAGTTGTGCAATCACCACAGAGTAGTGATTACTAAAAACGCTTTTGGGTAGGGTAGTCCTAGCATTCCACATAATATGATGTTGATTTGAGATGTAGCTGAGTAGGGAACTCATAATAAAGATTAACATCCTCTATCCTATAGTGAAGCAGCATCAGGGTCCTTAAATCTAGCAGCCCTCCTGTTTGTCCAAAACACTGAAGTGCTGCAGAGTGCAGCAATAGAGAAAGTGTTCTGTTAAATGAATTACCTGTTATCAAAAACATGATAATGAGGTTATTTGGGAAAAGGTCAAATGATCAAGGGAGGCTCACCATCTGACACTTGAAATAATCATCCTTTAATAGGTTAAAGTACCCAGACATGGCTGGTCTATAGTCCCTGGTCATATCCAAGCTAAAAAAAATTAGCTTAAAGGGAGAAATAAGTCTGCAGGGAACAAACTAGGAAATGGTGGGGAGGGGGGAACAACTTTACCAAGGCAGTTAAAGTTGCAAAAGATGTAAGACAGGTAAATTGCTTCAAGATTATTTTAAACAAGATCCAAAGCATAGCCTTGTGGATTATGCTGAGTGAAAATGTCAGGTGTATGATTAATACAGTAGTCGAAATTGTCCTGAATGGGATGATATTTTCTGCATGGGCTCATATCTGACCCAGGTAATGAAAATGGAATGTTTCAGATGTGAAATCTGGGAGCATATGGTCCAGATATGTAAGAACAGGGGAGAAGGCCAAATTAAGTGTAGAAGTTGTGAGAAGACAGGGCAGTTGTTGGTCTAAAGGTGGAAGGGAAGCAGGACAAGGAACGCAGACCTGGTAACCTCGCAGGAACTCTGCTTTGACCAACAACCTGGTGGGTCCTGCTACCTCTGACAAATCTCCAGTATCAGACCTTGATGGGAAAGGCAGTGACCCCAGAATGTTTCTCAACAGTGCACAATGTTGGTGGATACTGGTGGCTTCAATATTCGTAAGGAATCTTGACTTGCCCATGTCAAATAAAGCTACAGTGGGTATGGTAAGTGGTGAGGTGGGGGAATTGTGTGTTCTTGCTTAATTCAGTGAACCTGTGGTCATGGGTGTGGGAGAGAAGTGTCTGTGATACATTCTTTCACAGTTCAGTGAACCTGTCCCAGTGCAGGTGGGGGACATGAGCACTACTGTATGTATTTACAAATGTTTGCATATGTGAGACTGAAGGTAATACCTCTTCAAGGTACAGTTTGGACATTGGACAGCATGAAGTGATGCATTTGGAACACAAGATTAGACAGGGTGTGGCAGTAATGTCCAAGGAACAAAAAGAAGCAATTCTTGACCTCCCACACCTGTAAACAGTGAAGGGAATTCCTCAGATTTTGCAACAGTAATTTAGGAGCCCAGTTGTGAGGAATATTACATGGAGCTTACAGAACCACTGTACGTTCATAGAGGAGGAATGCGGGTGGAATGGACGTCAGAGGTAGGTCAGGCCTTTGAATCTATAACAAACCCTAGCTGCACCCTGGCTTTTAGTTTGCCAGATATGAACAGATGGTTCCATCGGATTTGTAACAGCCAGGAGAGTTTTATGCTGCCATTGTGTACAATAAGAATTGGGTGACCTGGCATAGAATATTATTCTGTAAAATGGGCCTGTAGGCAGGAATTCAATGCAAGACAACGGCTGTTGGAGGATCAGAACTTATCATTTGATGGGTCAGATGGTCTTGGCACACACCTCACAGCATAGCAACTCTCCGACTGACAGGAAACTATGAGAAGTGTCTGACAGCAGGTGAGTTAATTGGGAGACCTTATCCATACATGTCTGTCAGTCAGTTGCGATAGTTGGGGTAACCCAGCCAGTTTGATGGACCCTGAGTTGAGTGCTTAGTGCTAACACAAGGGCCTGATGAGTTGTTTGTCAGAGAAACACCCTTTGAGTGGAATGGTGATTTGTAGGTAAAGTACTGAACCTAATGGTAAGAGGGGAAATTCCCGGGCCACATGTCAGCACAAAAGACGTGGCTAGAAGTGCTAATGGTGGCTCTTAAATTAGGAAGGGGTCAGAGGGTGAATATTCTTTCACAAAGCAGGTATGCTTTTGGAGTAATATATGATTGCAGATTGGGCAATATGACTTTGTCACGAGGGCATGTATACAATGTGAAGAAATGGTGAAGGAGATTGTCCAATATACAAAACTGCCCTGAGAAGCTACTTCAATAAAGATTAAAGTATACTGAAGGTATACACTCCTGAGGAAAGGAGAAATGCTGGTTGAACAGCTACTGTAATTAAGAAGGGTGATTTAAAGGCCATACACGGAGTGGGGGGCATTGCCAGTAAAACATGCAGTAACGGTGCAAAAGGAAGATGAGATGTAGCAAGGTGAATGTTTGATAGACCTAGAGTGCATCAGACATACATTATTAAAAACCTACAATGGCTTAATTCACATAGAATGAGATAAGGACCCAGGTAGTAAGATGCTGGTGGTGGTCATGAGATATTCCTAAATTCTGCTAACAAAGACACAGTGTGACCCAGGAAAAACACTTAAAATCCAAGCTGGGCATCAGCCACGGCATAAAGGTCCATGGGAACAACTTCAGAGGGATGTCACAGGGCCATTACCCCAGCCTAGGTGTAACAGTAATTATCTCTTCACCAGGTGGGTGCCAGGATTGCTCTGCTGAAATGGTAGCCAGTTTACCAGGCAGGGAGGTAACACCAGGTGGGGAGTACTAGCCAATCTTGATTTGCATCTGAATTTACTCCTTTTGAATTGATGGCTATACAGGTACCGCAGGATGTGATTATGGAAGGACCAGAGAGCTGCAACAGTAAGAGCAGGATTACCAATTCTGTATGGGAGTTGGCCATTCTTATGCATGATCTAAAAGTCTTAAACAGAATGTGGGACTGAGAGCACAAAAATTTCAATATGAAGAGGAACCTGCCACAGACAGGTCAGGAAATGGTTAAGACTGTACTGGCTAAATTGGGATTACAAACCAGATGGATGGGTCTATTTGCAGTAATCTTGACTGGAGAAACGTGTGTTCTAGTGGGGTCTAAGCAAGGGCTGAAGTGGAAACATTTTTCACATCGGACCAGATACCTTGGGCAGGAATGATTTATCCATGGAAATATATTTCCACAGTAACAGTAAATATGGAACCCAGCAAACTAGGCTCAGAAGAATTTGGATAATTGGATGTGTCACTCATTTGTGTTCTCTTTCAACAGCAAGTGAATTGCAGTCTGGAAATCAAGGGAATAATGAAGAACAACCAGTTGTAGAATATACCATTGTTGTGCAGTTGTACATGGGACAGCATGCAGTGTTCTGAAATAGACATTTGAAAACTGCACTGTGCCCCAGGGGGTATCGTTTCAAAGTGGTCATCTGTGAAAGGGGATCAGAGGTTAATATGTCATACTACTGTCACTTTCCTCTTTAAGAAGGGAGGGAGATAAAGATGAGAAGTTACAGGCCAGTTAACCCGATTTCAGTGTTTGGCAAGACCCTGAAGTCCATTATTAATTATGAGGTTTCAGGGAACTTTGGGGAACATGATAAAATAGGCTCAAGTCAACATAGGTTCCTTAGGCAGAAATGTTATCTGACAAATCTGTTGAAATGTCAGTCAGAGCATGTGGTACAACAAAGAGCATGTGGTATTATAGAAAAGGTACTAGTATGGATAAAGACTGGCTGACTGGCAGTGGGGGTAAGATTGGGATTAAAGAGGTATTTACTGGTTGGCTGCTGGTATTCCACAAGGGTCAGTGTTGGGTTCATTACGTGAGATGCCAGTGATATCGATGGCATTGTGGCAAATTTTGCAGACAAAACAATAGGTGGAGATGTAGATATTGTTGATGGGGGGAGGGGGACAGAGTCTGCAGAAGGATATGGACTGATTGGAAGAATTGGCAAAGAAACGGCATATGGAATACAGTGTATGGAAGTATATGATCATGCACATTGGTAGAAGGAATAAAGCCATAGACTAGTTTCTAAATGGGATGGAAATTCAAAAATCAGATGCCCAGGGTCTTTAAGAGTGCTAGTGAACGATTTCCTCAAAAGTCAATTTGCAGCTGAGCTGGTAATAAAGAAAGCAAATGTAATGTTACAATTCATTTGAAAGAGGACGAGAGTATAAAGACAAGAAAGTAATGCTGAGGCGTTCTAAGGCACTTATCAGATGACAAGCTGGAATATTGAGTAGCTTTGAGCCCCATATCTAAGAAAGGATGTCAGGGAGCCATTGTAGATGGTCCAGAGAAGGCTTACAAAAATGAACCCAGAAATGAAAGGACTAACATGTAATTTGTTTGGCTCTGGGCCTGTATCCACTGCAGTTTAGAAGAATGTGTGGGACATCATTGGAGCCAACTCAATATTGAAAGGAGTAGATAGGGTGGACATTCAGAGCATATTTGCAATATACTTAAAGCAGAGGAATTAATAGCGCACCAGTCGAATCAGGGAGAGAGCTTCGCACAAGTCGGGGAAAAGTTTTTTTAAAAAGGAACATTTTGCGGAGCTCGGCACATTAGCGGCAGACCAATTGATTCACCATTTATTAGCAGGAGCAAATAAAAGTAAAGCAGGGTCAAAGCAAAGTGGCTATTTTGTGAGGGGACCAGTGTGGGAGTGTGAACTTGAAGCTTTGATGAGGAGGCACGTGTTAAGTAACAAGTAAGGCTTTTGTAGTGGTTGAATAAAAAGTCACTAAATTACAGCTAATTAAATAAATGGTTGATGTAGGATCAGGTGATGTGCTGTAGCTGCATGATGTGGGAGCTGGTGGACCTCACTGTGGTTCCTGGTGATCACGGCAAATGCCACGTCACTGTTCAAAAAAGGACGTAGGCAAAAGGCAGGCAACTATAGGCCAGTTAGTTTAACATCTGTATTTGGGAAAGTGCTTGAAGTTATCATTATATAGCAAGGCATCTGGAAAGAAATGGATCCATCAGGCAGATGCAGCATGGATTCAACAAAGTCAGGTCCTGGTTGACAAATTTACTGGAGTTCTTTGAGGATGTAATGAGTGCAATGGATAAAGGGGAACAGATGGACGTTATTTAGTTGGATATCCTGAAGGTATTCAATAAGGTGCCGCATAGAATACTTATGCATAAGATTAAGATACAGATGCAGAGAGTTGGGGGTGATGTAGTAGCATTGACAGAGAATTGGTTAACTAATAGAAGACAGAGTTGGGACACATGGGTGTTACGCAGGTTGGCAATCAGTGGTGAGCCGTGTGCTGTAGGGGTCGATGTTGGGCCTGCAACTGTTCATGATATTAACAATCTGGAAGAGGGTGCCAAGTGTAGTGTATCAAAGTTTGCTGATGATACTAAATTGAGTGGAAAAGCAAGTTGTGTGGAGGATGTGGAGAATCTGCAGAGAGCTAGATGGGTTAAGTGATTGGACAAGGGTCTTTCAGATGGAGCACAATGTTGTTAAATGTGAGGTCATCCACTAAGGAAGGATAAATGAAAGAGCAGATAATTATTTAAATAGCAAAAAAGTTACAGCATGCTGCTGTGCAGAGGGATTGGTAGTGCTTGTGTATGAATCACAAAATTTTGGTTTGCGGGTGCAGTAGGCTATCAAAATGGCCAATGTAATGTTGACCTTTATTGCTAGAGGGTTTGAATTTAAGAGCAGGGAGGTTATGCTGCAACTGTAGAGTACTGGTGAGGCTGCACCTGGAGTACTGCATGCAGTTCTGGTCTTATTTGAGGAAGGATATACTGGTTTTGGAGGCAGTGCAGAGGAGGTTCACCAGGTTGATTCCAGAGATTAGGGGGTTAGACTGAGGAGAGATTGAGTCACCTGGGGCTGTACTCACTGGAATTCAGAAGAACAAGAGGAGATCTTGTATAAACATAAAATTATGAAAGGGATGGATAAGATAGAGGCAGGAAAGTTTTTTCTACTGGTAGGTGAGACTAGAACATATCCTCGGATTCAGAACGAGTTGCTTTAGGAAGGAGATAAGGAGTAACTGCTTTTCCCAGAGAGTGGTGAATCTGTGGAGTTCTCTGCCCAGTGAAGCAGTGGAGGCTACTCAGCAGGTATATTTAAGACAAGATTGGATAGATGTTTGTATAGTAGGGAAATAAGGGTTATGAGGAAAATGCAGATTAGTGAAGATGAGCCCATGGCCAGATCAGCCATGATCTTATCGAATGGCGGAACAGGCTTAATGGGCCAGATGGCCTACTCCTGGTCTTATTTCTTATGATATGTACTTAATTAGTAAGACTGTATTAGATTATGGGGAGAAGACAAGAATAGGTTGAGGTGGAAAATGAATCAATCATGATCAAGTGGAGAAGACCCGATGGTCTAATTCCATTCTGAGTCTTAAGGAAATACCTTTTTCACTACCCTGTGTACTTGTGCAGAGAACTTCAGAAAACTCTGCAGCATCGGTGCCTTGCATTGACTGTATGTGACCTGCACTGGCTTGATGGTGCAAAATACATTACATTACTTGCTGTTCCTTGCCCCATTTCCTTTTTCCATCTTTTTATTATCATTATTAATAACAACAAAATAAAATTGGTACATAGATAATGGGATTACAAATGTACATATTTCAACTAACTATAAAAGATTACAAAAACAATGATTACAGTATAAATGAGTATTCCCACATCGTAAAAGATACAATATACAAATAGACAAGGCAAACCTAGGTGTATCATAATATAGAATAAAAAGAAAAAAGAAAAAGGAGAAAAGAAAAAAAATACATTATGCAAAAAAACTAATCTAAAAATCTAATAACTAATAGAAGAAAAAAAACAGAAAAAAAAGAGAAAATAAAAAGAGAGAAAAAAAGGGCTGTTCATAACATCTCACAAAAATACAAAATCAGTGTCGTCAACTCTGATCCTCTTAACATATATGAAAACAAAACTGGAAAATCAAATAGGCTTGGAACAGGGTCCTATTACATCATATGAAAATATTGAATAAATGGTCTCCATATCTTTTCAAATTTAGTAGAAGTGTCAAATACACCACTTCTAATTTTTTCTAAATTTAAACATAACATAGTTTGAGAAAACCAATGAAATACAGTAGGAGGATTAATTTCCTTCCAATTCAACAAAATAGATCTTCTAGTCATTAGTGTAAGAAATGCAATCATTCGACAGGCGGAAGAAGATAAATGAAGTGAGTCCATCATTGGTAAACCCGAAATTGCGGTAATAGGATGGGGTTGTAAATCAATGTTCAATACCGCAGAGATAATATCAAAAATATCTTTCCAATATTTTTTCAAAAGCGGACACGACCAGAACATATGAGTTAAAGTCGCTATTTCAGATTGACATCTATCACAAATAGGATTTATATAGGAATAAAAATGAGCCAATTTATCCTTGGACATATGGGCCCTATGTACGACCTTAAACTGTATTAGTGAATGTTTGGCACATATAGATGACGTATTAACTAATTGAAGAATTCTATCCCAATTCTCAATAGGAATAATAAGGTTAAGCTCTCTTTCCCAATCATTTTTTGTCTTATAAAGGGGCTCTGAATGTATCTTCATAATTATATTATAAAGTTTTGATATAAGCCCTTTCTGAAAGGGGTTTAATTCAAACAAATTCTCCAAAATACCTGAAGACACAAAATTTGGAAAAGTAGGAAGTACAGTATTTAAAAAATTCCTAATCTGTAAATATCTAAAAAAGAAATCTAGGCAAATTATATTTATTAGATAATTGCTCAAAAGACATAAAACAATTATCCAAAAGTAAATCAGAAAATCGTAGTAATCCCTTAGTCTTCCAAGCCGAATAAGCTTGGTCTATAATTGAAGGGTGGAAAAAACAATTGGATACAATAGGAATATTTAAAACAAACTGAGTCAACCCAAAAAATTTCCGAAATTGAAACCATATACGTAAAGTATGTTTAACTATCGGGTTGTCAATTCGTTTCGGCAATTTAGAAAGAGCAAAAGGGAGAGAAGTCCCCAAAATAGAACCCAGTGCAAAACCTGGTACCGATTTAATTTCCAGGCTCACCCAACGGGGGCTAAAAGATCCATCCCAATCTTTCAACCAACATATCAAATATCTGATATTAACTGCCCAATAATAAAATCTAAAATTAGGCAATGCTAATCCACCTTCCTTCTTTGCCTTCTGTAAGTATATTTTACCTAACCTGGGATTTTTATTCTGCCATATACATGAGGAAATTTTTGAATCAACATTAGTAAAAACAGATTTCGGAATAAAAATTAGTACCGCTTGAAAAATATATAAGAACTTAGGTAAAATAACCATCTTAATAGTATTAATCCAAGCTATCAGAGATGAAGATAATGGTGACCACTTAGTAAACAAGCATTTAATCTGATCAATTAAGGGTACAAAATTAACCTTAAATAAGTCTTTATGGTTTTTTTGTGATTTTAATCCCTCAGTAAGTAAAAGAGTCATTAACTAATTTAAAAGGTAAGTTTCCATAAATTGGGACCTGTCTATTTAAAGGAAACAATTCACTCTTATTAAGAGTTAATTTATACCCAGAAAAATCACTAAATTGAGCCAACAATGATAAAACTACAGGAATGGATTTCTCAGGATTAGAAATAAATAATAATAAATCATCTGCATACAAAGGTAACTTATGAGTATCTGTCCCACGAGTAATACCAAGAATATCCTGTGATTCTCTGATAGCAATTGCCAAGGGTTCTAAAGCAATATCAAATAATAGTGGGCTAAGAGGACAGCCTTGTCTAGTGCCCCAAAATAGATGAAAAAAGGGAGATCTTTGATTATTAGTAAACATAGAGGCTACTGGAGTATGATAAATCAGTTTAATCCAGGAAATAAATGTCGGACTAAAATTAAACTTCTCCAACACATTAAATAAGTATGGCCATTCAACTCTGTCAAATGCTTTCTCCGCATCTAATGAAATAACACATTCTGAAATATTACGTGAAGGAGTATACACAATATTCAATAACCTAACATTAAAAAAAGAATAACGATTTTTAATAAAACTGGTTTGATCTTCTGAGATAATTTGGGGTAATATCTTCTCCAACCTGGATGCAAGTAACTTGGAAAAAATCTTGGAATCTACATTCAATAAGGATATTGGTCTATAGGATGCACAATCAGTAGGGTCTTTATCTTTCTTCAATATTAAAGAGATGGAAGTTCTATAAAAAGATTGTGGCAAATTGCCCAATCTAATTGCTTCTTCAAAAACCTTATCTAACCAAGGTGAGAGAGTAGCAGAAAAACATTTTAAAAATTCTGCTGTATACCCATCTGGACCAGGTGCTTTCCCTGAATTCATGGAGGAAATAACCCCTTTGATTTCTGCATCAGTCATAGGAGTTTCCAATATTGAAAGATCATCTGGTGATAATTTTGGGAAATTCAATTTCCCAAGAAAATCACACATGGTACCACAATCCTGCGGAAATTCAGAATGATACAGGGAAGTATAAAAATCTTAATGATTTATTTATCTCATCATGGTTAACTGTCAAATCCCCATTTTGCTGATGGATCTTAGTAATTTGACGTTTAACCAAAGCATTCTTCAATTGACTAGCTAGCAGTTTACCCGATTTATCACTGTATATAAAAATCAGATCTGGACTTCATCAGTTGATTTTCAATCGAAGATGTAAGTAATAAGCTATATTCTGTTTGAAGTTCAACCCTTTGCTTGTAAAGCTCCTTACTAGGAGTAATCGAATATTTCTTGTCAATCTCTTTAATTTTATCAACCAATAAAAGAACTTCCTTCTTTATGTGTTTTCTCAGACCAACAGAGTAAGAGATAATCTGTCCACGTATATATGCTTTAAAAGTGTCCCAAAGTGTTCCATAAGAAATATCTTCCGTGGAGTTGGTTGAAAAGAAGAAATCAATCTGTTCATTCATAAATTTAATAAAGTCCGGATCTTGCAATAAGGTAGAATCAAATCGCCATTGTCTAGCATTAGGAACTGTACCCATAAATTTAATAGAAAGTTTTAATGGAGCATGGTCAGAAATAGCTATAATATCATAATCACAACCATTTACCAAAGGAATCAAACAAGAGTCAATAAAAAAATAATCAATTCTCGAATAAGAATGATAAACATGTGAGAAAAAAGAAAACTCTTTGTCCTTGGGATGCCAAAAACTCCATTATCAGTCATGAAAGAGTTGATACAAGTGGCCGACTTATTGGGTAAAGTCTGAGTAGATATAGATTTGTCCATCAAAGGATTTAAACAACAATTAAAATCACCACCCATTACCAACTTATATTCATTTAGATTAGGTTAAGAATAAGGACTTAAAAAAATCAGGACAATCCACATTTGGAGCATAACAATTAACCATAGCAACCTTTTTATTAAAAAGTAAGCCCATAATTAACAAAAATCTACCATTTGGATCCGAAAAGATATCATGTTGGACAAATGCAATAGAGGAGTCAATAAAAATTGAAACTCCCTTCCCATTTCCTGACTAGGAAGATCTTTTTGCAATTCATTATGATCTGCTTCACTATCAATGGGATTCCTAATTAGTAGTAAGAGAAAAATAGAGGGCGATGGGTTGTTGTCATCTCATCGTCTGAACCCTTAGTGCCTAGGTGGCACATTGGGCCTCTACAAGGGTCTTCCATTTCTGCCTGTCTTTCGCTATGCTGCTCACCGTTATCTAGTTTATGCCTCCTTCTTTCAGTTCTGTTTCCACAGATCTTCGTCACATCATTTTGGGCCTGCCCCTACTTTGCTTTCCCTGTCGGGTCCACCTGAGTGCTACTTTTGCTAGTTGATCATTTGGCATTCTCATTACATGGCCCAGCCATCCCCATTGTCATCTTTTCACACAAACTGAGATTGATTCCATATTGCAAGATGTAAGCAAGTCTTGGTTTCTGATTTTCTCAATCCAGAAGATCTTCTTGATACATGGTAGACATTTTGTCTGGAACGTGTCTAGTTTCTTGCAGATATCTTTCGCCATCTTCCAACATTCACCTCCATAAAGTAGCACGCTTAGGACATTGCTTTTGAAAATTCTGATTTTGCTGTTAAATTGGAGTTGTGTGGACTTCCAAACTGCATTGAGGCTGTCAAAAGCTTGATTTGCTTTAGATAGTCTTGCTAATATGTTCTTACCACTATCTCCATCAGTGCTGACTTTACTCCCAAGATACGTGAACTCATCTACCTCTTCCACTTGCTGATAATTGATGACTACTGGTTGGAGGTTGGAAGCGTTCATCTTCATGATCTTTGTTTTCACTCTTGAATGTTCATCCCAAGTTGCGAAGCATATGATGTAAGTCTGTCTGATTTCTCCTGAATGTCACAATGACGACTAGCTAGCAGACTGATATCGTCAGGAAAAACTAGGTCTTCGAGTGTTGAGTTAAGTGTCCGTTTCTTTTCTGTGATTGTTTCCCTCATAAGCCAATCCATTGCTAAAATGAAGAGAAAAGGTGATAGGATACATCCCTATTTAATTCCTGTGCATACCCTGAAGCTTTCTGCCAGTTGCTTTCCACAAATCACCTTGCACAAAGTTGCTGTACATCATTTGGATAATGTTTACAATTTTTTGGGGAAATCCGTATCTTCTTAAAATTTTCCAGAGTGTTTCTTGGTGGATACTGTCAAATGCTTTTTCAAAATCCACAAATAGTACAAAAGATTGCTGTTCCACTCTGCAGATTGTTCCAGAATTTGTCTTAGTAAATACTGTCATTTGTCCTTTCTGTAGCTTTGTTTAACATCCTTGTCATTCTCGGCATATTCAGCAGCAAATCTCTCCTTCAGGTGACAGGAAGTTGTACTCAGCATTCTTTTCTTGGTTTCTTTCATCTTTAGTTTCTTCTTCCGCATCCTCAGTAGGTGGATATACTACAATTATGGACAGTTAGCAAACTTAAGAGTTTAAACGAATATACAGGAATCTTTCATAGATGGGGTTCCATTCTAATAAGGCCCTTAAAGCATCCTTGTCCATGATGAGTGCTACACCTTGTAAATGATGGTTGTCTATGTGGCCTGACCATATGATTGTATTGCCAGATGCTAGGGGTTGCTTTCCAGAATCTGCCCAATGCGTTTCTTGTATTCCAAGCAGCTGCAGTTGGTAGTTATGCATCTCTTTGATAGTCTGTGCAAGCTTTTCCAGTTTGATATAAAGGTCGAACATTCCAGCATCCAATATGGAGAGTTTCTTTATGAAGAGTAGCTCTCAGTCCGGAGATGTCCTGGTGGCTTTGATCTCCATCCATCATAATTTCTGTTCCCAGTTCTGTATCACTCTTCTCACCGGCATCAATAAATTTCCTTGATTTGGTGTCTGTACCGGCAAAGATTTTACAGGGTAGGGTTGCTGATCCTATGTCCAACCCCCTACCTGGAGGACCAGGTGCTGTATTTGCCTAGCCCTTCACCTGGAACCTGCCCAGCTGGTATAGCTCCCAGGATTATTAAGGCACACAAACCTCCCCACCACGATAAGGAACAGCACAGCTTCCCCATCGTTAAAGTCCACTTCATTCAGTTATACATGTGTCCCGAGAGAGGCCGCGCCCATCTACCACCCCCCGCGTGTAGATATCATAACATGCAAGTGACCCACGCACAATGAGGAGCAGCGTCAGCCTGCACCTAACGAGATAGTCCCAAAGAAGCAAGTGTTGATTAGGAATGGTTGAATAATAGTGCATGATACCCAATCATTATAGTTTCATAGAAACATAGAAAATAGGTGCAGGAGTAGGCCATTCGGCCCTTCGAGCCTGCACCGCCATTCAGTATGATCATGGCTGATCATCCAACTCAGAACCTTGTACCTGCTTTCTCTCCAAACTCCCTGATCCCTTTAGCCACAAGGGCCATATCTAACTTCCTCTTAAATATAGCCAATGAACTGGCCTCAACTGTTTCCTGTGGCAGAGAATTCCACAGATTCATCACTCTCTGTGTGAAGTTTTTCCTCATCTTGGTCCTAAAAGGTTTCCCCTTTATCCTTAAACTGTGACCCCTCGTCCTGAACTTCCCCAACATCAGAAACAATCTTCCTGCATCTAGCCTGTCCAATCCCTTTAGAATTTTATACGTTTCAATAAGATCCCCCCTCAATCGTCTAAATTCCAGTGAGTATAAGCCTAGTCGATCCAGTCTTTCTTCATATGAAAGTCCTGCCATCCCAGGAATCAATTTGGTGAACCTTCTCTGTACTCCCTCTATGGCAAGAATGTCTTTCCTCAGATTAGGAGACCAAAACTGCACACAATACTCCAGGTGGGGTCTCACCAGGGAACTGTACAGCTGCAGAAGGACCTCTTTACTCCTATACTCAATTCCTCTTGTTATAAAGGCCAGCATGCCATTAGCTTTCTTCACTGCTGCTGTACCTGCATGCTTGCTTTCATTGACTGATGTACAAGAACACCTAGATCTCGTTGTATTTCCCCTTTTCCTAACTTGACTCCATTTAGATAGTAATCTGCCTTCCTGTTCTTGCCACCAAAGTGGATAACCTCACATTTATCCACATTAAACTGCATCTGCCATACATTTGCCCATTCACCCAACCTGTCCAAGTCACCCTGCATTCTCATAACATCTTCCTGACATTTCACACTGCCACCCAGCTTTGTGTTATCAGCAAATTTGCTAATGTTACTTTTAATACCTTCATCTAAATCATTAATGTATATTGTAAACAGCTGCAGTCCCAGTACCGAACCTTGTGGTACCCCACTGGTCACAGCCTGCCATTCCGAAAGGGACCCGTTAATCACTACTCCTTGTTTCCTGTCAGCCAGCCAATTTTCAATCCATGTCAGTACTCTGCCCCCTATACCATGTGCCCTAATTTTGCCCACTAATCTCCTATGTGGGACTTTATCAAAAGTTTTCTGGAAGTCCAGGTACACTACATCCACTGGCTCTCCCTTGTCCATTTTCATAGTTACATCCTCAAAAAACTCCAGATTAGTCAAGCATGATTTTCCCTTCATAAATCCATCCTGACTCGGACTGATCCTTCTACTGCTATCCAAATGTGTTGTAATTTCCTCTTTTATAATTGACTCCAGCATCTTTCCCACCACTGACATCAGGCTAACCGGTCTCTAATTCCCTGTTTTCTCTCTCCCTCCTTTCTTGAAAAGTGGGACAATATTAGCCACCCTCCAATCAGCAGGAACTGTTCCTGAATCTATAGAACATTGGAAAATGATTACCAATGCATCCACGATTTCTAGAGTCACCTCTTTAAGTACCCTGGGATGCAGACCATCAGGTCCCAGGGACTTATCAGCCTTCAGACTCAACAGTCTATCCAACACTGTTTCTTGCCTAATATAAATTTCCTTCAGTTCATCCTTTACCCTAGTTCCTTTGGCCACTATTACATCTGGGAGATTGTTTGTGTCTTCCTTAGTGAAGACAGATCCAAAGTACCTGTTCAACTCATCTGCCATTTCCTTGTTCCCCATAATAAATTCACCCGTTTCTGTCTTCAATGGCCCAATTTTGGTCTTAACTATTTTTTTGCTATTCACATACCTAAAGAAGCTTTTACTATCCTCCTTTATATTCTTGGCTAGTTTACCTTCGTACCTCATTTTCGTACCCTACATGGACCACGACATCCAGCTGCTCATCCTCCCTCTTGAGAATACTGAGAACTGGTTCCAAGATATCACGGACCCTGGCACCAGGGAGGCAACAGACCATCCAGGATTCTCGATCTGTTCCACAGAACCTCCTATCTGTCCTCCTAACTATCAAATCCCCTATCACTACTGCTCTCCTCTTTTCTCTCCTTCCCTTCTGAGCTGAGTGTCCAGTCTCTGTGCCAGAGACGCAACCACTGCAAGTTGTCCCTGGTAGGTCATTCCCACCAACAGTATCCAAAACAGTATACTTATTGTTGATGAGAATGGCAACAGGGGTGCTCTGCTCTTCCTGTCTATTCCCCTTCCTTCTCCTGACAGTCACCCAACTACCTGTCTCCTGACTCCTAGGAATGACTATCTCCCTGAAATTCCTGTCTATTTCTGCCTCTGCCTCCCGAATGATCTGAAGTTCATCCAGCTCCAGTTCCCTAACATGGTTTTTAAGGAGCTGCAGCTGGATGCACCTTTTGCAGGTGTAGTCATCAGGGACAACAGTGCTCGCCCTGACTTCCCACATACTGCAAACGGAGCACTCAACTGCCCTAACTGCTGCCTCCATTACCTACTCCTAAGCTAATTAGATTATTTAAAGGAGTTTACCCAGCCTTACCTCACCTGAAGCCTATTTCACTTTTGAATGTCGATGCTAAGATTCTGTCGAAGATAATGGCCAATCAGTTGGAAAATATTCTGGATTAAATTTTTTCTAAAGATCAAACAGGCTTTATAATAGGCCGTTATTCTTTCACAAACGTTTGGAGATTATTTAAAGTCATATACTCGTCTTCTATTAAAATTCAACAATGCATTGTTTCTTTGGATGCTGAAAAAGCGTTTGATCTGGTCGAATGGAAATACTTAAAAGTTTTTGAGAAATTTAGTTTTGGTGTTAATTTTAATAATTGGATTAGAATGATATATAAAACTCCTTTCTCTACTGTTATTACCAATAACTATACATTCTCCTTTTTCAGCTTTCCCAGCAGACGAGACAAAGTGGTCCATTGAGTCCTTGTTATTTAACTTAGTATTAGAACCCCGTGCTATCTTTCTCAGTGAAGCTAAAGATATTCATGGGATTCTTGTGAATGACCATTTATAAGATTTCTCTGTACACTGACGACTTACTGTTTTATATTTCTAATCTCGAGGAATCTATCCCAGGCTTGCTAAAATTATTTATTGAATTTGGAGATTTTTTCGGGAGACAAATTAAATTTTCACAGAAGTGAACTGTTCCCTTTAAATTAATCTGTTTCTATATATGATAATATTCCTTTCAGAGTCACGGATTCCTTTAGATATTTATGTGCTACAATTAATTAAAAAAAATAAAGATCTTTATAATGCTGATTTTGTTCCTTTGGTAGATTCTATGAAGTATTTATTTAGTAGATGGAATCCACTTACATTTTCACTCTCTGGTCGCTTCCATGCAGTCAAAATGATGATTTTACCATTTTTAAAATATTTATTTAAGAAAATCCCTGTTTTTTTTTTAACTAAGAAGTTTTTTGATCGGATTGATTCTATTATTTCATCTTTTATTTGAAATAATAAAAGACCAAGAATTAGTAAATACCACTTACAAAATTTTTTTTAAAAGGGTGGAGGTCTTGTTTTACCTAATTTAAGAATGTATTATTGGGCTGTTAAGGTGCGATATATATCCGTTTGGTTACATTGGGTTGATAAGAATGATCGGCAAATTTGGTTAGACTTAGAGCTGAAAGCTGTGAAAGTTTTATTTAAACTCGTTATGCAGAGCTGCCTTACTTGTACAGTTAGCTAAAGTTGCTAATTTAAATTTATATCCTATGATTAAGTATTCTTTACAAATTTGGCTCCAGTTTTGTAATTTTTTCAACCTTAAAATTAGACTGATGTCTTTTGAGCAAGAAGCGAGGCAAATGGTCAGGAGTCCGTGCCAGGAATAAATGCAAGTCCTAGCCGGCCGGCTCTCCCGTCCATTCTGCTCTCCAATGGACATTTAATTGGACTACATCTGTGGCAATGAAATACTCAGCGGAATACAGAAACGGACGGAATCCCGGGCATCTCCATTCAGCTGATTATTTACGTAACAGTTTTTCCCCCCAGCCATTTGACTACCAACCTAATAATTTCTGCTGTGCTTATTGTCTTGTTTACTATTTAGTGTAATGTCTACTCTGTTCTGTATACCTTATGCAGTCTTAGGTAAGTGTGTAGTCCAGTGTAGTTTTTGTGTTGGTTTACGTAGTTCAGTGTAGTTTTGGTATTGTTCATGTAGCACTATGGTCCTGAAAAACGTTGTCTCATTTTTACAGTGTACTGTACCAACAGTTATAGTCGAAATGACAATAAAAAGCGATTTGACTTGACTTGAACTTGAAATATTCTCTTTCATACTCACACGTTTTACAATACCTTCAAGTTAGACATTTCTTAGAAAAATAGTTAAGTAATTTTCCTTACAAATCGGATGCCGACCTGTGAGATATTATTACAAGTATGAACCCTTTGATGAGGGGTTCCATTGAAGAAATTTATAATTTACTATTACAATGGGATAAGCGTCCTTTATTTAAGATTAAACAAAATTAGGAAAAGGAACTTAATTTGATTTTTATTGTGGAGGACTGGATGCGGATTCTGAAGTTGGTTAACTCTTCTTCGATCTGTGCTAGTCATTCACTGATTCAATTCAAAATTGTACACCATTACTATTTGACGAAGGAGAGATTGTCTAAAATATTTCCTAATGTTGATAGTTATTGTGACAGACGTAAAACTGAGACAGCTACATTGACACATATGTTTTGGTCCTGTTCTATATTGGAACAGTTCTGGGAGTCAGTTTTTTCTCCAACTTCTAAAGCACTGAAAATTAATTTACAACTTAACAAACTAACTGTGCTTTTTAGAATAATGCCTCAAAATGTCCACAGTATCTCTTTGTCTGACCAACACGTTATTGCATTTGTCACATGATAGCTAGGAGGGCTATTCTGTTGAAGTGGAAGGATGTGTCCACTCCCACTTTGTCACAGCGGTTATCAATGCTATGTCTTAGTTTGGAGAAAATTAGAAGTCGAATCTTTAAACCCATGTTTGATTTCGAGAAAAGATGGGGTTCATTTGCTTCCTATTATCATCTGAGTTGATAGATTTCCTTCACAATTTAGTTGTAAAGTTTTGTACATCTTTTTGCTGGCGGTTTGATGTTTATCTTTTTTTTAGAAGCTTTTTGTATGACGCATGACTCCACGGTTGAACACCAAATGGTTTTCTTTTTTCATTTTCTTTTCCTTTAGTAGGGATTATATTTCTTTTTTCTCTGTTAAAAAAAGTTTTCAATC
Source organism: Hypanus sabinus (assembly GCF_030144855.1). Classification (NCBI taxonomy): domain Eukaryota; kingdom Metazoa; phylum Chordata; class Chondrichthyes; order Myliobatiformes; family Dasyatidae; genus Hypanus; species Hypanus sabinus. Next base: position 148,428 of record NC_082717.1, on the reverse strand, counting down.
TCTTAACATGAATGTCTTTTTATTCTTCGAGGTATTGTAATTGATGTTTACTTCAATGTACTCTTGTTAATTTTGAATTGATATTAAAAAGAATGAAAGAGCCTGGTGGTGGAAGAATGGCCCAGACCCACAACCTGCGAGCAACTTCAGCGGTTTTTGAAGTTTGCAAACTTTTATTGCCGATTCATCATGGATTACAGTTGGGGGATGGTGCCCCTTACCCGATTTACCTCACCTACAAAACCTTTTTGTTGGGACTCCAAGGCTGATTCAGCATTCACTGACCTGAAGAGGCAATTCACAACCGCTCACATCCTGATCCAACTAGACTCCTCCCATCAATCCATTGTTGATGTTGACGCCTCTGACTCCGTGGTACGAGCAGTCTTATCCCAACTATCAAGTCCGGATGAAAAGTTTCATCCCTGTGCCTTCTTTTCTCACTGACTGTCCCCCGCCTAGCTGAATTACGACGTGGGGAATTGGTAACTACTGACAGCCAAGCTAGCATTGGAGGAGTGGAGTCACTGGCTGGAGGGGGCGGAAAACCCATTTATTGTGTGGACTGATCATAGAACCTGGAATATATTCAGACCACCAAATGTTTGAACTCCCGCCAGGTCCGTTGGGCATTATTTTTTAGACGGTGCACATACCGTCCAGGGTCCAAGAACAGGAAGCCGGAACTGCTCTCCCACCAATTCAATTCCAAGGAGGACAGTTCCAGCCCAGAGACTATCCTCCCACCATCCTGTGTGGTGGCAACCCTCACTTGGGAGATGCAGTCCATAGTAAAGGAAGCCCAACGGGATGACCCTGACCTTGGCAATGGACCCGCTGATCGCTTTTTGTGCCGGAATCCGTCAGATCTCAGGTTCTCCTGTGGGGCAAACATCTCGGTTCACTTGTCACACCGGGAGTGACCAGACACTGGCATCCTGAAAAGACACTTTTGGTGGCCTTCCATGGAGGCAGATACCTGTTCCTATGTCTCTGCATGTTCTATCTGTGCTCATGGAAAAGCCTCCCATCGGCCACCTGCTGGATTCCTTCGACCCCTACCTGTCCCTAGTCATACTTGGTGGCACATCGCCCTAGATTTCATCACTGGTCTACCCCCTTCACACAAAAACACCATCATACTCACTATGGTACACCAGTTCTGCAAGACGGTGCACTTTGTAGCCCTCCCGAAATCCCTTCTCAGGAAACCTCAGACCTTCTTGTCCGCCATTTCTTCTGTCTCCATGGAATCCCCACGGACATCATCTCCGATCGAGATCTCCAATTCATCTCGCAGGTGTGGAAGGACTGCTCCGGGGGGCTTAAACTAGATTTGCAGTGGGAGGGGAACCAGAGTGTTAGAGCAGATAGTGAGGTGGAGGAGGATAAAGGTCATGAAAGAGCTGGAAGTATAGTGCATGGAGTAAAGCCAGATCTAACATATAGAGGCTTTGAAGAAAGAGAAACAGAATAAAGGGCATGAGGGTAGCAAGGCAGAAGGGCTAAAATGTGTGTACTTCAATGCAAGAAGCATCAGGAACAAAGGTGATGAACTGAGAGCTTGGATACATGCATGAAATTATGATGTAGTGGCCATTACAGAGACTTGGCTGGCACTAGGGCAGGATTGGATTCTCAATAGTCTTAGATTTCAGTGCTTAAAAAGGGATGGGGGGGGGATGGAAGTGGGGGGGTGGATTTACTGGTCAGGGATACTATAACAGCTACAGAAAGGTTCTGTAATATAGCAGGATCCTCATTTGAGTCAGTATGGGTAGAAGTCAGGAACTAGAAGGGTGCAGTTACTCTATTGGGAGTATTCAATAGCCCTCCTGGTAGCAGCAGAGATACCGAGGAGCAGATTGGGAGGCAGATTTTGGAAAGGTGCAAAATAACAGGGTTGTTAACATGGGTGACTTTAATTTCCCTAGTATCAATTGGCACCGGATTAGTTCCAATGGTTTAGACGGGGCAGAGTTTGTTAAGTGTGTCCAGGACGGATTCCTCTTCCAATATGTTGAAAGGCCGACTCGGAAGAACGCCATACTAGATCTAGTATTAGGTAATGAACTGGGTCAGGTCACGGATCTGTCAGTGGGTAAGCATCTGGGGGACAGTGACCACCGCTCCCTGGCTTTTAACATTAACATGGAAAAGGATATAATCAGAGAGGAAAGGAATATTTTTAATTGGGGAAGGGCAAAATATGAGGCTATAAGGCTGGAACTTGCGGGTGTGAATTGGAATGATGTTTTTGCAGGGAAATGTATTATGGATATGTGGTCGATGTTTAGGAATATCTTGCAGGATGTTAGGGACAAATTTGTCCCGGTGAGGAAGATAAAGAATGGTAGGGTGAAGGAGCCATGGGTGACAAGTGAGGTGGAGACACTTGTCAGATGGAAGAAGGCAGCATACATGAGGTTTAGGAAGCAAGGATCAGATGAATCTATTGAGGAACATAGGGTATCAAGAAAGGAGCTCAAGAAGGGGCTGAAGAGAGCAAGAGGGGGGGCATGAGAAGGCCTTGGCGAGTAGGTTAAAGGAAAATCCCAAGGCATTCTTCAATTATGTGAAGAACAAAAGGTTGACAGGAATGAAGATAAGACCAATCAGAGATAAAGGTGGGAAGATGTGCCTGGAGGCTAAGTGAGCGAGGTCTTCGATGAATATTTCTCTTCGGTATTCACCAATGAGAGGGAACTTGATGATGGTGAGGACAACATGAGTAAGGTTGATGTTCTGGAGCATGTTGATATTAAGGCAGAAGAGGTGATGGATTTGTTAAAATACGTTAGGATGGATAAGTCCCCGGGGCCTGATGGAATATTCCCCAGGCTGCTCCATGAGGCGAGGGAAGAGATTGCTGAGCCTCTGGCCAGGATCTCTATGTCCTCGTTATCCACGGGAATGGTACCGAAGGATTGTAGGAGGCGAATGTTGTCCCCTTGTTCAAAAGAGGTAGTAGGGATAGTCCAGCTAATTATAGACCAGTGAGCCTTACGTCTGTGGTGAGAAAGCTGTTGGAAAAGATTCTCAGAGACAGAATCTATGGGCATTTAGAGAATCATGGTCTGATCAGGGACAGTCAGCATGGCTTTGTGAAGGGCAGATCGTGTCTAACAAGCCTGATAGAGTAGGTGACCAGGCATGCAGATGAGGGTAGTGCAGTGGATGTGATCTAGATGGATTTTAGTAAGGTATTTGCCAAGGTACCATACTGTAGGCTTACTCAAAGTCAGAAGGCATGGGATCCAGGGAGGTTTGGCCAGGTGGATTCAGAAATGGCTTGCCGGCCGAACGCAGAGGGTCGTGTTGGAGGGAGTACATTCAGATTGGAGGGTTGTGACTAGTGGTGTCCCACAAGGATCGGTTCTGGGACCTCTGCTTTTCGTGATTTTTATTAACGACCTGGATGTTGGAGTGGGAGGGTGGATTGGCAAGTTTGCAGATGACACAGAGGTTGGTGGTGTTGATAGTGTACAGGATTGTCTATGATTGCAGAGGGACATTGATGGGTTGCAGAAATGGGCTGAGAAGTGGCAGATGGAATTCAACACAGAGAAGTTTGAGGTGGTACACTTTGGAATTACAAACTCCAAGGCAGAGTAAAAAGTAAATGGCAGTATACTTGGAAGTGTGGAGGAGCTGAGGGATCTGGAGGTACATGACCACAGATCCCTGAAAGTTGCCTCACAGGTAGATATGGTAGTTAAGAAAGCTTATGGGGTGCTAGCTTCCATAAGTTGAGGGATAGAGTTTAAGAGTCGTGGGGTAATGATGTAGCTCTCTAAAACTCTGGTTAGGCCACACTTTGAGAACTGTGTCCAGTTTTGGTTGCCTCACTATAGGAAGGATGTGGAAGCAATGGAAAGGGTACAGAGGAGATTTACCAGAATGCTATCTGGTCTAGAGAGTATGCATTATGATCAGAGATTAAGGGAGCTAAGACTTTACTCTCTGGAGAGAAGGAGGATGAGAGGAGACATGATAGAGGTATACAAGATATTAAGAGGAATAGATAGAGTGGACAGCCAACGCCTCTTCCCCAGGGCACCACTGCTCAATACATGAGGACATGGCTTTAAGGTAAGGTGCGGGAAGTTCAAGGGGGATATTAGGGGAAGGTTTTTTACTCAGAGTGGTTGGTGCATGGAACGCACTGCCTGAGACAGTGGTGGGGGCAGATACACTAGTGAAATTTAAGAGACTACTGGACAGGTATATGGAGGAATTTAAGGTGGAGGGTTCAATGGGAGGCAGGGTTTAAGGGTCGATACTACATTGTGGGCTGAAGCGCCTGTACTGTGCTCTATTGTTCCATGTTCTATGACACAAGAGAAGGTCGTGGATCGACAGGTCAGAACAGGAATGGAAATCACTATGAAAATGCTTGGCACTGGAAAGTTCTGTATGTGGCTGATGTTGCAAAGATGCTGGACAAGGTGTTCCTGTAATTGATGACGTCACGCTCAGGATGAAGGAGCAAGGCCTTATATTCTGTCTTGGTACCCTCCAACCTGATGAACTGAACTGTAGTGCACCAGTCTTTTCTGATTGAATCCAGAGTCCCAAGGGAAGCTGTCTCTTCATCTGAATAATTGTCTTGTTTGAGCTCCTGAAAACCTGTTTTTGAGAATCACCTGCCATCCCTTGGACAACTTTCTCAGCTGGTCCCCATCCCACTGTAACCTCAGACAACTCTCACTTTCACCACAGATCAGCTTAGTGTCATTCACACCTTCACAAATTGTTCGACCTGCATTTTCCTCCAAATCATTCACACGTGACCAGCACCAGTTTACTGCAAGATGTCAGAAAGAAGGAACAGTAGAGCTCAGCTCAAAGAAGACAAGGGAAACAAAGAGCAGGAGAGTGCTGGTGGAGAGATTTCGTTGGGTCTGGTGTCCAGATGGAAATGGAGAGCTCTGTGGCTTTCCCAGTGGGAGGTGGAGGTGTATATTGACGGGGTATCCACAGTGAATGATCGGGGTCAGAGAACTTGAAATCATTGAAAAGATTTTGTGTGTGTTGCTTGGATATCCAGTATCTGCAGATTTACACTTACTTGTGACCGGGAAATACCATTTGTTGCGGACAGAGCTAATGTACTGGACAAAGTGGACTCCTGATCTACATTGGGTCTCACTGCTGTAGAAGAGGCCGCACTGTGAGCATCAGATACAGCAGATCAACCTGACAGACTCAAAGGTGAAGTGTTACCTCACCTGGACAGATTATTTGTGATCCAGAATGGGGCTGCGGGAGCAAGTAAATGGGAGCCTGTAGAACTCCCAGTTATAGGGTTATGTCCCAGGAGGGAGATAAGTGGGGAGGGATGAATGGAATCTTTGCGGAAAACAGAAATTTGGTGCGGGAAGGGGAGGTAAGGACGAGTTTAGTGGTTCAGAAGTTGTGGAGGATCCTATGTTGGATGCGGACACTCGTGGGTTCCAGGTAGGGACTCCATCAGTGTTCGTGTAACTGGAAGACAGAATGAAGGAGGATTTTATGGAAATAGATCCATTGGGACTAACATCAACAACAAAGATGGATTCTTTGGAGAATAACATCTCTGATGTCCTGGAAAGGGCAACCACATCCCGTGAACAGATGTGGCGTGGATACAGGAAATGAGAAAAGGGAACAGCCTTTGTACAAGAGACAAGGTGACAAGTGGTTTAGTTAAGATGACCATGCAAATCAGTCTGTTTATTTTTTTTAAAAAAGTCAGCTGGTGTGAATGTGTTTTGTGAGCCCTGCCACCTGCCATAGTCATTGTCTTTCTTGCATCAGCTGTCACCTGAACGCTCCAGGGTGGATACTGTAGCATTTTACAAGGATTTCGAGTGGTGTAGGGGGCAGGACGAGTTTACAAAATGGAAATTGTTAGAAGGGTTTTCACAAATGGCAAGGCGTGTTGGGGTCTGAAGGGTTTACAGTAATGAGGAGTGGTGTAGTGGATGAAAGGGTTTTCACAGAGGTCGAGGAGTGTAGGCATGCTTCTCTATCACTGTGGAAATATACTTGTAGTAGCAAACTAGCATTTCTGTCTGGAACAAAATGGAATCTGCATTGTATCAGAGAGCTTTGCTAGTAATGTTCGTGCAACATTATGCTGATGGAACCTGAGCACGAGTGCAGAACCACAGCTGTATCAGTGGAAGAATGCCACACTAGTCTTTTGCTGCAAGTAAAATAAATGCTCTTATGATTGATACCCTCTGAGTTAATTGTTGGTTAGAAGACATAGTCAAAAGGTGCTTCACACCACCTTCTAGCTGGACACCCACTCTTTCCTGCACCCGCACCTTACTCCCCACCGCTTTGCCATGTCTTCACTATACCACGAGTCATAGGAACTTTAATACTCATTCCGTTCATTGAGTCTTTTCCACCATTCAATCATGGCTATTGGATTCACCCTCTAAACTCCATAATGCTGCGTTCTACCCATCACCTTTGACACCCTTATTAATCAATAACACACCATTTACTTACTTAAAGCTCGTTATGCCGCTGGCATTTGGGGCACCAACAAAGAGGTTCACCAGGATGTTGTCTGGATTAGAGGCATGAGCTACTGTGTAAGGAGAGTTCAGACAAACCGGCTATTTTCTCTGGAGTGGAGGAGGCTCAGGGTGACCTGATGGAGCTTGATAAGATGAAATGTATAGATAGATTAGAGTTGCCATTGTTATCCTTTGGTGTCAAAATGTCCAATACCAGACAACATGCATTTATAACAGTAGAGGGACCTGTGGAATTCATTGCCACGTGCGGCTCAGAGGCCAAGTCATTGGGTTTATTTAAAACAGGTTGATCAGTAAAGGTGTTAAAGCTTATGGGGAGAAAGCAGGTGAATGGGGTTGAGAAGAATATAAAAGACACTGGCTCAGGTACAGAAATTGGAAACTTTACAGTGAGACAAACACAGACAGATGGGATAGACTCAAATAGGGCTTCTTTTCTGGCACAGAGCAGTGGGGCTGAACACTGGTTCATTCATTTTCCACTCTCAGACCTTCACTGAGACCATTTCTCATCAGTACAAGTTTTACAAAAAATACATTTCAATGTTCAACATAAATTTATTATCTAAGTGTGTTAACCAGATGCTATTGAACAATTCATTTTCTTGTTGGCAGGGCAACTCAATGCTCACCCCAGCCTAGGGTAGGGAATGGGACCAATTTCAGAGGGGGAGGATTGGGTGAGTCTGGGACTTTGTGAAGGAGCCCTACCACCACCACCCTCATTCACCTTTTCCCTTCTGACTCACCACCCCCGCACTCCAGTGCATGTGTTTGTGTGTGAGAGACACCTGTCTGCCCACTTCACCCGCCATCAACGATGTCCCATCTTCCCCAACGCAGTCACTCTCCTGTACATACAGCAATCCTTGCGAGTTCAAATGATCCAATAACCATTATGTCCTCCCTCCTGCACCAAATCCTTAGCCACATGTTAAACTATATATTCTTTCTATTCCTTACACATGGCACAGATGACAGACCTGTGATCACAGCCCTGGACGAGCAGCCCTTTAACTTAGCACCTCACTTCCTGAACTCCCTTTCCAGAATCTCATTACTCTACCAGCCTGTATCATTGGTACCCACATGGACCACAACCTCCACTGGTTCACCCTCCTTAGGAATGCTGTGCACTCGACCCAAGCACACATGATGCAGCATACCAGCCTGGAATCCCATTCTCACCCAAAGAACATTTAGTCAGTTCCCTTAGCTAATGAACCACCTATGACCACAGCTCACCTCTTCTCCAACCTTCCTTTCTCAGTCTCAGAGCCAGACTAAGCGCCAGAGATCCAACTGCTGTGACTTTCCTTTGCTAGGTCATCCCACTGTCTCCAACACTATCTAAAGTGATATATGTGTTGCTCAGGGGGATGGACACGGGTAAACTGCACTTGCTGTCTCTCCCTTTCCCCTTCCTGACTGTCACCCAGTTCCCTGTGCCGTGCACCTTGGGTGCAACTATCTCTCTATATGTCCTATCTATCACCCTTCAGACACCCAAATGATCTGGAATTCATTCAGTTCCAGCTCCAACTCCTTAAGGTGAATTGTTTAGAGACGCAGCTGAATGCACTTCTCACAGGTGTAGTTATCAGGGACACAGGAGGGTCCCCTGCCTTCCCACATTCCGCAAGAGGAGCTTTCCTCTATCCTGTCTGCCATTTCTGCTGTTCTAACCAAGGGGAATGTAAAGAAGGGGGCAAAAAAAAAAATTCTATCTCTGGTAATTTTGCATTCTCTGATTGAAGGCTCTCTTCACTGAAACCTCAGAGGTAAAGTCTCAAAGTCTCTGCTCCATCTGTCCACCCTAACAATGACCACTCCTCTTACTCCTATCTAACTCGAAGTTTTTCTTGATAATCAATACTGAATGTTGATTGGCCACTGATGAAAGCTCAAAAATAACCTGCCCTGAAACACTGCCTTTAGTGCTTGACTGGTGAACTTGTATGAATTACATCCTCTTAAGCTTCTGATCTCTCCAATTAGTGATGAATCAAAGCTTGGTAGGGTGAGACAAGGATGAATGACTGATTGAAACCCATCCCATATTAGAGCAGGTGACTGCCCTCACCCACTACTGTCTCTGAAACGTGTAAAAGTGCATGAATGCCTTCCCACAGTCTGGTGTTTCGGTAGGTGAGATGAATGAGTGAATCCCTTCCAACAATTTGAGGAAGGTGAAAAGTTTCTCTCCAGTGTGAACTTACTGATGTTCCTTGAGTTGAGATGATTGAATGAATTCCTTCCCACAGACTGACGAGTTGATTGGCTTCTACCCAGTGTGAACTTGCTGATGTTTTTTCAATTGAGATGACTGAGTGAATCCCTTCCCACAGCATGAGCAGGTGTATGGTCTCTCTCCAGTGTGAATTCGCTGGTGTCTCTGGAGCATGCATGACCGAGTGAATCTCTTCCCACAGTCTGAGCAGGTGAATGGCCGCTCCCCAGTGTGAAGTCGCTGGTGTTCCCGTAGGTGACAAGATCGAGTGAATCTCTTCCCACATTCTGAGCAGGTGAATGGCCTCTCCCCGGTGTGAATTTGCTGATGCACTTTCAAGTCAGATGATCGTGTGAATTTCTTCCCACAATCTGAGCAGGTGAACGGTTTCTCCCCGGTGTGAATTCGCTGATGTACTTTCAAGTCAAATGAGAGTGTAAATTCCTTCCCACAATCTGAGCAGGTGTACGGCCTCTCCCCAGTGTGAATTCGGCAATGAACTTTCAAGTCAGATGACCATTTGAATTCTTTCCCACAGTCTGAGCAGGTGAACGGCTTCTCCCCCGTGTGAGTTCTGTAGTGCTTCATAAGGGAGGATGACTGAGTGAATCCCTTCCCACATTCAGAGCAGCAGAAAGGTTTCTCCCCAGTGTGAACTCGCTGATGTTCCTTCAGTTGAGATGAACGAGTAAATCTCTTCCCACATTCAGAGCATGTGAATGGCCTCTCCCCAGTGTGAATTAACTGGTGTGTCAGTAGGTGAGCTGACTGAGTGAAACCCTTCCCACAGCTTGAGCAGGTGAATGGCCTCTCCCCAGTGTGAATTCTGTAGTGTTTCACAAGGCTGGATGACTGAGTGAATCCCTTCCCACATTCAGAGCATGTGAATGGTGTGTCCCAGGTGTGAACTAACTGGTGTGCCAGTAGGTGAGATGACTGAGCGAATCGCTTCCCACAGTCTAAGCAAGTGAATGGCTTCTCCCCAGTGTGAACTCGCTGGTGTCTCAGTAGGTGAAATGACCGAGTGAATCCCTTCCCACAGTCTGAGCAAGTGAACGGCCTCTCCCCGGTGTGAACTAACTGGTGTGTCAATAGTTGAGTGGAATGAGTGAATCCCTTCCCACAATCTGAGCAGGTGAATGGCCTCTCCCCGGTGTGAACTCGCTGGTGTCTCTGTAGTTTGGATGAGTGAGTGAATCCCTTCCCACAGTCTGAGCAGGTGAATGGCATCTTTTCAGTGTGAACTCGCTAGTGTACATTCAGTTGCAATGATTGAGTGAACCCTTTCCCACATTCAGAGCAGGTGAATGGCTTCTCCCCAGTGTGAACTCACTGGTGTCACTGTGGTGTGCTTGAGTGTGGGAAAGTCTTACAACTGTCCAAGCAGGTCTCTGGGGAATTTTCAGATATATCTTTAGCATCAATGACAGAATGAATTGCTTCCCACAGTCAGAACAGGTGGAGCATCTCACTATGGTGTGAACTTACCGATGAACCTTCAGGCTGAATGACTGAGTAGTTCAGCTCCAACACACAGAGCAAGTGAATGGCCTCTCCCCACTGTGACCTCACTGGCGTGTATGCAGGTAATCTGAGTGAATCCCTTCTCACACTGACAGAAGGAGAATGATATCTCACTACGATCAATTCTCTGGCAATTCAGAAAGTCAGACATTTGAATCCCTTGTACAATCAAAGAATTTGAAGAACTGGTGAACAAGTGAACAAATGCTGGTGGGTTCTCAGCAACCTGGTTCCAGTGGATTTCACTGAGTTACAACAAAAAACTTCATTTTAAGACACAAATCGCATTTCCAGTTTGTATGAGATACTTCTTCATCTCCAAGGATCAACAACAGATGTGTTGGTGTTACAAAGAAAATATTTGGTCACTCTTTAAATATCCATTCAAAGACAGCGAAACTGACATGTTGCTCTGTTTGAGATTCCCACGTACAAGTGTTCTGCCATTTCAAACCTGTAAAAATATTTGCAAAAGATATCAGTGCATGAAAGACAATATTTCAGATGAGATTTTACTCTGTCGTGAGCTCTGGCATCACAATGTTATGAAGTTCATCTCAAGTTGCAGCCTAAGGGCCTAGAATGTACTGGATATTTCTATATTTATCTATGAACTCATCTTCCAATTGGGCATGGATCAGGCATCCTGACTGAACAACACATTTTCTGACTGTATCAGAATGGGATTTTTCTGCCTTCAATCAACCTGTGACTTGGCTTAATTTGTCTCTGTCCTTTGGTATGATTTCAAGTTCTGGTCATGTTCCACAACACTACAAAGGAAAGTTGTTAATACATGTCTGATCCTGGAGATTTTCTAATTCCTCGGATCTCCTTCCCCCCAGCTGATTGACAGCGATGAACCCATAGATGGCAATGCCAATGAATATGAAGGGGAGGGCAATAGCTGTTCTCATTGGAGTGTGGTACTTTTGTGATGTGAAAGCCACAAGTCACTTAACATCGAGGCCAAAGGTGTTTCATATCCTTATTTACTCAGAGAGAACCAAAGCAGAAGGAAGGATTTCTTTTCCACACAGCACTAATTGACATTTTCACTGACTGGACTTTTCATCCGAGATTAACTGGGAACTATATTTTTGTTCCAAGTTCCTAATCCTCAGATTTACATAGTTGGAACTCGGCGGTGTTTGGGAGATACATCCACTTCCATTTCCTCCACCTGTACGGGGACAACGCCGGTACTATCACTCATGGCTGCCTCTCTACCCAGAAGCCCCCAAGAAGGAGAAACCAGTCCAGCGCAGCGCATGCGCCGCAGAAAAATCGGCCGTAAATTCCCTGGGGCCCAAATACGGATCGTGGGGCTGAGGGAGAGGATAAGGACCTGGTTTGTACCGGGCTACAAGTCCAGCATAGCCGGAGCTCACATTAATTGTTCTTCAGTCGCGGTTCAGACGCCGGTGACTGAAGTTCCGCCCGGAGCCCCGTTCCTACCTGCGGCCGATCCTTGCGATCCTCTCGTCTACTGCGCGCATGCGCAATAATCGAGACGAGCTCAAACCTCTGCGCGTGCGCATCTGATCAACCGGGAGAAAATCTGCAGATGCGGAAATCCAAAATGTTGGAGGAACTCGGGGAGGCAGGCAGCAACTGTGAGAGGAATGAACAGTCGGCGTTTCAGACCGAGATCCTTCTTCAGGACTAAAAAGGAAGGGAGAGTGTAAGAAGATGGCGGGAGGGGAGGTGAAAGGTGAAACCGGGAGAGGGGGAGCAGTGAAGTAAAGAACTGGGAAGTTATTGGTGAGAGAGATAAAGGGCTATTATTATTATTATTATTATGAAGAATACTTTATTGATCCCGAGTGGGGAATTATTTCGTTACGGCAGCAATATTTAAAAATATTTAAATATTTTCCTCCTCCGACCAGTGGTTGAGCCTTGTTATAACAGTCTGATACCAGAGGTCACCATTGAGACTAAAACTATTTCAGCTGTCCTTCATCCATTGATGAGCTTTGCAGAATTTTGACAGCACTGAAAAGGCAAAGGGTTTGTGTGTGGGAATGTCAAACACCACAACATGTCAGTTCTGCTGTGTCTGTCAGTCCACCGGCACTTGAATGCCCCCCGTCCTCGAACATGGAGGAGGAGATGTTGGAGAAGACAGAATTCCAGTTGTGGCAAAAAGAACCCGAATATGTGTACATGTCCGTGATCTGACCTGATGAATGGTCAATCAGTTGATAGTGGTGGGATGCATTCACAGGCTCTCATTTTGGAGGGGATTCACTAGGTCATTGTACCTGCTGATACACCAGCAAGTTCTCACCAGAGAGCCTGTTCTCATGCTCTGAGTGAGGGAAGGGATTCATTAAATTACCTGAGGAACTGAAACACCAGACATTTCACGCAGCAGAAGAAGCTGTATACCTGTTAGGAGTGTGGGAAGAGTTTCGTTCAGTTAACCCACCTTGAGAGGCTCCAGCGAGATCACAATAAATAGAGGCCACACTTCCGTCCTGACTGAGCAAAGAAATTTACTCAGTCATCCCACCTGCTGAAACTCCAGCAACTTCACACCAGGGAGGAAGTTCAAGTCAGCTGACTGTTAAATGTTTGAACATGATAGTGAGTAAATCCAGTTGCAAGTTAATAAGGGACTGTTAATGTCAGATTCTGCAGATATTGCAACAGCTCCTCACACCCGGGACTGAATCCTGGTCACTCAGCATTGCAGGGATTTGTTAGAAGAGACATCCATAAGATATAGGAGCACAATCAGGCTATTCAGCCCATTGAGTCTGCACTGGCATTTCATCAGGGCTCAATTCCAGTTCATTGTTCAATACCCAATCTGGAAAAGCTAATCCCCAATGGGATCAACCACCAGCTGCTCTCAACAGAAATCTCATAGACATTCTTCAAATTTCCACTCCTGTTAACCAACACTAACCTGATTTTCCCAATTAGTATCCCCCATGACTGTCGTAACATTGCCGTTTTGACATACATTTTGTCTCCCGTTGTAATTTGTAGACCACATCCTTACTACTGTTGGGGGTCTGTATATAAATTCCCTCAGGGCCTTATTACTGTCACATACCTGCCACCCTGTAAAAGTATCAGCTACAATAGAACACACCTGGAGTCTGGTTTTGCTGTTAACAAAACACTATTTTATTAGTAACTATGTAATACAGTAACTTAAACCAAGTAAATCGCAGGTTAACAGTGTTATGCATATATAGGTGTAAATAAAGTTCCCAAACTTCTTCAAGCTTAGGTGGTAAGTGATACAGTCTTACAATGGTGTGTAAGAAAAGTTCGGTTCAGATGAACAAGTTAATAAATGCAAGGTGTTTGTAATCCAAAGGCAAATGTTGTGAGAAGGCAATTACGTCAATATTCCACAGATTCCATGACAGCAATACAAAATAACAATAGCAGTAGGTTTTATCTCCAAGGTTGTTCCACTCCACACACGAAGTATCACCGACAGTGATCTTCAATGAATGTCCTTTCAACACAAGTGGTACCACACCCGAATTCAGCTACGGGACATCTCAAAGTGGTGGCCACAGGATACTCAAGCAGAATCCACATATGGATTATCACCAATAGTATCTTATCACAAAGGGGACCATCTTCAAGGGAACCACCTCCCAGCCAAGGGTCAACACACCAGTAGATTCTACAAGGTTACCCCAATCACACACAACGTGATAGCCACTTATCTAGTTCCATGACACACAAAATAACTCCAACAGTGATTTGCCAAGGGGTGCCTTTCTTCAGTGATCTACCACACACAGAAAAGGGTAAACACACACTTGGTATTCACAAAGGTTTTCTCCTTACCAGAGAGCCTACTCCTGTGGATTAACTAAGTGACACTCACACTTTCGTATTGAAATGGAAACAAACTCACCCTCGCGGGCTAGTTAGAGACAGAGTCCGAACAGTGATCTCTTTGTCACTAGGTTTTTTCTGTTTCAAACCTTCCTCTCCTCTCTGCAAACTTCTTCTAATTACAGCAAACTTGTGAGAGTCATTTATCAATACTCAGGATTAACCTCAATTCAACAATTTCTGGGCTATTGAAAGCTTAAATCAGCGACCGACTCACTGGTGTCTTTCATGGACCGAATACATCTCGACTCTGAGCTGTGTGTGTCTGTGTCTGTCCTTGTAAAAAGTAAACAAGCTGCAGAGAAACCATAACATCGATTGTCCATCAACTCTCTCTCTCTCTCTCTCTCTCTCTCTCTCACTCTCACTCTCTCCCCTCCCTCCCCCCCCCCCCCCCCCACCCAGCTCAAACAGTGTGCAAAAGTCAGTCTCATTCTCCCGGCATTCTAAAGTGACAGTCCACACAAAAAATTAACCCTAGGGGTACATAACATTACAATTAAACTTTCTTCACTCTACCCACAGAGATACTACATATTCTGATCCTATGTCGCCTCTTTTTTGTAATGATTTGATATCATATTCCACCCACCCGCTTTGCCTACCTATCTGTCCTTCTGAAACAACGTGTCTCCTTGGACATTAAGCTCCGGGTTATAACCTTCTGTCAGCCACGATACAGAGATGTACACAAATCACACTGTGCTAAAAGTTCACCACTGTTATTCAGTACGCTGCACACAATCAAATTTCACACACAGTCCTGCATTTATTACCTTTATCGATGCTTTCCCTCTTTAATGCTGCAACTCATCTCGTTGACTGCAATTTTGACCTGACATCATCTTCTGCTTCCAAGTACTCTCACTACACACTACCTCTGATGCCAACCAATTACCTCATCCCCAGGACTATCACTCCAGTTTCCATCCCCCTGACAGTTAATTTAAACATCAGCTCTAACAAACCTGTCCACGAGCTACTGGACCCCACCAGGTTCAGGTGCAACCTGTTGTAAAAATCATTCCATTCCCAGAAGAGAAGCCAATCACCCAGAAATCAGATGCAATGCCCCTGCACCAGTTCCTGAGCCACACATTCATCTGCCAAATCATCCTATTCTTACCCTATTTTGAACTGTTGTCTGACCTGGAAGGACTCTTTCTGATACAGAATGGAGCTGAGGGAGGAAGTAAATGGGAGTGTGTCGAACTTCCCTCACTTGCAAATATATGGCTATTACCAGCCCCTTGGCCAGTGCTCGTCTTCCCTTGCTGCATGTATATATTATTGTTCTTAATGATTCATCCATTCTGAGTAAATTGTTGTTGGTGACAACACATAGTAAAAAGGTGCTTAACACCATCTCCTACCTGGACACCCACTCTTACCTGTACCCGCACCTTACTCTCCACAGCTTCGCCATCTCACGTCTGTAGTATAAGTCTAGGAACTGAAGTACCTATTCCATCCATTGAGTCTTTGCCAATCTTTGGCACTCTTATCAATCAATAACACATCATTTACTTACTTAAAGCCCATTACCCCTCTGGCGTTTGTGGCAGCAATGAAGAGATTGCAAAAGAGGCTCACCAGGATGTTGTCTGAATTAGAGGCATGAGCTACTGTGGAAGGAGTGTTCGGACTGTTTTCTCTGGAGTTGAGGAGGCTGAGTGTGACCTCAGAGAACTTGATAAGATTACGAAAGATCTCGATAGAATAGATAGCTGCCATTTTTAACCTTCTGGGTCAAAATGTCTAATACAAGTCAGCATGCACTTAGAGAGATGAGGGACCTGTGGAATTCATTGCAACGGACGGCACAGATGCCATGTCATAGGGTTTACAGAGATTGACCAGTACTTGATTCGTAAAGTTGTCAGAGTTTATGGGGAGACGGCAGGAGAGTGGAGTTGAGAAGTGTAAAGGGGGTTTCTTCTTTTTTCTTTGTTACTGTGTATGTAATCAAAAGGGCTTTGTTTTGTTAACTAGCAGGAATGCGTCTTTGTTTCGAGAGAGTGCTGGAAGCTTGTTTGGGTAAAAAATTTACTGATAACGAGAATGGTATTCCTTTGAAACCAAATGGGGATTAATGTTCTTTCTTCTGTAAGCTTTTGTTGACGGGTTTTTGGGCAGATCGGCGTGAGGGGGTTGAGAGAGAGGACGCAATGCTGTAAGCTGGGCGAGGATCGGACCCCAAGCAGGGGTCCAGGAGGTACTCCAAGGAGGGGGGATGAAGCTAGATGTGCTTGGTTGACCACTCGGAGGGTCCTGAGCTGCGAATCGAGGAGTTCGGAGGGGATCGAATGGTGGCCAGAAGACTTCAGTAATTGAGCTCCAACGGTTGTGCACGAAATGGTTTGGACTTTGATAAGTTTGGCGCCTTTTCTTTATTTTTTCTCTTCATATATACTGTATCGTTATTAATCACTTAGTTATAGCAACCTTTATAAATTGTACTCATTTAATCGCATATGGTGTACTGTCTGTTTTTGGGCGAGGCGGGGACATCACACAGCATCCACACCAGCTGATTACCCAGTATGGCGGGGCCGAAGGCTGCTCCCCCTAGACGAGAACGAGCTGAGCGAACCTGAGGTGACCCAGGGGGTTACAGAAGGAAAATAAAAGACACTGGAACAGGTACAGAAAGAGGAAACTTTAGATGGAGGTGTATCAAGCACAGACAGATGGGATAGACTCAGATAGGGGCTCCTGTCTGGCACGGAGCTGTGGGGCTGAACACCGGTTTGTTACCCACTCTCGGACCTTCACTGAGCCCATTTCTCATCAGTACATGTTTTACAAACAATATATTTCAATGTTCAAGTTCCAACATAAATTTATTATCAATGTGTTAATCAGATGCTATCGAGCAATTCGTTTTTTTTGTTGGCAAGGCAACTCAATGCTCACCAATGGGACTATTTTCAGAGGGGGGAGGTTTGGGTGAGTCTGGGACTTTGTGAAGGAGCCCTAACTCCATCTTCTTCATTCCCCTTCCCCTTCTCATGCACCACCCTCACACTCCAGTGCATGTGTTTGTGTGTGGAAAAAGAAAAAGACCTGCCTGCCCACTCATCCTCCATCAATGATGTCCCCTCTCCACCAACGCCATCACAATCCTGTACACACTGTAATCCCTGTAGGCTCAAATGGTCCAAAAATGTTACATTCTCCCTCCTGCACCAACTGCTTAGCCATGTGTTAAACAATTTATCCTTCCTATTTCTGGCACATGGGACAGATGTCAGTCCTGAGATCACAGCCCTAGATGAGTTGTCTCTTTACTTCTTCCTGAACATCCTTTGCAGAACCTAGGTACTCTACCATCATTCCCATCGGAGCCTTAGAGCCATACCAACTGCCAGAGACCCTACAGCTGTGACTTTCCTTTGTGGGGTCATTCCCCCCATCCCAACAGTATCTAAAGTGATATACCTGTTGTTCAGGGAGATGGCCACAGGGATACACCGCACTCTCCTTCCTGACTGTCAGTCAGTTTCCTGTGCCGTGACCTTGGGTGCAACTACCTCTCTATTTGTCCTACCTATCACCCCTTCAGCCACCCGAATGATCTGGAGTTCATCCAGTTCCAGCTCCAACTCCTTAATGTGGATTGTTTGGAGCTGAAGCTGGATGGACTTCTCACATGTGCAGTTATCAGGGACACAGGAGGGTCTCCTACCTTCTCACATCCCCCAAGATGACATTTCCACTATCCTGCCTGGAATCTCTACTGTTCTAACTTAGCAGGGGTAAAAAAAATTCTACCTCCAGCATAATTTTGCCCTTTCTGATTGAAGGCTCTCTGCACTGAAACCTCAGAGGTAAAGCCTTAAAGTCTCCACTTTGACTCTGACCACTCCAACATTGGCTCCTCTACTTGCTCCTGCCTAAGATTAAGTTCTTCTTGATAATAAATCGTGAACACTGATGCTCAAGGCTTCAATAAATACTGCTCTGAGCCACTGCCATTAATACTCAGTTGTTGATCCTGAGTGATTTACGCCCCCTCAAGCTTCGATTCTCTCTGATTAGCGATGGGTCAAAGCTGGGTAGGGCAACACAAGGATGAATGACTGATTGAAACCCATCCCACATTCAGAGCAGGTGACCGCCCTCACCACAGTGTAAACTCGCCACTGTCTCTGCAGCGTAGATAAGTGTGTGAATGCCTTCCCACAGTCTGAGCAGGTGAATGGCCTCTCCGCAGCGTGAACTCGCTGGGGTGTCTGTGCCATGGATGACCGAGTGAATGCCTTCCCACAGTCTGAGCAGATGAATGGCTTCTCCCCAGTGTGATTTGGTAGTGCTTCACAAGTGTGGACGACTGAGTGAATCCCTTCCAACATTCAGAGCGGCAGAATGGTTTCTCCCCAGTGTGAACTCACTGATGTACCTTCAGTTGAAATGACCAAGTGAATCTCCTCCCACATTCAGAGAATGTGAAAGATCTCTGCGCAATGTGAACTAACTGGTGTGTCAGTATATCAGATGGCTGAGTAAATCCCTTCCCACAGTCTAAGCAAATGAACGGCCTCTCACCAGTCTCAATTCGGTAGTGCTTCACAAGGGCGGATGACTGACTGAATCCCTTCCCACATTCAGATCAGCTGAATGCCCCCCCACTCCGGTGTGAACTAACTGGTGTGTCAGTAGGTGATTTGATCGAGTGAATCCCTCATCCCATTCAAAACATGTGAATGGCATGTCCCAGGTGTGAACTAACTGGTGTGTCGGTAGGTGAGATGACCGAGTGAATCGCTTCCCACAGTCTGAGCAGATAAATGGCTTCTCCCCAGTGTGAACTTGCTGGTGTCACTGTTGTGTGTTTGAATGTGTAAATGTTTTCCCACACTTTCAGAAGGTCAATTTTCTCTCACTGGTGAATATATTTTTAGCATCGATGACAGAATAAATTGCTTCTCATACTCAGAACAGGTGGGCATCTTACTATGGTCTGAACTTGCTGATGTAACTTCAGGCTGGATGACTGAGTAGTTTCCCTCCCTCACACAGAGCAAGTTGAAGTCAGATGTTTGAATCACACGTAGAGTCAATGCAGTGAATTTTATTGAATTCACTTATTGAATTTTTTGAAGAGGTTACTAGGAAAGTTGACAAGGGTAAAGCAGTGGATGTTGTCGATATGGACTTCAGTAAGGCCTTTTTCAAGGTTCCGCATGGAAGGTTAGTTAGGAAGGTTCAATTGTTAGGTATTAATATTGAAGTAGTAAAATGGATTCAACAGTGGCTGGATGGGAGATGCCAGAGAGTAGTAGTGGGTAACTGTCAGGTTCGAGGCCGGTGATTAGTGGTGTGTCTCAGGGATCTATACTGGGTCCAATGTTGTTTGTCATATACATTAATGATCTAGATGATGGGGTGGGAAATTGGATTAGTAAGTATGCAGATGATACTAAGATAGGTGGCATTGTGGATAATGAAGTAGATTTTCAAAGCTTGCAGAGAGATTTAGGCCAGTTAGAAGAGTGGGCTGAATGATGGCAGATGGAATTTAATACTGATAAATGTGAGGTGCTACATTTTGGTAGGAATAATCCAAATAGGACATACATAATAAATGGTATGGCATTGAAGAATGCAGTAAAACAGAGTGATCTAGGAATAATGGTGCATAGTTCCCTTAAGGTGGAATCTCATGTGGATAGGGTGGTGAAGAAAGCTTTTGGTATGTTGGCCTTTATAAATCAGAGAATTGAGTATAGGAGTTGGGATGTAATGTTAAAATTGTACAAGGCATTGGTAAGGCCGAATTTGGAGTATCGTGTTCAGTTCTGCTCACCAAATTATAGGAAAGATGTCAACAAATAGAGAGAGTACAGAGAAGATTTACTAGAATGTTACCTGGGTTCAGCACCTAAGTTACAGGGAAAGATTGAACAAGTTAGGTCTTTATTCTTTGGAGCATAGAAGGTTGAGGGGGGACTTGATAGAGGCATTTAAAATTATGAGGGGGATAGAGTTGACGTGGAAAGACTTTTTCCATTGAGAGTAGGGGAGATTCAAACAAGAGGACACGAGTTGAGAGTTAGGGGGCAAAAGTTTAAGGGTAACATGAGGGGGAATTTCTTCACTCAGAGAGTAGTAACTGTGTGGAACGAGTTCCAGTAGAAGTGGTAGAGCCAGGTTCAGTATTGTCATTTAAAGTAAAATTGGATAGGTATATGGACAGGAAAGGAATGGAGGGTTATGGGCTGAGTGCAGGTCAGCGGGACTAGTTGAGAGTAAGCATTCGGCACGGACTGGAAGGGCTGAGATGGCCTGTTTCTGTGCTGTAATTGTTATATGGTTATACAATAGTCTCTGCTTTATTATTTCCTATATTCCTACCCATTGCAAATGGGTACTTATTGTAGTTATATATTTTATTTTTCGTGAAGCCTGCACACTTCTAAGTGAGTTTTTAAATGTTGCTGAGGTTACGAATTTCCCACTTGGGATCAAATGCGCAAGCGTAGAGGTCTGAGCTGATTCCCGGATATCGCGCATGCACTCAGTAGACGAGAAGCTCACAAGGATCGGCCGCAGGTAGCGGGGGGGTTCCGGCCGAGACTTTAATCAGCGCTGCTTGAATGGCGATTGAAGTACATTCCTTTGAGCTCTGGCCACACTGGTCCTACACCATGGGGCAGCCCCGGTCCTTTCCCTCTTTTTCAGCCCCACAATCTGTACCCGGGCCCCAGGGACCTTTCAGCTGATGAGCTCTGGAACTACAGCCAGCCTTGCGGCGCATGCGCATCGCTAGATCCTTGGATAGCGAGTAGATAGGTTTCTGGTTCATTGGGCATTCCGGGTAAAGAGACAGCCATGGGTGATTTTGCCAGCCTTGTCCCCGTACAGGCAGCGGAAATGGTGGGAGCAGATGTATCTCGCAAACACTGCCGAGCTCCAGCTATGTAAATCCGAGGATTAGGAACTCAGAGCAAAAATACAGTTCCTAGTTAATCTCGGATGAAGAGCCGACCTTCCAGTCAGTAAAAATGTCATTTAGTGCTGTGTGGAAAATAAGCCTTCCATCAGCTTTAGTTCTCTCTAAGTAAATAACGATATGAAACACCTTTGTCCTCAATGACAAGTAACCTGTGACTTTCACATCACAAAAGTGACATTCAAATAACTGCTGCCTTCGCCTTCATATTCGTTGGCATTGCCATTGATGCGTTCATCATTGTCAATCAGCTGGGGGGAGGGGATCCGAGGAATTAGAAAATCTCCAGGATCAGACTTGTAATAACAAAGGCTCTTTGCAGTGTTGTGGAACATGACCAGAACTTGAAATAATACCAAAGGACAGAGACAAATTGAGCCAAGTCACAGGTTGATTGAGGGCAGAAATAGCCCATTCTCATACAGACAGGAACACAAAGAATTTGCTGGTCAGTTAGGATGCATGATCCTTGCCCAGTTACAAGGGTGAGGAGTTCATAGATATACAAACATACATAGAAATCTACACTTGAGATGAACTTTGTAATATTGTGGGACAGACTAAAATTTCACCTGAATTAATGTCCTTCACCCACTGATATCTTTTACAAATATCTTTACAGATTTAAAATGCCAGAACACTTGTGCAGGGAAACCTCAAACACAGCAGCACATCAGTTTTGCTGTTACTGAATGGATATTTAAGGAGTGACCAAGTATTTTCTTTGCAACAACAACACATCTGTTGTCAATCCTTGGAGATGAAGAGGTATCTCATTGTGGTGAACTACATATACCTGTCGGGACACGCCCCCTGCTGACTGCTCCTGTGGCTCCTCCCACAGACCCCTGTATAAAGGCGATCAAGGCCTGAGCCCGGCCTCTCAGTCTCCAGGATGTAGTATGGTGGTCACTCACTGTTTGTTCCTTCTTCCAGCCTTACGTCACAGAGTGAGTTATTGATGGTGCATCACTCATGCAATCTGGAAATGTGTTTTGCGTCCGAAATGAAGTTTTCTGTTGTAACTCAGTGTTATTCACTGGAACCAGGGTGCTGAGAACACATCATCATTTGTTCACTGGAGATCAGTTCTTCAACTGCATTGATTCTATGAGTGATTCAAATTTATGACTTTCACCTGCTCTGTGTGTGGGAGGGGAACTACTCAGTCATCCAGCCTGAAGATACATCAGCAAGTTCACACCATAGTGAGATGCTCCACCTGTTCTGACTGTGGGAAGCAATTCATTCTGTCATTGATGCTAAAGATATATCTGAAAATTCACCAGTGAGAAGACATTGACCAGCTGTGAGTGTGGGAAGGCATTTACACACTCAAACACACCACAGTGACACCAGCAAGATTACACCGGGCAAACGTCATTCACCAGCTCTGAATGTGGGAAAGGGTTCAGTCAGTCATCTCAACTGAATGAACATTAGCGAGTTCACACTGAGAAGATGCCATTCACCTGCAGTGACTGTGGGAAGGGGTTCACTCACTTGTCCACATTACAGAGGCACCAGCAAGTTCACACTGGGGAGAGGCCATTTTCCTGCTCAGACTGGGAAGGGATTCACTCAGTCATCTCACCTACTGATACACCAGTTAGTTCACACCTGGGACAGGCCATTCACATGTTCTGAATGTGGAAAGGGATTCACTCATTCAAATCACCTACTGACTCACCTGTTAGTTCACACTGGACAGAGGCCTTTCACATGCTCTGAATGTGGGAAGAGATTCACTCGGTCATCTCAACTGACGGAACATCAGCGACTTCACAGTGGGGAGAGACCATTCATCTGCTCTGAATGTGGGAAGGGATTTGCTCGGTTGTTTCAACTGAAGGTACATCAGCGAGTTCACACTGGGGAGAAACCATTCAGCTGCTCTGAATGTGGGAAGGGATTCACTCAGTCATCCACACTTGTAAAGCACTGCCGAATTCACACTGGGGAGAAGCCGTTCACCTGCTCAGTTTGTGGGAAGGGATTTACACAGTCATCTGACTTGAAAGTTATCAGCGAATCCACACTGGGAAGAAGCCGTACACCTGCTCAGACTGTGGGAAGGAATTCACATGGTCATCTGACTTAAAAGTCCATCAATGAGTTCATACTGGGGAGAAACCATTCACCTGCTCAGACTGTGGGAAACAATTTACACGGTCATCGGACTTGAGAGTGCATCAGCGACTGCATACTGGGGAGAGGCTCTTCAACTGCTCCAAATGTGGGAAAAGATTCACTCGATCTTCTCACCTACTGACACACCAGTTAGTTCTGTTATGTTCCCAGCCCCCTACTTTGTGAGAATCGCAAGAGCACCCATTGGGGGGGGGGGGTCAGTAGACCCAGGAAGTGAGAGAGAGAAACATGCAAAATTGCATGTCCCACCCAGGATGCAGAATAAGACGACAGCGACTATTGTCTCATGGAGACCACGTGAAAAGCCCTCGGGCAAGGTGGGCTGGTTGAGAGAGAGATTGCATCATCCCAACCTGATTGACACCTGCGACCCCGTAAGGAAGTATAAAGGAGATTCTCAGGGGGACAGCCCCCTCAGACGCACCAAGAAGACACGAGAGAGTGTTCCCGCAGCAGCGGGAAGCCATTCTGAAGGAAGCCACGTGCGTTAGATTCCGGGATTGGAATTTGTGGCTGGAATCACAGAAAACCGCTTTTAACTAACATCGGGGAGAGGAAACCAACGCTCCCCCGATTTCACGGAAGCTTCATCAAGACTCGGCAAGTTCTTTCTCTTCTCCCTCAATCTCTCTCTCTCTCGGTCGCCCCACGTGAAACCCGGCGATTTTCAAAGGGCTGAGGCCTGCAGCCTTCTGAGTGACTTTTATATTTCCAACGGACAATCTATTAACCCCTAGACAACCGTAGAGCTCGCTTCTTAATGATGATTATTACTATACCCGCGCGTTAGATTGAGTGTTGACAATGTGCACTATCTGAATGTATGTACTAACCTTACTTTTGTGTCCCTTTATAAATAAAAATGTTTGAAAATAGTGACATCAGACTTCAACGGACCTCTCTATCTTTGCTGGTAAGTTCTCCAGTTACGGGATTCTTAGCTAGATAGATATCTGATGGATAGGGGAATCAAGGGATATGGGGACAAGGCAGGGACTGGGTATTGATAATGAATGATCAGCCATGATCTCAGAATGGCGGTGCAGACTCGAGGGGCCGAATGGTCTACTTCTGCACCTATTGTCTATTGCCTATTGTAACAGTTGGGGTTCTCGTCTCGGGATCTGACACCAAATTGGGAGGCCAGTGAATCGGGCTTGTAAATCAAAAACTTGAATCTGGTTACGCGGGTAGCCAGACGGGAAACCAGCAAAGATGGACGTGGGTGAATTTATGGAAAACCCGACGGTGGGGGCGCTAGAGGCGGCCACAAAATCAGACTTGTTAAATTTAGTGAAGGGGTTGAACCTCACAGAAGTGAGGTCGTCCATGAAAAAGCGGGAGGTACGAAGGGCCATAACTCAGTATTATGTTGAGAAGAATGTGTTTGAAGATGAGGTATTGGCAGATATCCCTGACAAAGTACCATCAAGTGGGACGGTTCAGTTAGAGGTGGAGAAATTAAAGTTGGAACATGAAATTAAGTTAAAAGAGCTGGAAGTGGCTGAGAGAGAGAGAGAAAGGGTTGAGAGAGAGAGAGAGAGAGAAAGGGTTGAGAGAGAGAGAGAGAGAAAGGGTTGAGAGAGAGAGAGAGAGAAAGGGTTGAGAGAGAGAGAGAGAGAAAGGGTTGAGAGAGAGAGAGAAAGGGTTGAGAGAGAGAGGGAAAGGCAAAGACAGCATGAAATTCACCTAAAGAAGCTAGAAGCAGAAGAGAAAGAGAGGGAACGGGCCGAGAAGGAGAAGGAACGGGCCGAGAAAGAGAAACAGAGGCAACATGACCGGGAAATTGAGAAGATGAGAAACGAGCGAAGAGATCAAGGGTTAGACCAAGCGGAGCGGTTTAATGTTATTAGGGAGTTGAGATTGGTGCCACCGTTCGAGGAGACAGATGTCGATAGTTATTTCTTGCTTTTTGAAAAGGTGTCAGTAAATCAGAAGTGGCCAAAACAGCAGTGGGTGGCGTAGTTACAAAGTGTGTTAAAGGGGAAGGCCCAACGAGCATATGCGGCGTTGTCCCTGGAGGATGGAGGAGCGGAGAATTATGATGAGGTAAAGAAGGCCATTCTCCGGACTTACGAATTGGTACCTGAGGCCTATAGACAAAAGTTTAGAAATTTAAGGAAAGGGTGGAATCAAACGTATACCAAGCTAGCCCATGAAAAGGGGGTGCTCTTGGACCGTTGGTGCACTGTGGAAAGGGTGGACGAGGATTATGGGCGTCTCAGGGAGTTACTTTTGATCGAGGAATTTAAAAGTTGTGTTCCGGAGGAGATCCGGATGTATTTGAATGAGAAGCCGGATAAGTCCATGTCAGAATTTGCTAGGTTTGCGGACGAATATGTCCTATCCCACAAGACAAAGACTCCCTCGAATAAAGGTCCCCAGATCGAGAAAGTCCGACGAGTGAGGCAGAGGTCCCACCGGAAGCTAGCGGTAAGGTTGAGGGGGAAAGGCAAGACGGCCAGAGGGTTCCGGGTTTAACCTGTTTTAATTGTGGAAAGGAGGGGCACATTGCATCTCGATGCTTTGCTCCGAGAAAGGAGATAGGAAGAGGGAAAGCTGCAGTCCCTATCAGGTGTGCCATGGTAATCAGCAAATCAACCAGAGAGCCGAGGGTAGACAGAGTACGAGAAGGCTCTGGGAGTTGTCTGTCACACGGAACCGTGTCTGTGACGGAGGGAGACACACCAGTTCCCGTACGAATCTGGAGGGATACGGGCACTGAACTATCCCTGGTTAGCCGTAAGGTACTAGAATTTGGTCGGGAAACGGGCATGGTAAAGGTGGAAGGAATAAATAAACGGATAGAAATGGTGCCCTTATATAAGGTCATTCTGGATTGTGAGCTGGTGTATGGATCAGTTGAAATAGGGGTGCCCTCAGAATTCCCGAGAGCTGACGTGGACATCCTGTTGGGGAATGACTTAGCAGGGGGTAAGGTTTGGTCAGCCATGCTGGCGACCGGCGAGTGTGGTGGCCCCACCCTTAGCGCACAAGGACTATCTCGCCGGCACAGTCACTCACAGCATGTCGAGAGAGACAGCTGTGAACGAGAGCAGTTTAAATCTGGCCAGTTTTGATTTGGCCGAGACGTCTTTGATGATCCTGTGCCATGAGGGTTTAGAAGGTGGTAAGACGAAGAGCAGTAAAGTGAAAGGGGGTAAGGGAGAGGAGATAGATCTGCCCTTAGCGAAGAGAAAGGTCCTAAAGGTAGGAAATAAAGATGAGAAACAGATAAAGCTGTTAAAAGGTCCCGAGTTGGACATGGATGATCTGTCTGGTTTGGCAGAATTGTTTGAAGAACTTGAGAGTTCTAAAGGTGTTCCCGATAATGAGGTGAGGGCAGTCCTAGATGGAAAGGGTACCCTTGCCTCGAAGGAGTCTGCTGAAAGGGCCGAGGAGGTTGTTTCAGCTCGCAGGGTTGCGCCTTCCCCGGGTGGGAGCTGCCCAGAGAGTAACTGAGAGAATCGGGGGAAGTTAGAATTTGAAAAAGGTACGGGTGTTGAAAGCCTGGAAGAGGCAAATGTCCCGTTTGAGTGTGTCCGAGATGGGGATGCACGTGGTGCTGAACCTGGTAACGGAGCTCAGAAGAAGTCTGAGGTATCTGATTCAGGGGAACGGGGCAGCCGTCCTTGTGGGTCAGATAGACTTGGTTCAGTGGAAAAAGGGTTAACCTTGGTAACCGGGGGAAGTGTGAGTTCCCCGGTGTTTGTACTCGAAGGTGGGTTCAAAGTTAACGCAGAATTTAAGAATGGGGGGATGAGGATTGTTGTTGAAGGAAACGGAAAGTCTGTAGTTTCCAAATCGAAGGAAGAAATCTTGAACCTGGCAGATCGCTCACAGAGTGAGCCGGGGATAGCGGGGCTCCCCACTCTGTTGTTATGCCAGGATGGGGTGTGAAGAGGCCGCCTTCGACATGCTGCTTGAGCGAAGAGTTAGAATCAAACACCAATAGCCTGAAGGGGACTGATAAAAGGGCCAGCCACCTGGGTAAAATCAAAGAATTGGGTGGAGATGGTCTGGGGCACGGTGTTGCTAAAATAACCCCAATGAACGGGGCGGGCGGGAGTTCACCACGCAAAACTACTCAAGTTCCCCACGGGGGGGCTCGCCAAAAAAGAGGCGACAGTTAATGAGGATGCCATTGTTAGACAGCCAAGCAGGTTGAACAGGTTTGCGCCAAAGCCTGTGAATAATAAAGACAGCCCTTTGGAGACCTGCCGGTTAAGTTAAACGACTGAAACGATTAGTATTCGCGTAAACTTTTGTAAATGCACCTAAGCTAAGGTCACACGTCCTTAGTTTTGTTGCTTAAGAGAAAAAAATAAATAGGTGGTTATTGAATTGAAGTCTGATGTACGGTTCGCAATGTTAAGATATTAAAGAAAGGGATACTGTAATCGTTAACTATTTAGATACTGACTTGAATGTATAACGGTAGTACTCTGTGAAAAGAAAAACGTGTATTGTGTTAGATTCAAAACTCCTGTAAGACTGTGTACCACTCCGTTTTAACCGCTGGTAAAAACGTTTTAAGAGTGGAGGTGTTATGATCCCAGCCCCCTCCTTTGTGAGAATCGCAAGAGCACCCGTTGAGGGGGGGGTCAGTAGACCCAGGAAGTGAGGGAGAGAGAGAAACGTGCAAAATTGCACGTCCCACCCAGGATGCAGAATAAGACGACAGCGACTATTGTCTCATGGAGACCACGTGAAAAGCCCTCGGGCAAGGTGGGCTGGTTGAGAGAGAGATTGCATCATCCCAACCTGATTGACACCTGCGACCCCGTGAGGAAGTATAAAGGAGATTCTCAGGGGGACAGCCCCCTCAGACGCACCAAGAAGACACGAGAGAGTGTTCCCGCAGCAGCGGGAAGCCATTCTGAAGGAAGCCACGTGCGTTAGATTCCGGGATTGGAATTTGTGGCTGGAATCACAGAAAACCGCTTTTAACTAACATCGAGGAGAGGAAACCAACGCTCCCCCAATTTCACAGAAGCTTCATCAAGACTCGGCAAGTTCTTTCTCTTCTCCCCCAATCTCTCTCTCTCTCGGTCGCCCCACGTGAAACCCAGCAATTTTCAAAGGGCTGAGGCCTGCAGCCTTCTGAGTGACTTTTATATTTCCAACGGACAATCTATTAACCCCTAGACAACCGTAGAGCTCGCTTCTTAATGATGATTATTACTATACCCGCGCGTTAGATTGAGTGTTGACAATGTGCACTATCTGAATGTATGTACTAACCTTACTTTTGTGTCCCTTTATAAATAAAAACGTTTGAAAATAGTGACATCAGACTTCAACGGACCTCTCTATCTTTGCTGGTAAGTTCTCCAGTTACGGGATTCGTAACAGTTCACACTGGGAAGAAGCCATTCACCTGCTCTGAATGTGGGAGGGGATTCACTCGGTCTTCTCAATTGAAGGAACATCAGCGAATTCACACTGGAGAGAAACCTTTCAGCTGCTCAGACTGTGGGAAGGAATTCATTCAATCATCACAACCGAAGGAATGAGTTAGTTCACACTAACTGTTTACCTTCCTCAGAAACTGTTTACCTTCCTCAGATTGTTGGAAGGGATTCACTCGGACATCTCACCTACTGACACACCAGACTGTTTACAGCAGTGAGAGGATTTGAGCCATTCTGCCGCTCTGAATGTGGGAAGGGATTCACTCAGTCGTCCACACTTGTGAAGCACTACCAAATCACACTGGGGAGAAGCCATTCATCTGCTCAGACTGTGGGAAGGCATTCACTCGGTCATCCATGGCACAGACACCCCAACGAGTTCACGCTGCGGAGAGGCCATTCACCTGCTCAGACTGTGGGAAGGCATTCACACACTTATCTACGCTGCAGAGACAGTGGCGAGTTTACAATGTGGTGAGGGCGGTCACCTGCTCTGAATGTGGGATGGGATTCAATCAGTCATTCATCCTTGTGTTGCCCTACCCAGCTTTAACCCATCATTAATTAGAGTGATCAGAAGCTTGAGGGGATGCAAATCACTCAGGTTTGACAAGTGAGTATTAATAGCAGTGGCTCAAGACAGTATTTATTGAAGCTTTGAAGCCAATCAGTGTACAGGATTTATTATCAAGAAGAACTTAATCTTAGGCATGAGCAAGAGGAGGGGCCAATGTTGGAGTGGGCAAAGTTGGAGCAGAGACTTTGAGGTTCAGGTGAGGAGAGCATTCAATCAGAAAAGGCAAAATAATACCCCCTTCTTTACATTTGCTCAGAACAGTCAAGATGACAGGCAGGATAGTGGAAAGCTCCTCTTGCGAGATGTGGGAAGGCAGGGGACCCTCCTGTGTCCCTGATAACTACACCTGTGAGAAGTGCATCCAGCTGTGGCTCCAAACAATCCATATTCAGGAGTTAGAGCTGGAACTGGATGAACAGATTATTTGGTTGGCTGAAGGGGTGATAGGTAGAACATATAGAGAGGTAGTTGCACCCAAGGTCACGGCACAGGAAACTGAGTGACAGTAAGGAGAAAGGGGTTAAATATCGAGTGCAATGTACTCCTGTGGCCATCTCCCTGAACAACAGGTATATCACTTTAGATGCCGTTGGGATGGGGGGAAATAACTTCATAAAGGAAAGACGCAGCTGTAGGGTCTCTGGCGCTGGGTATGGTTCTGAGGCTCAGATGGGAAGAGGGCTGGACTATCAAGGTTCTGCAAATGAAGTTCAGGAAGTGAGGTACTAAGTAAAGAGACAGTGCATCAGTCTGTGATCTCAGGACTGCCATCTGTGCCATGTGCCAGGAATAGGAAGGATAAACTGTTTAACATGTGGCTAAGCAGTTGGTGCAGGAGGGAGAGCATAAAATGTTTGGATCAATTGAGCCCAAAGGGATTGCAATGTCTGAAGGCCTGAGTGCACTGAGGAGAGGGGACGTCGTTGATGGAGGGTGAAGTGGGCAGACAGGTCTCTCTCTCTCTCACGCACAAACACATGCAGTGGAGTGGGTGGTAGAGGAGTGAGAAGGGACTAGGGAAATTAGTAGGGTGGAATAAGGGCTCCTTCTCAAAGTCCCAGACTCACACAATCCTCCCCCTCTGGAATTGGTCCCAACCCCTACCCCAGGCTGGGGGTGAGCATTGAGTTGCCTTGCCAAAAAGTAAATGAATTGTTCAATAGCATTTGGTTAATGTACTTTGATAATACATTTACCTTCATCTTGAACATTGAAATGTATTGTTCATAAAACATATACTGATGAGAAATGGTCTCAGTGAAGGTCTGAGAGTGGAAAATAAACCAGTGTTCAGCCCCACTGCTCCGTGCCAGACAAGAACCCCTATCTGAGTCTGTCCCATCTGCCTGTACATGACATGTCTCACTCTAATGTTACTTCCTTCTGTACCTGTCCCAGTGTCTTTTTATTTTCCTTCTCAACCTCATTTTCCTGCATTCTCCCCATAGCCTATGATGCCTTTAATAATCAAGCACTGATCAACCTCTGTTTTACCTAAACGTGATGACTTGGCCTCTGAGCCGTCCACAGCAATGAATTACACAGGTCCCTCATCTCTCTAAATACATGATCTCTGGTTTTAGACATTGTGACCCAGAAGATTAAAAATGGCCGCTGTCTACTCTATCGAGATCTTTCTTAATCTTATCAAGTTCTATCAGGTCACCTTGAGCCTCCTCCACTCCAGAGAAAACAGCCCATGTCTGTCCAAACTCTCTTTACACAGTAGCTCATGCTTCGAATCCACAAAACATCCTGGTGAACCTCTTCTGCAATCTTTTCATTGCTGTCCCAAACACCAGTGGCGTAATAGACTTCAAATAAGTAGGTTGATTAATAAGACTGTCAGAGGTGACCAGTAGAAGGCAGCAGTATGGGGTTTAGAGGGAACATTGAATAGCCGTGATCGAATGGTGGAGAAGACTCAATGGATGGAATGAGTATTTCAGTTTCTACTGAATTGTATAGTATTGAGATGGAGGAGCAAGGGAAGACTAGCACTGCCTAAGTGCTGGTAATAGCTTTATCAAAAATAAACTACCATCACTCTTTTGAATACAAGTTCAAGGACAGGGTGCATTCTGTTGTCTACTGAATCAATGTTTGGCATTCCTCCAGTAAAACAGCTGCAGTTCTGCACTCAGGTGCTCAGGTACCATCAGCATAATGTTGCACGAAGATTATTAGCAAAGCACTATGATACAATACAGCTTCCATTTTGTTACAGAAAGAAATGCCACTTTGGTACAACAAGTGAAGTACATTTCTCCAGTGGCGGAAAAGCATTCCTTCACACCTCGCCCTCTGTGAAAACCCTTCTAACCCTTACGCCACTCCCCATTTCTGTTAACACCTCCAATCCTTGCAGCCCTCACCATCTGTGAAAACCTTTCTAACCCTATACCTATCGACATTTTGTAAACCAGCCCAACCCCTACACCACTCGCAATCTCTGTACAATCCTCCACCATCCAGCCTGGTGCATTCAGTTGACAGTTGACCTGAGAAAGACACCGACCATGGCAGGTAGCAGGGCTCACAAAATACATTCACACCAGCTGATATTTATTTTTAACCCTACAAATTTGCACAGTTACCTTGACTAAACCGCTTCCTATCTTTAACTTACTCCGCTTCCCCAACTAATCTCCCTTGTGGAACATATCCTTGCAAGTGAGGGAAGTTCTACATGCTCCCATTTACTTCCTCACTCAGCTCCACTCCAGGTGAGGCAACGTTTCAAAATAGTGTAAGATTAGGATAATTTGGCAGATGAATGTGTGGTTAAGGAACTGGTGCAGAGGCATTACATCAGATCTCTGGGTCGTTGGGATCTCTTCTGAGAATGGAATGATCTGTACAACAGGGACGGGTTGCACCTGAATCTGACGGGGTCCAGTAAGCTTGTGCGCATGTTTGTTAGAGCTTGGTGTTTAAAATAACTTGTCAGGGGGATGGGAACTGGAGTGTGAGTGCTGGGGATGAGGTAGTTGGTTGACATCAGAGGTAGTGTGCAGTGAGAGTACACACAAGCAGAGGCTGATGTCAAGTCAAAATTGCAGTCAACGGGATGAGTTGCAGTGTTCAAATGGGATGACATTGATAAGGGCAATGTATGCAGGACTGAAGGTGTTATATTTAAATGTGCACAGCGTGCAGAATAACAGAGGTGAACTTTTACCACAGTGTGATTTTGTACATCTCTGTATCGTGGCTGAAAGAAGATTATAACCTGGATCTTAACATCCAAGCAAACGTGTTGTATCTAAAAGACAGGTAGGTAGTCAAAGGGGGTGGGTGGCTCTGCTGGTAAATATGAAATCAAGTCATTACCAAAAAGAGGCAGCTTAGGATCAGAAGATGTAGAATCTCTGTGTGTAGAGCAAAGAAACATTAAGTGTAACAAGACCCTGAGATAATTTATATGCAGACCTCCAACTGTAGTAAGGATGCGGTCTACAAATTACAACGGGAGACAAAATGCATGTCAGAAGGGCAATGTTACGATAGTCAAGGGGAATATCAATTTGAAATATCAGGTTAGAGTTGGTTACCAAGAGGGGGAAAATTGTAGAATGCCTATGAGATGTCTGTTCGAAGGAGCTGCTGGTTGAACACACCGGGGATCAGCAATCCCAGATTGTGCGTTGAGCGATGAACCGGAATTGAGCCCTGATGAAACCCCAGAGCACACTCCATGTGCCGAAACGCCTGATTATGCTCCCATATCTGATAGAGTTCTGGTCTAACAAACCCCTGCAATGTTGAGTGACCAGGGTTCAGTCCTGGGTATGATGAGCTGATGCAATAGCTACAGAATCTGACATTAACAGTCCCTTGGCTACTCACAACTAGATTTAGTCACCATCATGTTTAAGCATTTAACAAACAGCTGACTTGAACTTCCTCCCTAGTGTGATGTTGCTGGAGTTTCAGCAGGTGGGGTGACTGAGTAAGTCTCTTTGCTCATTCAGGATAGAACCATAGAACTACAAAACATTACAGCACAGAAACAGGCCTTTGGCCCTTCTTGGCTGTGCCGAACCATTTTTCTGCCCAGTTCCACTAACCTGCCCCTGGAACATATCCCTCCATACACCTGTCATCCATGTACCTTTTCTTAAAAGTGAACCACTTCATCTGGCAGCTCATTCTCCACTCCCACCACTCTCTGTGTGAAGAATTCCCCCTCTAATGTTCCCTTTAAACTTTTTCCCCTTAACCCATGTCCTCTTTTTTTTCTCTCCCCTAACTTCAGTGGAAAAAGCCTGCTTGCATTCACTATCTATACCCATCATAATTTTAGATACTTCTATCAAATCTCCCCTCATTCTTCTACGTTCCAGGGAATAAAGTCCTAACCTATTCAACTTTTCTCTATAATTCAGTTTCTCAACTCCCGGCAACATCCTTGTAAACCTTCTCTGCACTCTTTCAACCTTATTAACATCCTTCCTGTAATTCGGTGACCAAAACTGCACACAATACTCCAAATTCAGCCTCACCAATGCCTTATACAACCTCACCATAACATTCCAACTCTTATACTCAATACTTTGATTTATAAAGGCTAATGTATCAAAAGCTCTCTTTACTACCCTATATACCTGTGGCGCCACTTTTAAGGAATTTGTATCGGTATTCCCAGATCCCTCTGTTCTACT
The DNA here is from genome assembly GCF_030144855.1 of Hypanus sabinus. Taxonomy (NCBI): domain Eukaryota; kingdom Metazoa; phylum Chordata; class Chondrichthyes; order Myliobatiformes; family Dasyatidae; genus Hypanus; species Hypanus sabinus. The sequence goes on along the minus strand of NC_082717.1, from coordinate 114,504 downwards.
GCTCTCCTCAGTGCCCTACCATTTACCTTGTATGTTCTACCTTGGTTTTTCCTTCCAAAGTGCAATACCTCACACCTGTCTAAATTAAACTCCATCTGCCATTTTTCAGTCCATTTTTCTAGCTGGTCCAAATCCCTCTGCAAGCTTTGAAAACCTTCCTCACTCTCCACTACACCTCCAATCTTTGTTTCATCAGCAAATTTGCTGATCCAATTTACCACATTATCATCCAGATCATTGATATAGATGACAAATAACAATGGACCCAGCACTAATCCCTGTGGCACACCATTAGTCAGGCCTCCACTCAGAGGAGCAATCCTCCATTATCACTCTCTGACTTCTCCCATTGACCCAATGTCTAATCCAATTTACTACCTCACTATGTATACCTAGCGACTGAATCTCCCTAACCTCCCATGTGGTACCTTGTCAAAGGCCTTACTGAAGTCCATGTAGACAACATCCACTGCCTTCTCTTCATCCACTTTCCTTGTAACCACCTGGAAAAACTCTAATAGATTTGTTAAACATGACCTACCACGCACAAAGCCATGTTGACTCTCCCTAATAAGTCCCTGCCTATCCAAATACTTGGAGATCCTATCTCTTAATACTCCTTCCAATAATTTACCTACTACCGACGTCAAGCTAACCGGCCTATAATTTCCCAGATTACTTTTAGAGCCGAAGTGTGGCCTCTACTTACTGTAAACTCGCTGGAGCCTCTCAAGGTGGGTTAACTGAATGAAACTCTTCCCACGCTCCAAACAGGTGTACAGCTGCTCCCCCAGTGTGAAATGGCTGGTGTTTCAGTAGCTCGATTAACTGATTGAACCCTTCCCACACTCACCGATGTTGAATAGGCTCTCCCCTGAGTGACTGCTGTGGTATTTCTGCAGACTGGATATTTGTATGAATCCTTTCCCGCACCCAGTGCAGGTAAATGGCCTCAACCCGGTGTGAAATTGCTGGTGTATCCCTTCCAAAATGAAAGCCCGTGAATGACATCCCACCACTCTCAACTGATTGACCATTCATCAGGTCAGATCATGGATGTGTACCCATATTCCAGTTCTTGCCACAACTGGGGTGCCATTTTCTCTTGCATCTCCTTCTCTACATTCAAGGACTAGAGGCATTCAAGAGCTGGTGAACTGACAGACACAGCAGAACTGATGTGCTGTTGTGTTTGACATTCCCACATGCAAACCCTTTGCCTTTTCCATGCTGTCAAAATTCTGCAAAGGTCATCAGTGGATGAAAGACGGCTGCAATAATGTTGGTCTTAATGGTGACCTCTGGTATCAAAGTATTATTGCAAGGCTCAACCCTGGTCAGAGGAGGAATACCTCATCTTTTAACTGGGCTCAATTCAAGTATTCAGGCACAACACCCACACACACATTTGCCATCACAACTGATGCTAGCACACAATAATCCAGAATGACACACAGAAAAACATAAAAATAATATAAAAAACAGCAAAACATACACGTTGCTGCAACAAGATGTCACTGGTGCAGCACCATCTTAGAGTGTGAGTAGCTTGGAGTATCCTGTCTGACAGTGACTGCAGGTCAGGGAGGAGACAGCCGGAGAGACTACATCTGCTGATCCTGTTGATATCAGCCCCAGGGCACCAAAGGCCTGTACAAGCCAGCTCTCTGGTATTTTGTTGCACCTTTACAATCTGAGACTAAGTCAGGAAAAGATACCGGTGCTGTGGAAGACTTCCTGCTTGGTTCCTTTGCTCAATAAAGCGACTCTATCTGAAGTTAATAACGACAGACCAATTGCCCCCACATCTCATGTAATGATGGTACTGGAGAGGCTGGTCCTGACTTACCTCGGACCCTCTGGAGTTTGCCTACCAACCTCATGAGGTTGTGGATGATACCATCATCTACCTGTCACAGCAAGCTCACTCCCACCTGGATGATACTTGTGGTATTGTGCCTTCAATACAATCCAGTCATGTCTTCAGAGCAAGAACCTGCAAAGGATGGGCGTAGACAAACTCACTAGCTCCTGGATTACTGCCTTCCTGACAGATAGACCCTAGTTTGCATTGCCAGATGGTTTTCTACTGGAAGTGGTGGCGAGTGGTACTGGAGGCCCACAAGGGACTGTGCTAACTACGTTTCTGTTCACACTATTATCTCACCTCCCCCCACATTCTTACTCCCTCCCGCCCTTTCATAGAAACATAGAAAATAGGTGCAGTGTTACGTACCCCGTAACTGGGTGTCTAACCAGCAGAGAAAGAAGAATCCATTGGAGTTTGGTGGTACTATATTTAAAGGTGTTTATTAATAAAAATAAGCAAACCATATCAATAATGCAAATATACATATAAAACAAGTTAGCAGTAATAAACCTAAAAGCATAGGAATAATAATAATCAATAATAAACAAGCTCTATCAATGTCTAGGGGTAAATGAATTGTCATAGAAAAGTATAAAGTTCAATTCGGTTCATGAGTGCTGAGGTAGTTATGCTTGTTGAGTTGTAATCGTTGGAGGGAGAGAGAGAGAGAGAGAGAGAGAGCGAGCGATTAAGCAGTTGCAGTCAGCAAACCTTCCTGTTGCCTTTTGATTCCATTGCATCGTTGTTATGGTGGCCATTCAGCTATGACCCCTCTGTCCTTCTGCTAGACCATTCTTCAGTGGTGGACTCGTCACTCTGGCATGAGTGGACACACACACACAAGTCCCCACCGGCCCTGCTTTTACACTGATAGCCTTAATGACCGACCTCCTGGTTCGGTCTTTGAAGCCCCCACCTTTCTTGTGGGTTCTAACACTCAATCAGTGTCCACTGGCGTGTCTGGACGGTGTCTCTCCAGACCTGTCTTTTTATCCCAACTAACGGGGACTCAGCTATCCATCAATCCTGAATGACTGTGTCCATCAAATCAGGCCACTCCTTCAGTCCACTGAGGAATATTATTGAGCAAACTATTGTCCTTGCAGCAAAATAGTAAATAATTCAAAAAGAAGTCACAAACAGTTAATCAGCAATTTCCCCCTCTCTCTTAACTGTCGCAGATGTTCTTGCCTGTTTTTCGTCTCTCTTTCTCATGGTCAACATAACAGTAATAGTTCGTGGTTCTCGGGGGGGGGATGATTAACTCTTTACCCCATTGTCCATCAGGTCTGTTCATCACGCATAAAAGCAGGAGTAGGCCATTTGGCCCTTTGAGCCTGCACCGCTATTCAGTATGATCATGGCTGATCATCCAACTCAGAACCCTCTACCTGTTTTTTCTCCATACCCCCTGATCCCTTTAACCAGAAGGGCCATATCTAACTCACTCTTAAATATAGCCAATGAACTGGCCTCAACTGTTTCCTGTGACAGAGAATTCCACAGATTCATCACTCTCTGTGTGAAGAAGTTTTTCCTCATCTCGGTCCTAAAAGGCTTCCCCTTTATCCCTAAACTGTGACCTCTCGTTCTGGACTTCCCCAACATTGGAAACAATCTTCCTGCATCTAGTCTGTCCAATCCCTTTAGAATTTAATATGTTTCAATAAGATCCCCCTTCAATCTTCTAAATTCCAGTGAGTATAAGCCTAGTCGATCCAGTCTTTCTTCATATGGAAGTCCTGCCATCCCAGGAATCAATCTGGTGAACCTTCTTTGTACTCCCTCTATGGCAAGAATATCTTTCCTCAGATTAAGGGACCAAAACTGCACACAATACTCCAGGTGTGGTCTCACCAAGGCCTTGTACAACTGCAGTAGAACCTCCCTGTTCTTGCACTCGAATCCTCTTGCTATGAATGCCAACATACCATTTGCCTTTTTCACCACCTGCTGTACCTGCATGCCCACTTTCAATGACTGGTGTACAATGACGCTCAGGTCGCGTTGCACCTCCCTAATCGGCCACCGTTCAGATAATAATCTGTTTTCCTGTTCTTGCCACAAAGTGGATAACCTCACATTTATCCACATTAAATTGCATCTGCCATGAATTTGCCCACTCACCTAACCTATCCACGTCACTCTGCATCCTCTTAGCACCCTCCTCACTGCTAACACCGCCGCCCAGCTTCGTGTCATCCGCAAACTTGGAGATGCTGCATTTAATTTGCAGTCCTGAAAAAAGATCTTGATCTGAAACGGCGACTGCTCTCCCCTCTCCATAGTTGCTGCCTGCCCCCCCCCCCCCCCCCACCCGACTTTCCTCCAGCATTTTCTATCTGTATCTCTGGATTTCCGCATCGGCAGCTTTTCTCCTGGTTGATCGAATACGCATGCGCGGAGGTCTGCGGCAATCCCAAATATCGCGCATGCGCATTGTAGACGAGAAGCTCATAAGGTTCGGCCGCAGGTAGGAGGGGGTCTCCGGGCGGGCTTTAATCTTCGGTGTCTGAAACACGATTCAAGGGCTATTACTGTGAGCTCCTGCCGCACTGATCCTGTACCCAGGACAGCCCCGGTCCGTTCCCTCTTTCTCAGCCCCACGATCTGTACCCGAGCCCCGCGGGGCTTTCGGCTGTTGAGCGCTGGAGCCGCCGCCATTTCTGCAGCGCATGCGCATCGCTAGATGGTTCGGTGGCTGACAGACAGGTTTCTCTTTCGTGGCGCCTTCTGGGTAAAGAGGCAGCCACGGGTGACACTACCGGCGTGGTCCCCGTACAGTCTGAGGAAATGGGAGCGAATGTATCTCCCAAACACTGCCGAGTTCCAGCCATGTAAATCCGAGGATTAGTAACTCGAAACAAAAGTATATTTCCCAGTTAATCCTAGATGAAGAATTTACCTTCTAGTCAGTAAAAGTTTCAATTAGTGCTGTATGACAAAAAAAATCCTTTCGTCAGCTTTAGTTCTCTCCAGATAAATAACGATATTAAACAGCTTTGTCCTCGATACCAAGTGACTTATGGCTTTCACATCACAAAAGTGCCACACTCTAATGAAAATAACTACTACCCTCCCAATCATGTCATTGCCATTGCCATCAATGGGTTCATCACTGTCAGTCAGCTGGGAGAGGTTATCAAGGGAATTAGAAAATCTCCAGCATCATACATGTAGTAAAAAGTGTTCTTTGTAGTGTTGTGGAACATGAACAGAACTTGAAATAATACCAAAGGACAAGACAAACTAAGCCAAGTTACAGGTTGATCGAAGGCAGAAACAACCCATTCTCATGCAGACAGGAACACAGAGAATTTGATGGTCACTCTGGATACCAGATCCTTGCCTTGTTAGACAATGAGGTGTTCATATAGAAACATAGAAATCTACAGTACATTACACGCCCTTCGGCCCAGAATGTTGTGCTGACCATGAATTGAGAAACTGCCTAGAATTTCCCTACTTTTCCAAGCTCCATGTATCTATTTGAGAGTCTCTTAAAATACCCTATTGTACCTACCTCTCCCACCTTCACAATGCATTCCAAACACCTACCACTCTCTGTGTGAAAAAGTTACCTCTGACATCCCCCTTGTACCTACTTCCAAGTACCTTAAAACCATTTCAGTCTTGGGTAAAAGCTTCTGGCCCTCATCATCATATTCACCTCCTATCAGGTCACCTATCATCTTCTGTCACTCCAACGTTGACTCAACCAATTCTCACAAGGCTCCAATCCAAGCAACATCCTTGTAAATCTACTCTGCAGGCTTTCTCTGGAATCCTCATCCTTCCTGTAGTGAGGTGACCGGAATTGAATTGAACACCAAAAGTACCAAAAGTAGGGTCTAACTAAGACCTTATATAATTGTAAAGTTACCTGACAGCTTTTGATCTCAGACTCATGGTTGATGAAGTCTTTTTTTAACAACACTGTTAACCTGCACAGCAGCTTTGCGTGTGCCTTTGACACAGACCTCAAGATCTAGCTGATCATCCACACTGCCACGAGTCCCAATATTAATATTGTACTCTGTCTTCAAATTGAACCTACAAAATGAAACACTGGTGAGCTCCATCTGGCTCCTCTCTGCCCAGATTTGCATCCTATCAATGTGGCACAGTAACCTCTGACAACCATCCTGACTATCCACAACAACCCAACTTGTCATCAGCAGACTTACTTCCCCACCATTCTACTTCCTTATCAAGGTTATTTCTAAAAATTAAAAAGTAGAGGGGTTCCAGAACAGATCCCTATGGAACACTATTGGTCACCGTCCTCCATGAAGAATACGACCATCTACAACCACACTTTGCTTTCCGTGGACGAGCCAATTCTGGGTCCACAAAGCAAGATCTCCTTGGATCCTTGCCTCATTATTTTCTGAATGACCCTCACATGAGGAACCTTGTCAGAAGTCGGACTGAAAGCCATGTACTCGACATCCAATGCTGTACATTCATCAGTGTGGTTTGTTACATCCTCAAAGAATTCAATCAGGGTCGTGAAGCGTGACCTGCTCTTGACAAAGCCATGCTGACTACCCCTATTCAAATTATATCTCCCCAAATGTTCAAAAGTGCTGCCTCTCAGGATCTTCTCCAACAACTTGTCCACCACTGAAGCAAAGTTCGCTGGTCTATAATTTCCTGAGTTACGTCTAAAAAAAAAACATTTTTCAATTACAGTATGGAAACAGACCATCTCGGCCCTTCTAGTCCATACCGGACTCTTACTCTCATCTAGTCCCACCGACCTGCACTCAGCCGATAACCTTCCATTCCTTTCCTGTCCATATACTTATCCAATTTTACTTTAAATGACAATATCGTACCTGCCTCTACCACTTCTACTGGAAGCTCGTTCCACACAACTACCACTCTCTGAGTAAAGAAGTTCACCCTTGTGTTACCCCTAAACTTTTGCCCCCTAACTCTCAACTCGTGTCCTCTTGTTTGAATCTGCCCTACTCTCAATGGAAAAAGCCGATCCGCATCAACTCCATCTATCCGCCTCATAATTTTAAATATCTCTATCAAGTCCCCACTCAACCTTCTACGCTCCAAAGAATAAAGACCTAACTCGTTCAACCTTTCTCTGTAACTTAGGTGCTGAAACCCAGGTAACATTCTAGTAAATCTCTTCTGTACTCTCTCTATTTTGTTGACATCTTTCCTATAATTCGGTGACTAGAACTGTACATAATACTCTAAATTCGGCCTTGCCAATGCCTTGTACAATTTTAACATTACATCCCAACTCCTATACTCAATGCTCTGATTACCGAAAGCTTTCTTCACCACCCTATCCACATGAGATTCCACTGTCACGGAACTATGCACCATTATTCCTAGATCACTCTGTTCTACTGCATTCTTCAATCCCTACCATTTACCAAGTATGTCCTATTTTGGTTATTCCTACCAAAATGTAGCACCTCACACTTATCAGCATTAAACTCCATCTGCCATTTTTCAGTCCACTCTTCTAACTGGCCTAATTCTCTCTGCAAGCTTTGAAAATCTACTTCATTATCCACAACGCCACCTATCTTAGTATCATCTGCATACTTACTAATCCAATTTACCACCCCATCATCCAGATCATTAATGTATGTGATAAACAACATTAGACCCAGTACAGATCCCTGAGGCACACCACTAGTCACCGGCCTCTAACCTGACAAACAGTTATCTACCACTACTCTCTGGCATCTCCCATCCAGCCACTGTTGAATCCATTTTACTACTTCAATATTAACACCTAAAGATCGAACCTTCCTCACTAACCTTCTGTGCGGAACCTTGTCAAAAGCCTTACTGAAGTCTATATAGACAACATCCGCTGCTTTACCCTCGTCAACTTTCCTAGTAACCTCTTAAAAAAATTCAATAAGATTTGTCAAATATGATCTTCCATGCACAAATCCATGTTGACTGTTCCTAATCAGACCCTCTCTATCCAGATAATTATATATACCATCTTTAAGAATACCTTCCATTAATTTACCCACCACTGACGTCAAACTTACAGGCCTATAATTGCTAGGTTTACTCTTAGAACCCTTTTTAAACAATATGAGCAATACGCCAAACCTCTGGCGCCATCCCCATTTCTAATGACATTTGAAATATTTCTGTCAGAGCCCCTGCTATTTCTACACTAACTTCCCTCAAGGTCCTAGGCAATATCCTACAGGACCCGGAGATTTATCCAATTTTATATTCCTTAAAAGCACCAGCACTTCCTCCTCTTTAATTGTCATAGTTTCTATAACTTCCCTACTTGTTTCCCTTACCTTACACAATTCAATATCCTTCTCCTTAATGAATACCCCTCGAAGAAAGGAAATTGTTCGAAATCTCCCCCATCTCTTTTGGCTCCACACATAGTTGTCCACTCTGATTCTCACTATCCTTTTGCTATTAATATAGCTGTAGAAATGCTTTGGATTTACTTTCACCTTACTTACCAAAGCAACCTCATATCTTCTTTTAGCTTTTCTAATTTCTTTCTGAAGATTCTTTTTTACATTTTCATGTTGCAACTCTACAAATCTCTGGCGAGGCTGCACTTAGAGTATTATGTTCAATTCTGGGCACCTCACTATAGGAAGGATGTGGAAGCTATGGAGAGGGTGCAGAGGAGATTTACCAGGATGTTGCCTGGTTTGGAGAACAAGTCATATGAAGCAAGGTTAGCAGAGCTGGGACTTTTCTCTTTGGAGCGTAGAAGAATGAGAGGGGACTTGATAGAGGTCTACAAGATTATGAGAGGCATAGATAGGGTGGATAGTCAGTACCTGTTTCCCAAGGCACCAGTAGCAAATACCAGAGGGCATATGTACAAAATTAAGGGAGGGAAGTTTTGGGGAGACATCAGGGGTAAGTTTTTTACACAGAGGGTTGTGAGTGCCTGGAATGACTTGCCATGGACAGTGGTGGAGGCTAAAACATTAGGGGTATCTAAGAGCCTCTTGGACAGGGACATGAATGAAAGAAAAATTGAGGGTTATAAGGTAGTGTGGGTTTAGTACTTTTTAAGGATTATATGGGTTGGCACAACATGGGCCAGTACTGAAGGGCCAGTACTGTGCTGTAGTGTTCTATGGTTCTATTCTTTATATTTCTCGAGCACCTCATTTACACAATGCTGCCTATATTTATTGTAGATCTCTCTCTTTTTCCAAACCAAGTTTCCAATATCCCTTGAAAACCATGGCTGTCTCAAACTTTTAACCTTTCCTTTCAACCTAACAGGAACATAAAGATTCTGTACCCTCAAAATTTCTCCTTTAAATGACCTCCATTTCTCTATTACATCCTCCCCATAAAACAAATTGTCCCAAACCACTCCTTCTAAATCTTTTCGCATCTTCTCAAAGTTAGCCTTTCTGCAATCAAAAATCTCAACCTGGGTCCAGTGCTATCCTTCTCCATAATTATATTGAAACTAATGGCACTGTGATCACTGGACCCAAAGTGCTCTCCAACACATACCTCTGACACCTGACTTATCTTATTCCCTAGCAGGTGATCCAACACTGCCCCTTCTCTAGTTGGTACCTCTATGTATTGCTGCAAAAAAACTATCCTGCACATTTTACAAACTCCAAACAATCCAGCCCTTTTACAGTATGGGCTTCCCAGTCTTTGTGTGGGAAATTAAAATCTCCCACAATCACAACCCTGAGCTTACTACAAATATCTGCTATCTCCTTACAAATTTGCTCCTCCAATTCTTGCTCCCCATTAGGTGGTCTATAATACACCTTGTATAAGTGTGTTACTATACCTTTCCCATTCCTCAATTCCATCCAAGTAGCCTCCCTAGATAAGCCCTCTAATCTATCCTGCCAGAGCACTGCTGTAATATTTTCTCTGACAAGCAATGCAACACCTCCTCCTTTTGTCCCTCCGATTCTATCACGCTGGAAGCAACGAAATCCAGGAATATTTAGTTACCAATCACACCCCTTCTGCAACCATGTTTCACTATTAGCTACAACATCGTATTTCCAGGTATTAATCCATGCTCTAAGCTCATCCACCTTTCTTACAATGCTCCTAGCATTAAAATAAATGCATTTAAGAAATTCTCCACCTCTTCCTCTCTGTTTATCTCTAACGGTGCAAACAACTTTACTATCTTCTTTTTCTTCCTTCTCCCATACATCTGTTCCTACACTCTGGTTCCCATCACCCTCTCATATCTAGTTTAAATCCACTGGAGCCTTCTAGCAAACCTACCTGCAAGAATATTTGTCCCCTTCCAATTCAGATGTGAACCGTCCTGCTGGAACAGGTCCCATCTTCCTTGGAAAACTGCCGAATTATCTATAAATCTGAAGCCCTCCCTCCTGCACTATGTCTTCAGCCACGTGTTGATCTGCGCTTTCTTACTATTTCTAAACCCACCTGCACGTGGCACTGGTAGCAATCCTGAGATTGCTATCCTGGATGTCCTGTCCTTTAACTTGGTGCCTAACTGCCTAAACTCACCTTTCAGGACCTCCTCACTCTTCATACCCACGTAGTCCCTACATGGACCACGACATCCGGCTGCTCACCCTCCCTCTTGAGAATACTGAGAACTTATAACCATATAACAATCACAGCACGGAAACAGGCCATCTTGGCCCTCCTAGTCCGTGCCGAACCCTTAATCTCACCTAGTCCCACCTACCCGCACTCAGCCCATAACCCTCCACTCCTTTCCTGTCCATATACCTATCCAATTTTACCTTAAATGACACAACTGAGCTGGCCTCTACTACTTCTACAGGAAGCTCATTCCACACAGCTATCACTCTTTGAGTAAAGAAATACCCCCTCGTGTTTCCCTTAAACTTCTGCCCCCTAACTCTCAAATCATGTCCTCTAGTTTGAATCTCCCCTACTCTCAACGGAAACAGCCTGTTCACGTCAACTCTATCTATCCCTCTCAAAATTTTAAATACCTCGATCAAATCCCCCCTCAACCTTCTACGCTCCAATGAATAGAGACCTAACTTGTTAAACCTTTCTCTGTAACTTAATTGTTGAAACCCAGGTAACATCCTAGTAAATCGTCTCTGCACTCTCTCTAATTTATTGATATCTTTCCTATAATTCGGTGACCAGAACTGCACACAATATTCCAAATTTGGCCTTACCAATGCCTTGTACAACTTTAGCATTACATCCCAACTTCTGTACTCAATGCTTTGATTTATAAAGGCCAGCATTCCAAAAGCCCTCTTCACCACCCTATCTACATGAGACTCCACTTTCAGGGAACTATGCACAGTTATTCCTAGATCTCTCTGTTCCTCTGCATTCCTCAATGCCCTACCATTTACTCTGTATGTTCTATTTGGATTATTCCTGCCAAAATGTAGAACCTCACACTTCTCAGCATTAAACTCCATCTGCCAACGTTCAGCCCATTCTTCTAACCGGCATAAATCTCCCTGCAAGCTTTGAAAATCCACCTCATTATCCACAACACCTCCTACCTTAGTATCATCGGCATACTTACTAATCCAATTTACCACCCCATCGTCCAGATCATTTATGTATATTACAAACAACATTGGGCCCAAAACAGATCCCTGAGGCACCCCGCTAGTCACCGGCCTCCATCCCGATAAACAATTATCCACCACTACTCTCTGGCATCTCCCATCTAGCCACTGTTGAATCCATTTTATTACTCCAGCATTAATACCTAACGACTGAACCTTCTTAACTAACCTTCCATGTGGAACTTTGTCAAAGGCTTTGCTGAAGTCCATATAGACTACATCCACTGCCTTACCCTCGTCAACATTCCTCGTAACTTCTTCAAAAAATTCAATAAGGTTTGTCAAACATGACCTTCCACGCACAAATCCATGCTGGCTACTTCTAATCAGATCCCGTCTATCCAGATAATTATAAATACTATCTCTAAGAATACTTTCCATTAATTTACCCACCACTGATGTCAAACTGACAGGTCTATAATTGCTAGGCTTCCTTCTAGAACCCTTTTTAAACAATGGAACCACATGAGCAATACGCCAATCCTCCGGCACAATCCCCGTTTCTAATGACATATTAAAGATCTCCGTCAGAGCTCCTGCTATTTCTACACATACTTCCCTCAAGGTCCTGGGGAATATCCTGTCAGGACCCGGAGATTTATCCACTTTTAAATTTCTTAAAAGCGCCAGTACCTCCACCTCTTTAATTGTCATAGGTTCCATAACTTCCTTACTTGTTTCCCACACCTTAGACAATTCAATATCCTTCTCCTTAGTGAATACCGAAGAGAAGAAATCATTCAAAATCTCTCCCATCTCCTTCGGTTCCACACATAGCTGACCACTCTGATTCCCTAAGGGGCCAATTTTATCCCTCACTATCCTCTTGCTTTTAATATAACTGTAGAAACCTTTTGGATTTACTTTCACCTTATTTGCCAAACCAACCTCGTATCTTCTTTTAGCTTTTCTAATCTCTTTCTTAAGATTCCTTTTACATTCTTTATATTCCTCGAGCAATTCCTTTACTCCATGCTGCCTATATCTATTGTAGACATCCCTCTTTTTCTGAACCAAATTTCTAATATCCCTTGAAAACCATGGTGCTCTCAAACCTTTAACCTTTCCTTTCACCCTAACAGGAACATAAAGATTCTGTACCCTCATAATTTCACCCTTAAATGACCTCCATTTCTCTATTACATCCTTCCCATAAAACAACTTGACCCAATCCACTCTCTCTAAATCCCTTCGCATCCCCTCAAAGTTAGCCTTTCTCCAATCAAAAATCTCAACTCTAGGTCCAGTCCTGTCCTTCTCCATAATTATATTGAAGCTAATGCTATTGTGATCACTGGACCCGAAGTGCTCCCCAACACATACATCTGTCAGCTGACCTATCGCATTCCCTAACAGGAGATCCAACACTGCCCCGTCTCTAGTCAGTACTTCTATGTATTGTTGCAAAAAACTATCCTGCACACATTTCACAAACTCTAAACCATCCAGCCCTTTTACAGAATGAGCTTCCCAGTCTACGTGTGGAAAATTAAAATCTCCCACAATCACCACCTTGTGTTTACTACAAATATCTGCTATCTCCTTACACATTTGCTCTTCCAACTCACGCGCCCCATTAGGTGGCCTATAATACACTCCTATCAGTGTTACTGCACCTTTCCCATTCTTCAATTCCACCCAAATGGCCTCCCTAGAGGAGCTCTCTAATCTATCCTTCCAAAGCACCGCCATAAGATTTTCTCGGACAAGCAATGCAACACCTCCTCCTCTGGCCCCTCCTACTCTATCACACCTGAAGCAACTAAATCCAGGAATATTTAGTTGCCAATCACACCCTTCCTGCAACCATGTTTCACTAATAGCTACAACATCATAATTCCAGGTATCAATCCACGCTTTAAGCTCATCCACCTTTCTTACAATGCTCCTAGCATTAAAATAGATACATTTAAGATACTCTCCATCTCCTCCTCTCTTTCCATCCCTAACAATGCATTCAAATTTATTATCCTTTTCTTTCTTCTCCCCTACATCTTCGGGCTGAGCTCATCCCTTCTCCATCACCTGCCTTTCCTCCCTCACACACTGTCTATTTACTTGCTCCACTGGTGAACTAACCTCCTCTCCCATAGTCTCAAATAGTCTCCCGCCCCCCCATCTTACTAGTTTAAAGTCCGCCCTGTAGCCCTAGCAAACCTCCCCGCTAGGATATTGGTCCCCCCACGATTCAAGTGTAACCCGTCCTTCTTGAACAGGTCACTCCTGCCCCAGAAGAGGTCCCAATGATCCAGAAACTTGAATCCCTGCCCCCTGCTCCAATCCCACAGCCACGCATTCATCCTCCACCTCATCCTATTCCTACTCTCACTGTCGCGTGGCACAGGCAGTAATCCCGAGATTACTACCTTTGCGGTCCTTCTTCTTAACTGCCTTCCTAACTCCCTATACTCTCGTTTCAGGACCTCTTCCCCTTTCCTTCCTATGTCATTGGTACCTACATGTACCACGACCTCTGGCTCTTCACCCTCCCACTTCAGGATATCTTGGACGTGATCAGAAACGTCCCGAACCCTGGCACCAGGGAGGCAAATTACCATCGGGACTCCCAGTCACCTCCACTGAAACGCCTGTCTGAGCCCCTGACTATTGAGTCCCCTATTACTATGGACCTCTTTCTTCTAACCCTACCCTTCTGAGCTACAGGGCCGTCCTCTGTGCCGGAGGCTCGGCCACTGTCACTCCCACCAGGTAGGCTGTCACTCCCACCAGGTAGGCTGTCCCCCCCAACAGTACTCAAACATGAGTACTTATTTTCAAGGGGTACAGCCACTGGGGTACTCTCTAGTACCTGCCTCTTCCCCTTCCTGACTGTAACCCACCTATCTGCCTCCCGTGGTCCCGGAGTGACCACCTGCCTGTAACTCCTCTCTATCACCTCCTCACTCTCCCTGACCAGGCGAAGGTCATCGAGCTGCAGCTCCAGTTCCCTAACTCGGTCCCTCAGGAGCTGCAGTTTGGTGCACCTGGCGCAGATGTGGACGTCCGGGAGGCTCGGAGACCTCAGGATCTCCCACATCCGACACCGAGAACAACAAGCTGCCCTCACACTCATACCTCCCAAATAACTGAAAATACAAGAACTAAAAGATAAGCCTACTGTGCCCTCTTCCGCCTAAGCCCTCTGAGCCCAAGCCCTACACTCTGCGCCCGGCTCACTCCCAAGCCCTACACTCTGCGCCCGGCTCACTCCCAAGCCCTACACTCTGCGCCCGGCTCACTCCCAAGCCCTACACTCTGCGCCCGGCTCACTCCCAAGCCCTACACTCTGCGCCCGGCTCACTCCCAAGCCCTACACTCTGCGCCCGGCTCACTCCCAAGCCCTACACTCTGCGCCCGGCTCACTCCCAAGCCCTACACTCTGCGCCCGGCTCACTCCCAAGCCCTACACTCTGCGCCCGGCTCACTCCCAAGCCCTACACTCTGCGCCCGGCTCACTCCGCTGCCCGCAAACGAAGCTGCCCGCTTCTTAAGGTGGCGTTCTTTATATATCTTCCCTCCTTCCCGGGCCTCCTTCACGCGCCTGCGCAGTCCCACCTCTCAGAACTCCGATCTGAGAAACAATTGGACAATTTGAAAAATGGCCGCCGCCGCACTTCCTCTCAAGCCTCGCTGTCCTCTTCCAAAAGAGAGAGCTTGATCCGAGTTATCGCAGACCCTGACACCCGGGAGGCAACGAACCATCCGGAGTACTCGATCTCTTCCACAGAACCTCCTGTCTGTCCCCCTAACTATCGAATCCCCTATCATTACTGCTCTCCTCTTTTCCCTCCTTCACTTCTGAGCTGAGGGTCCAGATTTGGTGCCAGAGACGCAACCACTGCAACTTTTCCCCGGTAGGTCGTCCCCACCAACAGTATCCAAAACGGTATACTTATTATTGATGGGAATGGCCACAGGGGTGCTCTGCTCATTCTGTCTATTCCCCTTCCCTCTCCTGACAGTCACCCAGTTACCTGTCTCCTGACTCTTAGGGGTGACCATCTCCCTGTAAATTCCTGTTTATTTCTGCCTCTGCCTCCTGAATGATCCAAAGTTCATCCAGCTCCAGCTCCCTAACATGGTTTGTCAGGGGCTGCAGCTGGATGCACCTTTTGTAGGTGTAGTAACTGGGGAGAATTGTGCTCACCCTAACCTCCCACATACTGCAAACGGAGCACTCAACTGCCCTAACTGCTGCCTCCATTACCTACTCCTAAGCTAATGAGATTAATTAAAGGAGCTTACCCAGCCTTACCTCACTTGGAGTGAAGCTCGTCCTCAGCCTCTGCTCGCTTTTTAAATTCCACCGCTGATCTCAAGAGGCCGACTTTCATGTGCTTGCACAGTCATGCCCCATTCAAACCTCGCTTCTGCCTGTTCTCACCGAAGCCTATTGAGCCAAAACCATCCCACTCTGCCTCAGTCCACTCTGATGATGGCCTCTGTACATGGCAGTCTTTTTTTCAAACCTTTAGCGTGCTACCTCACGCGCCTGCGCAGTCTAGCCTCTTTTTTAAAAAATTCCCTTTCTTGAACAAGAGAACAACGTCTTCCAATCCTTTGGTTCTTCTGCTGTCCTGATTGATAATACAAAGGTCGTTGCCAGAGGCTCAGCCATCTTCTCCTTCACTTCCCACAGTAGCGTGGGGTATATCTCAACTTGAGTTGAACTGGGTAACATTGGGATGACAGAGATCACACTGAAAGAAGATCTTACATAGATAAGTAAAATTATGAAAGGGATAGATAAGATAGAGGCAGGAAAGTTGTTTTCACTGGTAGGTGAGACTAGATCTAGAGGACATTGCCTCAAGATTTGGGGGGTGTGGGATGGAGATGAGGAGCAACTGTTTTTCCCAGAGAGTGGTGAATCTGTGGATTTCTCTGCCCAGTGATGCAGTGGAGGCAGCCTCAGTAAATGTATTTGAGACAAGGTTGGATAAATTTTTGCATAGCAGAGAAATTGAGGGTTATGGGGAAAAGGCAGGTAGGTGGAAATGAGTCCATGGCCAGATCAGCCATTATCTTATTAAATGACCCTCACATTAGGGAATGGAACAGGCTTGATGGGCCAGATGGCCTACTCCTGCTTCTTATGTTCTCAGAACAGACTAAAATCTCACCTGAAATATTGTCCTTCATCCACTGATCTCTTTTGCAATTATTTTTACAGGTGTGCTGAATGTGGGACAGGGTTCACGCAATCATCTCAACTGAATGAACGCCAGTGAGCTCACACTGAGAAGATGCCATTTATCTGCTCAGACTGTGGGAAGGGATTCACTCACTTTTCAACACTACAGAGACACCAGCAAGTTCACACTGGGGAGAGGCCATTCACCTGCTCAGACTGTGGAAAGGGATTCATTCGGTCAAATCACCTACTGACTCACCAGTTTGTTCACACTGGGGAGTGGCCATACTGCTGCTCTGAATGTGGGAAGGGATTCACTCAGTCATCCACCCTTGTGAAGCACTACCAAATTCACACCGGGGAGAGGCCATTCACCTGCTCAGACTGTGGTAAGGAATTCACTCAGCCATCTCACCTACTGACACACCGGGTAGTTCACACTGGGCAGTGGCCTTTCACATGCTCTGAATGTGGGAAGAGATTCACTCGGTCATCTCAACTGCAGGAACATCAGCAACTGCACACTGGGACGAGGCCGTTCATCTGTTCTGAGTGTGGGAATGGATTCGCTCGGTCATTTCAACTGAAGGTACATCAGCGAGTTCACACTGGGAAGAAACCATTCACCTGCTCAGATTGTGATAAGGAATTCACGCGGTCATATAACTTGAAAGTTCATCAGCGAATCCACACTGGGGAGAAGCCGTACACATGCTCAGACTGTGGGAAGGAATTCACACGGTCATCTGACTTAAAAATACATCAGCGAGTTCATACTGGGGAGAAACCATTCACCTGCTCAGATTGTAGAAAACAATTTGCACGGTCATCTGACTTGAAAGTGCATCAGCGACTTCATACCGGGGAGAAGCTATTTAGCTGCTCTGAGTGTGGGAAGAGATTCACTCGATCATCTCATCTACTCACACACCAGTTAGTTCACACTGGGGAGAAACCATTCACCTGCTCAATCTGTGGGAAGGAATTCATTCGGTTCTCTGACTGGAAAGTGCATCAGCGAGTTCACACTGGGGAGAAGCCATTCACCTGTTCTGAATGTGGGAAGGGATTCACTCGGTCTTCTCAGCAGAAGGAACATCAGCGAATTCACACTGGGGAGAAACCTTTCAAATGCTCAGACTGTGGGAAGGAATTCACTCGGTCGTTTCAACTGAAAGAACATCAGCGAGTTCACACTGGAGAGAGGCCTTCCACTCGGCATCCCTGTAAACCCTCCTCTGTCCACTCTGACACATTCAGGTGACAGCTGACCCGAGAAGGACATTGTGACATGTGGCAGGTTTCACAAAACACATTCATACTAGCTGATTTTTTTAATATAACCTCCCGATTTGCGTAGTTATCTTGACTAAACCACTTCCTCCCTTCCTATCTTTACACCCGTCCCACTAATCTCCCTCCTGGAACATACCTTGCTAGCAAGAAAAGGTCTACACACTCCCATTTACCTCCTCCCTCAGCTCCTTTCTGGATCACAAACAATCCTTCCAGGTGAGGCAACACTGCACCTGCAAATCTCTCAGGTTGATGTACAGTATCTGATGCTCCCAGTGCAGCCTCCTCTACATCCTCTACATCTACTAGCATCCTGTAGAAGTAGTAGAGGCCAGTTCAGTTGTGTCATTTAAGGTAAAATTAGATAGGTATATGGACAGGAAAGGAGTGGAAGGTTATGGGCTGAGTGCGGGTAGGTGGGACTAGGTGAGATTAAGAGTTCGGCACGGACTAGGAGGGCCGAGATGGCCTGTTTACGTGCTGTGATTGTTATATGGTTATATCAGAGAGACCCAATGCAGGTCAGGAATCCAGTTTGTCAAGTACATTTGCTCTGTCCGCAATAAACAGAATTACCCGGTCACAAACAAGTGAAAATCTGCAGATGCTGGAAATCCAAATAACACACACAAAATCTTTCCAAAGATTTCAAGGTCCTTGGCCCCAATCATCTTATCTTAATGATGTAAAGCCTACTAGGCAAATCAGAGCTGTCTTGTTTCCACCTGTGCAGCAGACACGCAAGCTCTCCTCCACCACCACTTTCCTGCTTTTTGTTTTGCTTGTCTTCTTTGTTTGAGTTGAGCTCTACTGTCACTTATTCTGTCATCTTGCAGTAAACTGGTGTTGGTCACAATTGTGAATGATTTGGAGGAGAATGTAGGTCGGACAATTAGTGAGGTTATGGATGACACCAAAATTGGTGTGTGGTGAAAGTGAGGGTTGTCTGTGATTGCAATGGGATGGAAACCAACTGGGAAAGTGAGCTAAGGAACGGCAGGTGGAACTTAACTACGGCAAGCAAAACGTAATTGATTTTGGGAAGTTAAATCAGAGCAGAAAATACAGAGTGAATGACAGGGTCCAGTGAGAGTGGCAGAACAGAGGGGCGGAAGGGTGCAAATAGAGGCATCCCTAGAAGTGGTGACACACATAGACATGAGATTGAAGAAGGTGTGGATGGGTTCTTGTGCTGTGTAAATCTGTGGCTGTCAGTGAAAATAGTTGCGTCATTGTCCAGTTGTAAGCCAGTGAATTTACTTTCTCTTCTCTTAGAGAGACAAGAGTGCTGGAAACCGTGCCATCCGGGTGAGCACAGGGAAACGCAGCATTTCACTGTACGAGCCAGCGGTGAAGCTGTGACTGACCAGTCCACAGTACAAGCCCCAGGCAGCTGGTGGTATTGTAAAGGACAAATGGCTACACCAATTAATCAACACTACTAAGGAAGTCCATTAAATTGCAGACCATAATGTGGGAGAGAAAGTACAGCAGTGTAAAGCTGATTCTGACATGCGAATGAAACCTCGTGAGTTGCAAAGAGGACAGAAGGTTATGATCTCAGTACATCAGCTGGGGCCTGTTACATCTCCGAGATGTGCAGAGCCATATCATGCCAGGGACAGAGCCAGTCCATCAGTCTATCAAATCCAGACTGCTCCAGATAGTTTACTTTGGCAGCATATGAATCCACTTGTAGATAGTGACTGTTCTTTGGAAGCTGAGGTCCATAGGTACATTGTCAATGGGATGCTCTGGATGGAGATGATGATACTCTTAGATTTATCTTTCAGGCAATGTTGAAGGTGAGGATGAAGGAGCTGTTGACCCCTCAGTCGGTTGGGCGCAAACACCTGCAGTTTGAAGGATAGTTCACTTCATACTCAGCATCAAGAAGGGTGGGTTAAGGAAAGGCAATCTTTGCAATCGCCTGAGCCAAGGCAGACACAATGGAGGAGAGAAACAGATATGTTCAACACCAAATGTTCTGGGAATGAAGCATGCAATAGAAGAGTTGAATTTTGAGGAGGTATCAGGTAATCAGATAAGTACAGAAATTGTTCTTGATGGTTTTACTTACAGATATTCGGAAATAACTGATGTTGGAATAGTACTGATGAGTGTCCTCAAAATGGTCAAATGCTTGATTGAAGGTTATACGTTTTCCAATAAAGTGTATTATTTCCAAATTGTATATTCATTATTCATCTGAACTGATGCAAGTGTAGTGGTAGTTAGCAGTGTCGTTCCTCTGCCACTCAGTTAGCCACTCCCACATGGGAGGAGTTCCACACTGTACAAGCAGGGTTGTCAATAAAGACCTGTTGAATATCCTGCATGACTGTCCTAGTGTGCTCTGCACTTTTCCTCAATAAAATGCACAACATGGTGTCAGAAGTGGTTCAACAATGCAAAATCAATCAGTTGAAGAACGGACCTCCAGTGGACAAATGCTGGTTTGTTCTCAGCATCCCAGTTCCAGTGGACTTCCCTGAGTTACAACAGAAAATTTATTTCAGATTTGAAACTCTTTTTGATAGTATTTCAGGAGCTGTATTGTCGTGCAGTTTGTTATATCAAATAAAAGTGCATTTTCTAAATGGAGGGGAATTTCAATCATCTGAGTTGCAAAGACACTTGGAAGTCCTTATGTTGGATTCACTGGAGGTTAATTTGCAGGCTGAGTTGTTGGCAAGGAAAGCAAATACTATGTACGCATTCACTTCAAGAGGACTAGAATATACAAAGATGTATAGTTGAATCTTTATGAAGCACAGGCAAGGCCTCATTTGGAGTGTTGGGTGATCGGCAAATTGCAGTGGGTCCAGGTGTTTTCTGAAGCAAGAGCTGATTTCAGCCATAACCCAACTCTCAAATCACCTAAGATTAGAGTGCTAGTGAACAATAGTCATTAAGGCAGTTCACCCTGCTCTTATATACTGGTATAATTGTAACCCTTTTGAATCGGGTGGGAACTTCTGACCGTAGCAATAAGATTGAAAATGGTGTTTAATACCCCCACTAATTAGTTAGCTCTGGTTTTCAGAGTGTTACCTTTGTAGAAAATAATGGTCTGCAAACCCTGCCAGAATTGACATGCATTCGATGTCGCCTGAAACCTTGCTTGGATTTATTTCTTAGCTCTTGAAGTAGCCCTCTGCAAGTCATGCCTTGTTCACTTGTACAGACCTGGGTGGCCAGACTTAAATGTCACAGATCTAACGCTCCACAGACTACGAGCCACTTGGTCATCCATAGGTTTTGATCTGCATACGTATGCCATAGTAAGTTGTCATTGGCACACGCTCATCCACACAGGTTTTAATGAAGTCTGTGTCAGCTGTGCGGTACTCACTCACACTCGAAGATGAATCCCTGAATACACCAAATCAAAGTTGTCCTGTAATGCTCCTGCACCTCACTTGTTCAAATCTTCTTGGCCCTCACTGCGACTGTTGCAGTATTTGGTGTCTGCCGACACTCCGGGAGAAGACATACAGCCAGGTGATCAGACATTCCAAAGTGTGGACGTCGGATAGCACGGTAAGTGTTCTTGATGGTCGTGTGACAATGGCCCAAGGTGTTGGTTCCTCGTACTAAAGGTGATCTGTTGGTAATAATTATTGCGAGGCTTTTTCAATCTGGCCTGGATCAAATCTCCCCTAGAATGATGGGGATGGCTTCAGGATGTACTATTTGTGCCTGTTGATCACGTCGCAGAGTTCGTCTGGAGCCTGAGGTGGAATGTAAACTTCCATGAAAATGATCACTGAAATCTCCTGCAGCAGGTAAAATGACTGGCACTTCACCACGTGGTGTTCCAGGAGTAATATGAAGTATTCTGTGCACTTTTGGTTATCTACCTGCAGGAAAGATGTAAGTAACGTTGGAAGAGCAGAGGGAAATTTGAGAAGGATGTTGCTGGGTCCAGAGGACCTGAGGTATGAGAAAGGTTTGAAGAGGTTAGAATTTTATTCAATAGAACATGGAAGATTGAGAGCAGATTTGATGGAGGTCTACAAATTATGAGTGGTTTAGGGAGGGTAAATGCAAGCAGGCTTTTCAACTGAGATTAGGTGGGACTAAAACCTGAGGTCATGGGTTATGGGTGAAAGGCAAAAACTTTCAGAGGACCATTGGGGGGAGGGGTTCCTTCTTCACTCAGAGGACTGTGAGAGTCTGGAAAGAGCTACCAGCAGCAGTGGTGCATACGAGCTTGATTTCAATATTTAAGCAAAGTTTGGATAGGTAGAGAGGACTATGGTCCAGAGCAGGTCCATGAGATGAGGCAGTTTATATGGCTTTGACTTGGACTAGGTTGGGCAGAAGGGCCAGTTTTTGTGCTGTACTCTTAAAAGGCTCTGTGACTTCAATTGGATCTTCAAGCATATATCCTATTAGAACAGCTTTTTTTTCTTTTCACTAACTGTTTTCCACAATCGATCCCCCAGGGTACCTGATACTGTTGCAATGGAATGAGGCGAACCCAAGTGCAGGACACAGACAAGGAGGTAGTATTAACAAAAGTGTGTTTATAATAGTTGCCAGGAAGGCCGGGGAGCAAGGATTAGATGCTAAGGGGAACATGAGCGTTGGACAACAAACCAGAGGAGCTTGGACTTGGCCACCGAGCCTGGACTTGGACACTGAGTGACAAAGCCAAACTGACGCACAATTTGTATTGTGGCTCAGAGCAGTGGCAAATGGCCTGCAATACTCAGCTGGACATGAGGCTCTTGACTCGACCCAGGAACTGTGGATGGCAGGTTCTCAACTCAGCTCATTCTCAGTGGTCCAGAACGAGCATAGCTGCACTGCTGAGGTGACAAACCAGCAGTGAGTAGATGTAAGCTGGAGTTTTTTATGCTGCTGGTTCGAATGAGGATCAGGTGCCCTAATCAAGGAGCCCAGTGGAACATGGGGAAAAAAAACTGAAATGAGGAGTCAACGGACTGGACCGTGAGAGATACTCTGCCCTCTACTCCAGTTGGAGCAGGAGTTGGATGCCTTGAGGATCATTTAGGAGGATGAAAATATCATAGATGAGACTTTTGAATAGGTGGCTTCAGACAGTGGGTGGGAAACCACCAGGAGAGGGAAAGAGATTAAGTAGTTAAATATTCCCCTCAGCAACAATTATACCCCTTTCGATATTGCTGGTGGGGAATGACCAATCAGCTGACACAGCAGCAGCCAGGCTGGTGGCACTGCGGCGGGCTCAGCCTGACACGGAAGGACAAAGGAGGCAGCACAGTAGTTATAGGGGACACAGTAGTGCAGGGGAAAGAAAGGAGATTTTGAGGATGCAAAAGTGTCACCAGGGTGGTGTGCTACCACCCGGGTGCTGGGATCCAGGATGGATAAAAGCATCAGCAGGACAAGCAGCAAAATGGCTTCTTCCCCTCTGCCATCCAATTCTGAAATGGACATTGAAGCTTTGGACACTACCTCACTTTTTTAATATACAGTATTTCTGTTTTTGCACATTTTTAATAATCTATTCACTATACGTAATTGATTTACTTGTTTATCTATTATTATGTTTTATTTATTATTATTTTCTCTCTCTACTAGATTATCGCATTGAACTGCTACTGCTGCTATATTAACAAATTTCACGTCAAATGCCAGTGATAATAAACCTGATTCTGATAACAGGTATGACGGGTCTGACAGTTTGAAGTGTGTATTGTGCTACGTAACCCGTAACAGGTTAAAAAAGACCAGCAGAAATAGACACACTTGGAGTCTGAGTCTTCCATTATAAATACTATTTTATTAGTAACTGTGTGATAAATTGTCAGAGTGGACTGAGGCAGAGTGGGACGACTTTGGCTCAATCAGGCTTCAGCAAGAACAGGCAGAGGCGAGCTTTGAACGGGGCACAACAGCGCAAGCGCGTGGAAGTCGGCCTCAGATCAGCGGGGGAATTTAAAAAGAGAGCAGAGGCTGAGTACAAGCTTCACTCCAGGTGAGGTAAGGCCAGGTAAGCTCCTTTAATTAATCTAATCAGCTTACGAGTAGGTAATGGAGGCAGCAGTTAGGGCAGTTGAGTGCTCCGCTTGCAGTATGTGGGAAGTCAGGGCGAGCACTGTTGTCCCTGATGACTACACCTGCAAAAGGTGCATCCAGCTGCAGCTCCTGACAAACTGTGTTAGGGAAATGGAGCTGGAGCTGGAGCTGGATGAACTTCAGATCATTCGGGAGGCAGAGACAGAAATAGACAGGAATTTCAGGGAGATAGTCATTCCTAGGAGTCAGGAGACAGGTAGTTGGGTGACTGTCAGGAGAGGGAAGGGGAATAGACAGGAAGAGCAGAGCACCCCTGTGGCCATTCCCATCAACAATAAGTATACCGTTTTGGATCCTGTTGGTGAGGATAACCTACCAGGGACAAGTTGCAGTGGTTGCGTCTCTGGCACCGAGACTGGACCCACAGCTCAGAAGGGAAGGAGGGAAAAGGGGAGAGCAGTAGTGATAGGGGGTTCAATAGTTAGGGGGACAGATAGGATGTTCTATGGAAGAGATTGAGAATCCCGGATGGTCTGTTGCCTCCCTGGTGCCAGGGTCCACGATATCTCGGATCGAGGTCTCAGTATTCTCAAGAGGGAGGGTGAGCAGCCGGATGTCGTGGTCCATGTTGGGATCAATGACGTGGGTAGGAAGAGTGAGGAGGTAGAGCTAGGTGCCAAGTTAAAGGACAGGACCTCCAGGATAGCAATCTCAGGATTGCTACCAGTGCCACGTGCAGGTAGGTTTAGAAATAGTAAGGTAGTGCAGATCAACACGTGGCTGAAGACATGGTGCAGGATGGAGGGCTTCAGATTTATAGATAATTTGGCAGTTTTCCAGGGAAAATGGGACCTGTTCCAGCAGGACGGTTCACATCTGCACTGGAGGGGGACAAATATTCTTGCAAGTAGGTTTGCTAGAGAGGGTCCAGTGGATTTAAACTAGATATGAGGGGGGGATGGGAACCAGAGTGTAGGAACAGATGTATGGGAGAAGGAAGCAAAAGAAGACAGTAAAGTTCTTTGTACTGTTAGAGATAAACAGAGAGGAAGAGGTGGAGAATTTCTTAAATGCATTTATATTAATGCTAGGAGCATTGTAAGAAAGGTGGATGAGCTTAGAGCATGGATTGATACCTGGAAATGTTGTAGCTATTAGTGAAACATGGTTGCAGAGGGGTGTGATTGGCAACTAAATATTCCTGGATTTCGTTGCTTCGGGTATGATAGAATAAGAGGGGGAGGTGTTACATTGCTTGACAGAGAAAATATTATAGCAGTGCTCAGGCAGGATAGATTAGAGGGCTCGTCTAGGGAGACTATTTGGGTGGAATTGAGGTATGGGGAAGGTGTAGGGGTGTATTTTAGACCATCTAATGGGGAATGAGAATTGGTGGAGCAAATTTGTAAGGAGATGGCAGATATTTGTAGTAAGCACAAGGATGTGAATATGGCATTTTTTAATTTTCCACACAAAGACTGGGAAGCCCATTCTGTAAAAGGGCTGGATGGTTTGGAGTTTGTAAAATGTGTGCAGGATAGTTTTTTGCAGCAATACATAGTGGTACCAACTAGAGTAGGGGCAGTGCTGGATCTCCTGTTAGGGAATCAGATAGGTCAGGTGATGGAGGTATGTGTTGGGGAGCACTTCGGGTCCAGTGATCACAATGCCATTAGTTTCAGTATGATTATGGAGAAGGATAGGACTGGACCCAGGGTTGAGATTGTTGATTGGAGAAAGGCTAACTTTGAGGAGATGCGAAAGGATTTAGAAGGAGTGGATTGGGACAATTTGTTTTATGGGAAGGATGTAATAGAGAAATGGAGATCATTTAAAGGTGAAATCTTGAGGGTACAGAATCTTTATGTACTTGTTAGGTTGAAACGAAAGGTTAAAAGTTTGAGAGAGGCATGGTTTTCAAGGGATATTGGAAACTTGGTTAGGAAAAAGAGATATCTACAATAATTATAGGCAGCATGGAGTAAATGAGGTGCTCAAGGAACAAAAGAATGTAAGAAGAATCTTAAGAAAGAAATTAGAAAAGCTAAAAGAAGATATGAGGTTGCTTTGGCAAGTAAGGTGAAAATAAATCCGAAGGGTTTCTACAGTTATAGTAATAGCCAAAGGATAGTGAGAGATAAAATTGGTCCCTTAGAAAATCAGAGTGGACAGCTATGTGTGGAGCTGAAAGAGATGGGGGAGATTTTGAACAATTTATTTTCTTCGGTATTCACTAAGGAGAAGGATATTGAATTGTGTAAGGTAAGAGAAACAAGTAGGGAAGTTATGGAAACTATGACAATTAAAGAGACAATAGACAATAGGTGCAGAAGTAGACCATTCAGCCCCTCGAGTCTGCACCGCCATTCTGAGATCATGGCTGATCATTCATTATCAATACCT
This sequence comes from Hypanus sabinus, assembly GCF_030144855.1. NCBI lineage: Eukaryota > Metazoa > Chordata > Chondrichthyes > Myliobatiformes > Dasyatidae > Hypanus > Hypanus sabinus. Next base: position 88,217 of record NC_082717.1, on the reverse strand, counting down.
AGTCCCTGCCTTGTCCCCATATCCCTTGATTCCCCTATCCATCAGATATCTATATAGCTCCTTCTTGAAAGCATCCAGAGAATTGGCCTCCACCATCTTCCGAGGCAGTGCATTCCACACCTCCACAACTCTCTGGGAGAAGAAGCTCTTCCTCAACTCTGTTTTAAATAACTGACCTCTTATTCTCAATCCATGCCCTCTGGTACTGGACTCTCCCAACATCTGGAACATATTTCCTGCCTCAATCCTATCAAATCCTTTAATTATCTTAAACGTTTCAATCAGATCCCCTCTCAATCTCCTCAATTCCAGCGTGTACAAGCCCAATCTCTCCAATCTCTCTGCGTAAGACAGCCCTGCCATCCCAGGAATCAGGAATCTACGCTGCACTTCCTCAATTGCCAGAATGTCCTTCCTTAAACCTGGGGACCAAAACTGTACACAATATTCCAGGTGTGGTCTCACCAGGGCCCTGTACAAATGCAAAAGGACATCCTTGCTCTTGTATTCAATTCCCCTTGTAACAAAGGCCAACATTCCATTTGCCCTCTTCACTGCCTGTTGCACTTGCTCATTCACCTTCATTGACTGGTGAACTAGGACTCCTAGGTCTCTTTGCATTTCTCCCTTACCTAACTCGACACCATTCAGACAATACTCTGCCCTCTTGTTCCTGCTTCCAAAGTGGATAACTTCACGTTTATTCACATTGAATGACATCTGCCAAGTATCTGCCCACTCACCTAGCCTATCCAAGTCTCCCTGTATTCTCCTAATGTCCTCTTCGCATGTCACACTGCCACCCAGTTTAGTATCGTCAGCAAACTTGCTGATATAGTTTTCAATGCCCTCATTTAAATCATTGACATAAATCGTAAAGAGCTGTGGTCCCAATACAGAGCCCTGTGGTACCCCACTAGTCACCTCCAGCCAGTCCGAGAAACACCCATTCACTGCTACCCTTTGCTTTCTATCTGCCAACCAGTTTTCTATCCATGTTGAAACCCTGCCCCCAATGCCATGAGCTCTGATTTTACTCACCAATCTCCTATGTGGCACCTTATCGAATGCCTTCTGAAAATCTAGGTATACAACATCCACTGGCTTACCCTCGTCTAACATCCCTGTTACACCCTCAAAAAACTCCAACAGATTAGTCAAGCATGATTTGCCCTTGATAAATCCATGCTGGCTCGGCCTAATCCTATTACTGCCATCAAGATGTGCCACTATTTCGTCCTTAATAATGGACTCAAGCATCTTCCCCACGACTGACGTTAGGCTAACAGGGTGATAGTTCTCTGTTTTCTCCTTCCCTCCCTTCTTGAAAAGTGGGATAACATTAGCCACTCTCCAATCTTCAGGAACTGATCCTGAATCTAAGGAACATTGGAAAATGATTACCAGTGCATCTGCAATTTCCTGAGCCACCTCTTTTAGAACCCTCGGATGCAGACCATCTGGACCCGGGGATTTATTAGCCTTCAGTCCTACCAGTCTACGCATCACAGTTTCTTTCCTAATGTCAATCTGTCTGAATTCCTCTGATATCTTATGACCCTGGCCCATCCATACATCTGGGAGATTGCTTGAGTCCTCCCTGGTGAAGACAGATCTAAAGTACGCATTAAATTCTGTTGCCATTTCTCTGTTTCCCATAACAATTTCTCCCAATTCATTCTTCAAGGGGCCAACATTGTTCTTAACTATCTTCTTTCTCTTCACATAGCTAAAAAAGCTTTTGCTATCCCCTTTTATATTCCTGGCTAGACTGAGCTCATACCTGATTTTTTCTCTCCGTATTGCTTTTTTAGTTAAGATCTGCTGTTCCTTAAAACTTTCCCAATCATCTGTATTCCCACTCATCTTAGCCCTGTCATACTTCTTTTTCTTTAATGCTATACAATCTCTGACTTCCTTTGTCAACCACTGTGGCCCCTTCCCCCTCTTTGAATCCTTCCTTCTCATTGGAATGAACTGCTTTTGCATCTTTTGTATTATGCCCAAGAATATCTGCCACTGCTGATCCACTGTCTTTCCTGCCAGGGCATCCGCCCATTTAACTTTGGCCAGCTCTTCCCTCATGGCTCCGTAGTCTCCTTTATTTAATTGCAACACTGACACCTCTGATCTGCCCTTATCCCTCTCAAATTGTAGATAAAAACTTATCATGTTATGATCACTACTTCCTAATGGCTCCTTTACTTCAAGATCAATTCCTGTTCATTACACATCACCAAGTCCAAAATAGCCTCGTTCCTGGTTGGCTCAAGCACAAGCTGTTCCAAAAATACATCCCTTAGACACTCCACAAACTCCCTATCCTGGGGTCCAGCACCTACCTGATTCTCCCAGTTCACCTGCATGTTGAAATCTCCCATAACGACTACATTACCTTTGGCACATGCCAATGTTAACTCCCTAATCAACTTGTACCCAATATCCATGCTACAGTTTGGGGGCCTGTACACAACACCCATTAGGGTCTTTTTACCCTTACTGTTCCTCAGCTCAATCCACACAGACTCTACTTCCGCTGTTCCGAAGTCACCTCTTGCTAAGGACTAAATCTCATTCCTCACCAACAGGGCCACCCCACCCCCTCTTCCCATATTTCTGTCTCTACGATAGCACGTATACCCTGGTACACTCAATTCCCAGGCCTGATCCCCTTGCAGCCATGTCTCCGTTATCCCAACAATATCGTAGTTCCCCATTTTCATCTGAGCTTCAAGCTCATCTGTCTTATTTCTGACACTACGCGCATTCAAGTATAGAATTCTTAGCCCATTCCTCCTCTCTTTGCTTAAAACACTGTCTACTGTACCTAACCCAGCTCCTTGAACTTCCATCAGGCTAACTGCACCCTGAATTTTGATGACCTTCTCAAGATCACCCAAACCTTCTGCACATTTAACCCCATGCTCCTTCTGACCAACCCTCTGGATCTGGATCCCTGCCCCCTGCACATCTAGTTTAAACCCCCCCCGAGGAGGGGTTTAAGAGGAGGAAGTACTGGAGCTTTTAAGGAATATAAAAGTGGATAACTCTCCAATTCCTGACAGGATATTCTCTACGACCTTGAGGGAAGTTAGTGTAGAAATAGCAGGGGCTCTGACAGAAATATTTCAAATGTCATTAGAAATGGGAATGGTGCTGGAGGACTGGCGTATTGCGCATGTGGTTCCATTGTTTAAAAAGGGTTCTAAGAGTAAACTTAGCAATTATAGGCCTGTCAGTTTGACGTCAGTGGGGGGGGGGGGGTAAATTAATGTAAAGTATTCTTAGAGATGGTATATATAATTATCTGGATAGACAGGGTCTGATTAGAAACAGTCAACATGGATTTGTGCATGGAAGGGCATGTTTGACAAATCTTATTGAATTTTTTGAAGCGGCTACGAGGAAAGTTGACAAGGGTAAAGCAGTGGATGTTGTCTATATGGACTTCATTAAGGCCTTTGACAAGGTTCCGCACAGAAGGTTAGTTTGGAAGGTTCAATCGTTAGCTATTAGCATTGAAGTAGTAAAATGGATTCAACAGTGTTTGAATGGGAGATGCCTGAGAGTAATTGTGGATAACTGTTTGTCAGGTTGGAGGCCGGTGCCTAGTGGTGTGCCTCAGGGATCTGTACTGACTCCAATGTTGTTTGTCATATACATTAATGATCTGGATGATGGGGTGGTAAATTGTATTAGTAAGTATGCAGATGATACTAAGGTAGGTGGCATTGTGGATAATGAAGTAGGTTTTCAAAGCTTGCAGAGAGATTTAGGCCAGTTAGAAGAGTGGCAGATGGCAGATGGAGTTTAATGCTGATAAGTGTGAGTTGCTACATTTTGGTAGGAATAATCCAAATAGGACATATATGGTAAATGGTAGGGCATTGAAGAATGCAGTAGAACAGAGTGATTTAGGAATAATGGTGCATAGTTCCCTGAAGTTGGAATCTCATGTGGATAGGGTGGTGAAGAAAGCTTTTGGTATGTTCACCTTTATAAATCAGAGCATTGAGTATAGGAGTTGGGATGTAATGTTAAAATTGTACAAGGCATTGGTAAGGCCGAATTTGGAGTATTGTGTACAGTTCTGGTCACCGAATTATAGGAAAGATGTCAACAAAATAGAGAGAGTACAGAGAAGATTTACTAAAATGTTACCTGGGTTTCAGCACCTAAGTTACAGAGAAAGGTTGAATAAGTTAGGTCTTTATTTTTTGGTGCGTCGAAGGTTGAGGATGGACTTGATAGAGCTATTTAAAATTATGAGGGGGATAGATAGAGTTGACGTGGATTGGCTTTTTCCATTGAGAGTAGGGGAGATTCAAGCAAGAGGACATGAGTTGAGAGTTAGGGGGCAAAAGTTTAAGAGTAACACAAGGGGGAATTTCTTTACTCAGAGAGTGGTAGCTGTGTGGAATGAACTTCCAGTAGAAGTGGCAGAGGCAGGTTCGGTATTGTCATTTAAAGTAAAATTGGATAGGTATATGGACAGGAGAGGAATGGCGGGTTATGGGCTGTGTGCGGGTCAGTGGGACTAGGTGAGAGTAAGCGTTCGGCATGGACTAAAAGGCCAAGATGGCCTGTTTCCATTCTGTAATTGTTATATAGTTATATGGTTATAAGGTAATATAAAACAAGATAAGGCAAACAGGTTAGCAGAGTGTATGTATATATGGGTGAGTAAATAAGGTTCCCAAGCTTCTCCCAGCTCAGATGATTAGATGATACAGTCTTACAGTGGTATGGTAAGAAGTCAGTTCAGTTCTAGAATTTGAATTGAGTAGAGTTGGAATGAGAGAGAGAGTTGTTTTGTCTTCCTAGTGGCAATGCTGTCGAATCTTCTACATTGTTCTCCGCCTCCCGAAACTTATTAAAGTCACTGACTGTAACCACAAAAAGGAGACCCTCTTTTGTGGTGAAGTTATCAACCCAGGCAAGGGTTGGACACACTAATAACTTCCCACCAGTAACCCCTTTTCCACACTGCGAGAGCCACTGATCGATCTTCCAAAAACCCACTTTACTGTGGGCACAACAAAGCTCAACCAGTGTCAGTGTTTTCCTTGGCTTCTGTCGTGTCTCGTGTGTCTAATTACAAAGTCAGCTGACCTTGTCCATCATATAGTTCCAACTTTCAATTTGCAAGGCAACTCACAGACTTTCTGTTGCATCCCCTCTCCTTGGAATAGCACACATGCTGTCCATTCCCTCTCTCTTTTTAAAGGAACAGTCTACTTTTAATAATCCTTCAGATCTTGTCACAATTGGCAGATGTCATTCAATGTGAATAAATGTGAAGTTATCCACTTTGGAAGCTGGAACATGAGGGCAGAGTATTGTCTGAACGGTGTAGAGTTAGGTAAGGGAGAAATGCAAAGAGACCTAGGAGTCCTAGTTCACCAGTCAATGAAGGTGAATGAGCAAGTGCAACAGGCAGTGAAGAGGGCAAATGGAATGTTGGCCTTTGTTACAAGGGGAATTGAATACAAGAGCAAGGATGTTCTTTTGCATTTGTACAGGGCCCTGGTGAGACCACACCTGGAATATTGTGTACAGTTTTGGTCTCCAGGTTTAAGGAAGGACATTCTGGCAATTGAGGAAGTGCAGCGTAGATTCACTAGGTTGATTCCTGGGATGGCAGGGCTGTCTTACGCAGAGAGATTGGAGAGATTGGGCTTGTACACGCTGGAATTGAGGAGATTGAGAGGGGATCTGATTGAAACGTTTAAGATAATTAAAGGATTTGATAGGATTGAGGCAGGTAATATGTTCCAGATGTTGGGAGAGTCCAGTACCAGAGGGCATGGATTGAGAATAAGAGGTCAGTTATTTAAAACAGAGTTGAGGAAGAGCTTCTTCTCCCAGAGAGTTGTGGAGGTGTGGAATGCACTGCCTCGGAAGACGGTGGAGGCCAATTCTCTGGATGCTTTCAAGAAGGAGCTGGATAGATATCTGATGGATAGGGGAATCAAGGGATATGGGGACAAGGCAGGGACTGGGTATTGATAGTGAATGATCAGCCATGATCTCAGAATGGCGGTGCAGACTCGAGGGGCCGAATGGTCTACTTCTGCACCTATTGTCTATTGTCTATTGTCTAATTGTGAGTAAAGGTGATGAGCAGAGCATAAATCAGTACATGGAATTACAATGCTGTAGTCATTACTAGAGGGGCAGGAATGGGTGATTAAAGTACCAGATTTTAGATATTTTAGAAAAGTCAGAGAAGGAGGCAAAAGAGGGGATAGAGTTTCACTACTAATCAGGGACAATATCACAACGGCACTTCTTGGAGACATAATGGAGTGGTCAGACACTGAGTCCATTGGACAGAACTCCGGAATAGGAAGGGTGCAATCACACTAACAGAGGATTATGATACCCTCAGGTGACTTGGGCCCAAGCACTGGACTGAGACTCCCTCAATGCTTCCTCTTGTGTCCACTGGCAGTGACCCTCTCCACCTGCACCACCTTGCGTGAGCAAGACAGGACCAGGACTTGGGAAGTTGGTGCTTGACAGAGTCTTGGAGGTGAATGGAATGGATAGATGGCCTTGAGAGGATTAATGGAGGGCCTTCCGAGCTCTCAGTTCCAGACTCAGATACCCCTTATGTTCAGTACATCTTTCGAAATCACATGGCCAACTCAAGCAGGGACTCCCGGGAAGCTTCCCTGGGGTGAACCAGCAGGGAGGGAGGTTTGAATGGGAATTACTAGGAATAGGGATGAGAGTGCCTATCCAGCTCTGAGCTCATGATGACTGGCTTCAAGTTCAACCCTTGCCATGAACACCTGCCACTCAGTCGAGCTGCTGCTGGAGCCGATATACTCTCTATAGCTGTGCCAGCTGCATGAACAAAGATAGCCCCATAGGAATTGTGGAGAGGGCTTGCGGGTATGTCCGCATTGGAGAATGGTGGGGGGGGGGCACATAAAAGGCCATTTGAGATCTGAGACTGCCCTCTGCAAAGTTTAGCCCACCCACAAGAGGGATGCCCCTGAAAGGCATGGAGTCCAAAAGGATGGTTCCCCAAAACGAGCCAGTGCCAACTGGAGACCAGAGTCCTGGGGCTGGGTTAGTGCCACCAGAGAGCATGACGTGTGCCCCCATTGAATGACACACCAACTGCATCTGTCGGCGATTGGGGGAACCAGTCACGTTCTGGTACGGATGGACAGAGCCTGCTGGTGTCAGACAAGGATTCTTCCTCTATTCTGGGAGGTCTCAGTACCAGTGTGTACTGGGCTTACCATGCGGTATGGCCTACCATCAGTGCCTGGGTCCTGTCCAGAGCCGGTATAGTAACTCTCAGCTGGTCCACTCAGGGAAAACCCACTGGTCAGACCAAACAACTTCAGACAGAACTGCTCCGGAAGACAAACACCCACCGACACACAGAAATAGCACAGGAGGGTCAGTTTGATTGCAGCTGGGATCTACTGTCTCAGGCTGGAGTTCCGGACTGGGCACTCATGGCTTCATCATGGGCTCATACAATGAAAGCATGCAATTCTCGGCGCTCATCCAGATGGTACCATTTCCGGCATTCTTGACCCCCTGAAATTCATTGGCTTACAACCGGACAATGATGTCTGTTAATGATTTGGAGGATGTTGTAATGTGAGTGTTATTAAAAGTAAGTTAATACTAATCGGGAAGCTGTTGGTAACAAGAGGCGGGTTCTGGGGTTGGCGGGGTTCTTACTTCTGCTCTTTTTACTCCCAGTATGCATTGTATATAGTGCCTTCACCCATGCCGCACGAACTACCTGGAAGCCTCTGTATTGTAAATATTATTTGCCGTCCCAGATAAAGATGTTCTTTTGGCCATAAAATTGTCGAGCGGTCTTTTGTAAAGTAGAAGTTACCACATATTTTTGGCAACAAGGTGAAATGGTTTTGTTGATGTGTCGGCCCGTTTCAAACATGAGCTGTGCGGGGACGAGCAACCTCACATTCAGATGGCTATGTTTGGGTCTATCGGTGAATTCGTGGAGCGAACCAAGGAGTAGCCAAAGTATGAGGAAAGGTTCAGACACTTTTTCTGTGCTAATGGCATTACTGAGGAGGCTAAGAAGAGCTCTATTCTAGTGTGTGTGGGGCAAAGACTTACAAGTTGATAAGGAACTTAGTCACGCGGCGGAAACTGGGAGAAATTCCATATGATGAACTGGTCAAGCTTGTGGGGAACCACCATAATCCAAAACCTTCGGTGATAGTCCAGTGGTTCAAGTTTCACAGCCATGTCCGGAAGCCAGGTCAGTTTGTGGCCGAGCTTTGGCAGCTGTTGGAGCATTGCAATTTCGGAGCCGTGTTGGATACATACAGGTACCAATGACATAGGTAGGAAAAGGGAAGAGGTCCTGAAAGGAGAATATAGGGAGGTAGGAAGGAAGTTGAGAAGAAGGACCGCAAAGGTAGTAATCTCGGGATTACTGCCTGTGCCATGCAGTAGTGAGAGTAGGAATGGAATGAGGTGGAGGATAAATGCATGGCTGAGGGATTGGAGCAGCAGGCAGGGATTCAAGTTTCTGGATCATTGGGACCTCTTTTGGGGCAGATGTGACCTGTACAAAAAGGACAGGTTACACTTGAATCCTAGGGGGACCAATATCCTGGCGGGAAGATTTGCGAAGGCTACTGGGGAGACTTTAAACTAGAATGGTTGGGGGTGGGAATCAATTTGAAGATACTAGGGGAGAGGAGGTTAGTTCACAAATAGAGAAAGCTAGTAGTCAGTGTGTGAGAGAGGATAGGCAGGTGATAGAGAAAGGGAGTGCTCAGACCAAAGATGTAAGGGAGAAGGAAGAAATAGATAATAAATTTGCTTGCACCGTTAGGGATGAACAGAGAGGAAGAGGTGGAGAGCTTATCAAGTGCATCTATTTTAATGCTAGGAGCATTGTCAGAAAGGTGGATGAGAGAGCATGGATTGATACCTGGAAATATGATGTTGTAGCTATTAGCGAAACATGGTTGCAGGAGGGGTGTGATTGGCAACTAAATATTCCTGGATTTCGTTGCTTCAGGTATGATAGAATCGGAGGGGCAAGAGGGGGAGGTGTTGCATTACTTGTCCGAGAAAATATTACAGCAGTGCTTTGGCAGGATAGATTAGAGGACTCATCTAGGGGGGCTATTTGGGTGGAATTGAGGAATGGGAAATAAGTAGTAACACTCATAGGAGTATATTACAGACCACCTAATGTAGAGTGAGAATTGAAGGAGCACATTTGTAAGGAGATAGCAGATATTTGTAGTAAGCACAAGGTTGTGAATATGGGAGATTTTAATTTTCCACACAAAGACTGGGAAGCCCATTCTGTAAAAGGGCTGGATGGTTTGGAGTTTGTAAAATGTGTGCAGGATAGTTTTTTGCAGCAATACATAGTGGTACGAACTAGAGTAGAGGCAGTGCTGGATCTCCTGTTAGGGAATCAGATAGGTCAGGAGATGGAGGTATGTGTTGGGGAGCACTTCAGGTCCAGTGATCACAATACCATTAGTTTTTAATATAATTATGGGGAAGGATAGGACTGGACCCAGGTTGAGATTTTTGATTGGAGAAAGGCCAACTTTGAGGTGATGCAAAAGGATTTAGAAGGAGTGGATTGGGACAATTTGTTTTATGGGAAGGATGTAATAGAGAAATGGTGGTCATTTAAAGGTGAAATTTTGAGTGTGCAAAATCTTTATGTTCCTGTTAGGTTGAAAGGAAAGGTTAGAAGTTTGAGAGAGTCATGGTTTTCAAGAGATACTGGAAACTTGGTTCGGAAAAAGAGAGAGATCTACAGTAAATATAGGTAGCACGGAGTAAATGAGGTGCTCGAGGAATATAAAGAACATAAAAAGAATCTTAAAAAGAAATTAATAAAGCTAAGATAGGAGGTTGCTTTGGCAAGTAAGGTGAAAATAAATCCAAAGGGTTTCTACAGTTATATTAATAGCAAAAGGATAGTGAGGGAAAAAATTGGTCCTTTAGAGAATCAGAGTGGACAGCTATGTGTGGAGCCAAAAGAGATGGGGGAGATTTTGAACAATTTCTTTTCATCGGTATTCACTAAGGAGAAGGATATTGAATTGTGTAAGATAAGGGAGCAAGTAGGGTAGTTATGGAAACTATGATGATTAAAGAAGAGGAAGTACTAGAGCTTTTAAAGAATATAAAAGTGGATAACTCTCCAGATTCTGACAGGATATTCCCTAGGACCTTTAGGGAAATTTGTACAGAAATAGCAGGGGCTCTGACAGAAATATTTCAAATGTCATTAGAAACAGGGATGGTGCCGGAGGATTGGCGCATTGCTCGTGTGGTTTCATTGTTTAAAAAGGGTTCTAAGAGTAAACCTAGCAATTATAGGCCTGTCAGTTTGACATCAGTGGTGGGTAAATTAGTGAAAAGTACTCTTAGAGATGGTATATATAATTATCTGGATAGACAGGGTCTGATTAGGAGCAGTCAACATGGATTTGTACGTGGAAGGTCATGTTTGACAAATCTTATTGAATTTTTTGAAGAGGTTACGAGCAAAGTTGACGAGGGTAAAACAGTGGATGTTGTGATATGGACTTCATTAAGGCCTTTGACAAGGTTCCGCACAGAAGGTTAGTTTGGAAGGTTCAATCGTTAGCGATTAGCATTGAAGTAGTAAAATGGATTCAACAGTGTTTGAATGGGAGATGCCTGAGAGTAATTGTGGATAACTGTTTGTCAGGTTGGAGGCCGGTGCCTAGTGGTGTGCCTCAGGGATCTGTACTGGGTCCAATGTTGTTTGTCATATACATTAATGATCTGGATGATGGTATGGTAAATTGGATTAGTAAATATGCAGATTATACTAAGATAGGTGGCATTGTGGATAATGAAGTATGTTTTCAAAGCTTGCAGAGAGATTTAGGCCAGTTAGAAGACTGAGCTGAAAGATGGCAGATGGAGTTTAGTGCTGATAAGTGTGAGGTGCTAGTTTGGTAGGAATAATCAAAATAGGACATAAATGGTAAATGGCAGGACATTAAGGAATGCAGTAGAACAGAGTGATCTAGGAATAATGGTGCATAGTTCCCTGAAGCTGGAACTATGGATAGGGTTCCTGTGGATAGGGTGGTGAAGAAAGTTTTTGGTATGCTGACCTTTATAAATCACAGCATTGAGTATAGGAGTTGGGACGTAATGTTAAAATTGTACAAGGCATTGGTAAGGCCGAATTTGGAGTATTATGTACAGTTCTGGTCACTGAATTATAGGAAAGATGTCAACAAATTAGAGAGTACAGAGGAGATTTACTAGAATGTTACCTGTGTTTCAGCACCTAAGTTACAGTGAAAGGTTGAACAAGTTAGGTCTTTATTCTTTGGAGTGTAGAAGGCTGAGGGTGAACTTGATAGAGGTATTTAAAATTATGAGGCGGACAGATAGAGTTGACGTGGATAGGCTTTTTCCATTGAGAGTAGGGGAGATTCAAACAAGAGGACATGAGTTGAGAGTTAGGGGGCAAAAGTTTAGGGGTAACACGAGGGGGAACTTCTTTCCTCAGGGAGTGGTAGTTGTGTGGAACGAGCTTCCAGTAGAAGTGGTAGAGGCAGGTTCGATTTTGTCATTTAAAAAAAATTGGATAGGTATATGGACAGGAAAGTAATGGAGGGTTATGGGCTGAATGTAGGTGGGTGGGACTAGGTGAGAGTAAGTGTTCAGCACGGACTAGAAGGACCAAGATGGACTGTTTCCATGGTGTAATTGTTATATGGTTGTATGGTCACTCAACAACAGTTCCTCAGAAGGTGAAAGACGACCGTTATTCAGATGAAGATGTAGCTTTCCTTTGGTGTCACTCCATTCAAACAGACAAGACTGGTGCACTGCAGTTCAGTTCATCAGGTTGGAGGGTACCAAGACAGAATATAAGGTGTTGCTCCTCCATCCTGAGCATGACATCATCAATTTAACAGAATCTGCCACAAGCAGAATTTCCCTGTCAGCAAGCAATTTTCATACTGATTCCCATTCCCGTTCTGACATGTCGATCTATGGTGTCTCCCCTTGTGCTGCAAAAAGACCACTGTCAGGTTGGAACTTTATATTTGGTTTGAGTACCCTCCAATGTGATGGTATGAATATTTATAAACAAATCCCCCCACCCCGCCTTCTTCTATTCCCCACTCTGACCCTTTACTTCTCACCTGCCTAATACTTCCTTCGGGTCTCCTCTCCTTCCCTCTCTACTACGGTCCACTTGACTTTTCCCACCCACCTAGCTTCACCGGTCACCTTACAGCTAGCCTCTTTCCCCTCCCCATTTTTTTTAACCTGGTATCTTTCCCCATCCTGCTCAGCGCAAATCGCGACTGCTTATTCTTTTTTATCGATGCTGCCTGATCTGCTGAGTTCCTCCAGCGATTTGTCTGAGTTGCTTTGGATTTCCAGCATCTGCTGACTTCCGCGTGTTTGTTGCAGAACTCACCGTCCGTGACCAGGCAATTACATGCGCATGCGTATGCGTAGGGGGTCAGAGACAGTTCCGGAAAAACTGCGCTTGCGCTCGATGGTCAAATGGGTCGCGGAGGCTCGACAACAGGTAGGAGCGGGACTCCGGGTGAAAATCTTAACGGCACCGGTGAACCGCGACTGAGGGACAATTTCTGTGAGATCCGCACTCCGGGTCAGTCTCGGTCCTTTCCCCCTCTCCCGGCCCCACAATCTTCCGGGCCCGTTAAGCTTTCTGCTGACGATGAGCTGGCGCTGTCGCCATTTTATGACGCATGCGCATTGCTGGGACCGTAGCCGATAAAAGGGTGTCTCGTTTCTGGGTAAAGAGTAAGCCATAGGTGAGTCTACCTGCGCCCTCACAGCCAGTCTATAAACGTGTTTCGAAGTACAGGTGTAGGATTGGGAGCGGAAGCGTTTGGCAAACATTGCTGAGCAATAGGTATCGCATAATAATAATAATACTAATTGAATCCTTACATCCAAAGGAGTAAACGTCGTTATATGTGCAATGTACAAGCAATAAAGTGGGGAGATATTGCCCAAACACTAAGTTTGTATGCATGATTGTCTTTATACATGTACGTACCAGATACACTCAAATCAAACGATCCAAGGATTAGGATCTTGGAACAAAAATACAGTTCTCAGTTCAACTGAGATGAAGAGTTCACCTTCCAGTCAGCGAAAATGCCAGTTAGTGATGTGTGAAAAAAAAAACACAGAACCTTCCAAAAAGCTTTAGTTCTACCACCTCTTCTTCCAGAACTTTCTACCCATGAGAACATACTATTCTCAGTGAGTACACAATGATAACAAACACCTTTGTTCTGGGTAACAAGTGTCCTGTAGATTTCACATCACAAAATATGACACTGCACTAGGAAAAGTTCCGCTCTCCCCCTCCTATTAATTCACACTGTCATTGATGGGTTCACTGCCGTTAGTCACCTGGGGGGGATGGGTCAGAGTAACTGGAAAGTCTCCAGGTAATATCACAGGCTCTTTGTAGCACTGTTGGACCAGCCATTGGTCTGACTAGGGATTTTTTACACGGCCTGAAAACTGCATGGCACTTTCAATTAACATTATGTGAAAGAAAATTCTGTCAGTGCAGCACCAAATGTGAACTGTATGGTAGCATTTCAGTTGTGCAGCCAGCCACAAGCAGCTTAGAGAGAATGGTGAATAACACCAATGGAGAGAATCAAACTCAGCCAAGTCGCAGGCTGCAGACGGGCAGAAATGTCCCAGTTTTGTACAGAGAGGAAGTTGATGGTCAGTCCAGATGCTGGCACTATGCCCAGTTAGAGGATGACTGCTTCTCCCAGGTTCGGTTGAATCTCACTGTAACTGTGATGTCAAAGCTCAGGAGAGAGACTAACACTACCTCATCTAAAATATGACCATAACATAAATGAGCAGAATTAGGCCACTTAGTTCCACCACAGGAAACATCCTCTCCACATCCATTCTATCGAGACCTTTCAATATTTGATAGGTTTTCAGTGAGGTCCCCCTCATTCTTCTGAATTCCGGTGAGTAGAGGCCCAGAGCCATCAAATGCTCCTCATATGACAAGACTTTCATTCCTGGATTATCACTTTTGTGAGCCGCCTCTGAGGCCTTTCCAATGTCAGCACATCCTTTCTTAGATATGGGGCTTAAAACTACTCCCAATACTCCAAGTGAGGCCTTGTCAGTTCATTGTAAAGCCTCAGCAATGGATCCTTCCTTTATGTTTTGATTGTCTGAAAATGAATGTTAATTGGCCTTCCTCATTGCCGACTCAACCAGCACGAGGATTTAAAAGTCTCTTTGACACTTTAGAAATTTCTCTCCAGTTAGAAAATAGTCTACGCTTTTATTTCTTCTACCAGTGTTCATCACCATGCACGTCCTGAAATTCAGTCCTTTGTCTATTGATTCCTTTTGTAAATCTTTCTACAGGTGCGAAACAGCAAAAATAATTTGTGTCCAGGAATCTCAGACACAGCAACACATCACATTTCGCATCTTTGTCCAGATGTTTAAGGAGTGACCTGAATTCACCTTGTAACACCAATATATCAGTCCTGATGCTTGGAGATGAAGAAATATCTCAACCCAGCTGGAAACGAGCCTTGTCACTGACATGAGGTTTTCTGTTTTAATTCAGTGAACTCCTGGGGAAACATGGTGCTGAGAACACTCTAGCATTTATTCATGGGAGATCAGTTCTTCAACAGGATTAATTGTTCAGGGGATTGACTGTGTCTGATATCTGATTCGTTGAATTGACAGAGAAGTGATGGAGGACTGTGGGAAGTGATTCACTCAGTCATCTCATCCCAGCTGCAGACACACTAGTGAGTTCACACTGGGAGATGCCGTTCACCTGCTCAGAATGTGGGAAAGGATTCACTCGGTCATCCAACCTACGGAGACACCAACAAGCTCACACTGGTGAGAGGCCATTCACCTGCTCTGACTGTGGGAAGGGATTCACTCGGTCATCTAACCTGCTGAAACACCAGTCAGTTCACACTGGTGAATGCCTGTTCACCTGCTCTCATTGTGGTAAGGGGTTTACTGGGTCATCTAAACTACTGGCACACCAGGCAGTGCACACTGGAGAGAGGCCATTCACCTGCTCAGACTGTGGGAAGAGGTTTACTCACCTATCTAAACTCAAGGTACATCTGCGAGTTCACACTGGGGAGAGGCCATTCACCTGCTCAGACTGTGGGAAGGGGTTTACTCGGTCATCTGACCTACTGGTACACCAGCGAGTTCACACTGGGGAAACACCATTCATCTGCTCGGATTGTGGGAAGGGATTCACTCGGTCATCTGACCTACTGACACACAAGTCAATTCACACTGGGGCAAAGCCATTCACCTGCTCAGACTGTGGGAAGGGATTCACTCGGTCATCTAACCTAGTGGCACACCAGTCAGTTCATACTGCGGAGAGGCCATTTGCCTGCGCAGACTGTGGGAAGAGATTCACCCGATCATCTGAAATGAAAGTCCATCAGCGAATTCACACTGGGGAGAGGCCGTTCACCTGCTCAGATTGTGGCAAGGGTTTTACTCGGTCTTCTAATCTGAAAGTACACCAGCGAGTTCACACTGGACAAAGGCCGTTCACCTGCTTTGTATGTGGGAAGGGATTCACTCAATCGTCTGACCTACTGGTACACCAGCGAGTTCACACTGGGGAAAGGCCATTCACTTGCTTGGATTGTGGGAAGAAATTCACTCGATCATCCAACCTACAGACACACCAGCGAGTTCATGCTGGCAGAAAAAGAAAGATGCAATCTTTTCAGTAATTTCATGTTCTCTGGCCCCGACCATCTTACTTTCACCATGGATGTCGAGTCCCTATACACATCCATACCCCACCAAAAAGGCCTCAAAGCTCTCCATTTTTCTGGACACGAGTTACCCTCCACCACCACTCTCCTCCATCATACGGAACTAGTCCTCACTGTCAATTATTACCCCTAGGCTCCTCCCACTTCCTTCAAACAAAAGGTGTATCCATGGTACTCACATGGGTCCCAGCTATGCCTGCCTGTTTGTCAGCTATGTGGAACAGTCTATATGTTCCAAGCCTAAACTGATGTCACCTTCCCACTTTTCCTATGCTACATTGATGACTGTATTGGTGCCAAACTAGTCAACTTCATCAACTTTGCCTCTAATTTCCACCCTTCCCCTAAATTTACCTGGTTCATTTCTGACACATCCCTCCCCTTTCTCAATTTCTCTGCCTCTATCATTGGGGACAGTTTATCCACTGATGTCCATTACAAACCCATTGACTCTCACAGCTACATTCACAGGAACATTCTGAGAGGGATTAAGCGAGAACTGTAATCGCATCGGTAAGGCTGTGGACCAGGCCATTCTCTCCCACCATCCCATGCTGGTAGCTGCAGCTTAGCCAGTCCTCCTGCTGAGCCACTCAGCTCCATCGTTCAGCACTGGCTCTCTGAACCCACCCCTACCACATGCCCTGGGACTGGACCTTCAGTCATGGAGAAACTAGGTGTGACATCTTCAGTCTGGGAGAAACTGGAGATTGGACTTTCAGTCCAGGAGAGACTGGGGATGGGACCTTCAGTCTGGGAGAAACTGGAGATTGGATACTTCAGTCCAAGAGAGACTGAGGATGAGACCTGCAGCTTGGGAGAGACCATCAATGGGTCAGTGGTTTGATTTCACACCAGGTCTCCTGCCAGATTGAAGATATCATCCCCTGTCTCTGCCGGACTGAATTCTCCTCCCCAGTCTCTGTCAGACTGCTGCGATTCACTCTGCCATCTGATCTGCTGACTTACCAGCGAGTTCACACTGGGCAGACACCATTCACCTGCTTCAACTGTTGTAAGGGATTCACTCTGTCATCCGACATATAGAGACACCAGAGAGAAGCCGTTCACCTGTTCCACTTGTGAGAAGGGATTTACTCAATCACTCGATCATCTCACCAGTATTGGTACACCAGTCAGTTCACTCTAGGAAGAGGCCATTCACCTGCTCAGACTGTGGGACGTGATTCACTCAATCATCCACCCCTGTGAGACTACCGAGCTCACACTGGTAAATAACTTGAAATCAGTTGCTGGGTTTGATGAACAGCAGCAATATTTGCCAAGTTCGGCACCACCAGTCAATTTTGAACTTGCCTCTGTATTCAGCAACTGTAATGGAGAAATAGTCAGCATTCAGCTGATTTAAAATGTTTCCCCAGTGTGAACTGGGTTGTGCACAACAAGGTTGGTTGACCAAGTGAATCTCTCCCCACATTCAGATCAGGTGAACAGCTTCACCCCAGTGTCAACTGACTGGTGTGCCAGTAGGTGAGATGATTGAATAAATGCCTTCTGACAAACAGAACAAGTGAATGGCCTCTCTCCAGCTTCCTTAGACTGAAGAAGTGTCTGAACCCCTTCACATATCTGAGCAGCTGAACGGCTTCTCCCCAATGTGAACTCGCTGATGTTCCTTCAGATGAGATGAAAGAACAATGTCCATCCAGGAGCATGCCTTATGAAAACAGGTTGAGTGAACTCGGCCTTTTCTCCTTGGAGTGACGGAGGATGAGAGGTGACCTGATAAAAGTGTATAAGATGATGAGAGGCATTGATCATGTGGATAGTCAGAGGCTTTTTCCCAGGGCTGAAATGGCTGCCACCAGAGAGCACAGGTTTAATGTGCTTGGGCGTTGGTACAGAGGAGATGTCAGAGGTAAGTTTTTTTATGCAGAGAGTAGTGAGTGCGTGGAATGGGCTGCCGGCAACAGTGGTGGAGGTGGATACGATAGGGTCTTTTAAGAGACTTTTGGATGGGTACATGGAGCTTAGAAAAATAGAGGGCTATGTGTAACCCCAGTAATTTCTCAGGTAGGGATATGTTCAGCACAACTTTATGACCGGAATAGCCTGTAATGTGCTGTAGGTTTTCTATGTTTCTGTGTTTCTATGAATATATTGGGACAGTCAAACTCAGTGACAAACAAGGCATGAGTTAAGATTTTAGCAAAAAAAATTCATTGCAAATGGCAAAATAAGCCTTCTTAGGAACAGGATATCCATTCTGAAACTTTTTTAATTGTGTCATCAGTGATAAAGAATACTTTGGTTTTATTTGAGACGATTACCAAAGAGAAGGATGCAATCCAGGGGAGCATGGTAATATCGCAGTTAACTTTACACTTCACAACTCCAGCAATCATAAGACTGGGTTTCAATTAATGCCGCTGTTCTCCCGTGAGGACATGGGTTTCCTCTGGATGCTCCAATTTCCTCCTGACATACGGATCCAGGTTAGTAAGTTGTGGGCATGTTATGTTGGCGCTGGAAGCATGGCAACACTTGTTCGGTGCCCACAACTTATTTACCAGCTGTGTTGGTCATTGACTCAAACAACGCGTTGCATTGTTATTCAATATTCCAATGTACTTGTGACAAATAAAACTCATCTTTCTTTCATCATTTCTGTGTTTGTATATTTGTTTTTTGAGTAGTAGTTCAGAGTAGGTTCACTAGGCTATTGAATGTAATAGGCAGTTTGTCATGGGGAGTGCTGGACAATATAGACTTTTATCTTTTGGATTTAGAAGAGCAAGAGGAGATGACAGAGTAAATGTGGAAATGACATTGTATTTCTTAATTCAGGGTACATACTGTATAAGGGTTATTTGTTTGAAACAAATTAGACAATGTTTTTCTCTCAGTGTTGTTCGTCCTTGGAACTTTTTTCCTTCAAGAATGTTCAAAGTAGTCTTTGAATAACTTTAATCCGAAATTAGATTCTTAATAAGCAACAGAGCCATTGGGAATGGAGCACTGAGGTCACATCTGGATCATCATTAATGTTAATAACTGGCAGAGAAGACTTAAATATCTTACTCCTGCTTCTAATTTGCATTTATGCTTGTATATTATAAGACACTGGAGAATTAAGCAGAATCCAAAGTCAATTTTTGTTTGTTAAAATGGAAACAATGCAGTCAGATAAAAATGCATCTCATCACAAATTAATTAAACGTTAGGGAATAGACCTGAAATCATCGTCAAAGCTGTAAATGATAAAAGAAGTTCATTCTTTGAAGTCTTTAAAAACTATGAACATATAATTTTCTTGGGATAAAAAGAGTAAAGCTAAATCGGTGCTTGAAGGGCATGAGTAGTTATAGAAAGCATTTCTGTGAACTGACTGGTGTGCCAGCAGGTCAAATGATCCAATCAATCCTTTCCCACAAACGGAACAGGTGAACTGTCTCTCTCCGGTGTGAAATTTCTTATGCCTCTGTACACCGGATGACCAAGTAAATCCCTTCCCGGATACTGAGCAGGTGAATGGTCTCTCCACAGTGTGAACTCAGTAGTGCTTCACAAGGTTGGATGTTAGCTGTAGGGAATCCCTCGTACAATCAATGCAGTTGAAGAATGAGGTTCTCAGCACCCTGGTTCCAGTAGATTTCACTGAGTTACAACATTTAAGATAAGATACCCCATGCAAGGCTTATTGAGAAAGTAAGGAGGCATGGGATCCAAGGGGACATTGCTTTGTGGATCGAGAACTGGCTTGCCCAGAGAAGACAAAGAGTGGTTGGAGAAGGGTCATATTCTGTATGGAAGTTGGTCACCAGTGGAGTGCCTCAGGGATCTGTTCTGGGACCCTTACTCTTCATGATTTTTATAAATGACCTGGATGAGGAAGTGGAGGGATGGGTTAGTAAGTTTGGGTGCTGTGGATAGCGTGGAGGGCTGTCAGAGTTTACAGCGAGACATTGATAGGATACAGAACTGGGCTGAGAAGCGGCAGATGGAGTTCAACCCAGATAAGTGTGAAGTGGTTCATTCTGGTAGGTCAAATATGATGGCAGAATATAGTATTAATAGTAGGACTCTAGGCAGAGTGAAGGATCAGAGGAATCCTGGGGTCCGAGTCCATAGGACGGTCAAAGTGGCTGCGTAGGTTGACCCTGTGGTTAAGAAGGCATATGGTGTATTGGCCTTCATCAATCGTTGAATTGAATTTAGGAGCCGAGAGGTAATGTTGCAGCTGTATAGGACCCTGGTCAGACCCCACTTAGAGTACTATGCTCAGTTTCGGTTCCTCACTACAGGAAGGATATGGAAGCCACAGAAAGGGTACAGAGGAGATTTATGGGGATGTTTCCAGGATTGGGGAGCATGTCTTACGAGGATAGGTTGAGTGACTTCGGCCTTTTCTCCTTGGAGCGACAGAGGATCAGAGGTGACCTGATAGAGGTGTATAAGATGTTGAGAGGTGTTTATCGTGTGGATAGTCAGAGGCTTTTTCGCAGGGCTAAGTGGTTGCACAAGAGGACACAGGTTTAAGATGCTGGGGAGCAGGTACAGAGGAGATGCCAGGAAAGTTTTTTACTCAGAGAGTGGTGAGTGCATGGAATGGGGTGCCAGCAAAGATGGTGGAGGCAGATACGATAGGGTCTTTTAAGAGACTTGGATAGGTACATGGAGCTTAGAAAAATAGAGGGATATAGAGAAGCCTAGTAATTTCTTGGGCAGGGATGTGTTCGGCACAACCTTGTGGGCCGAAGCGCCTGTATTGTGCTGTAAGTTTTCTATGTTTCTATTTCAGACACAAAACATGTTTCCAGCTGGGATGAGATACTTCTTCATTCCCAAGAATCAACAACTGATATATTGGTGTCACAATGGAAGTATCTGTTTACTCCTTTAAATCTGGACAGAGACATTAAAATTGACGTGTTGTTGCGTTTGGATTCCCGTTCACAAATTCTTTGTCACTTGTAAGCTGTAGAAAGATTTACAAAAGGTATCAATGAGTGAAGGACAGCATTTCAGATTAAATAATTTTAGTCTCCATAGTGAGCTCTGACATCTCACCATTGTCGTGAATCTCGGCCCATGTTGGAGAAACAATGTGATCTTTGTGTTGTTCAGGTGGGTGGCAGGGGGATGGGAACCGGAGTGATAGTGCTGAAGATGAGGCAGTTGGTTTACAAATAGAGGCAATGTGTAGTAATATTCCTAGCGAGGATAGGCTGAAGGCCAGGCAACATTGCAATCAACAGGATGAGTTGCCAATGTAAAAGGTGGACAGAATTGGGAAAGTTGAATACAAGACTGAAGGTGGTATATTTGAATACGTGCAGTATACTGAATAAGGCCAATGAACTTGTAGCACAGTTACAGATTGGCAGGTATCACTGAATCATGGCTGAAAGAAGATTATAGCTGCAAACTTAATGTCCAAGGATACTCCTTGCATTGAAAGGACAGGAAGGAAAGCAGAGAGGGTGGCATGGCTCTGTTGGTAAAAAATTGAAATTGAATCTTTAGAAAGAGGTGACGATGGATCAGATGATGAATTATTGTGGAGAGAGTAAAGGCACTACAAGGGTAAACAGACCCTAATTGGAGGTATGTACAGACCAGCAAACAGTAGTAAGGATGTGGTCCGCAAGTTCCAACGGGAAGTAGAAAATGCATGCCAAAAGGGCAAAGTTACAATGTTTCAATATGCAGGCAGATTGGGAAAATTAGATTATGCAGTTTCAAATAGGGGGGGAATTTCTAGAATGCATATGAGATGGCTTATTGTGGTTGAGCCCACGAGGGGATCAGCTATTCTCAATTCAATATTTTGCAATAAATTCTGGAATTGATTAGAGAGCTTAAGGTAACAGAATCCTTAGGATAAAGTGATCAAATTCATCCCAAAATTTGAGAATAAGAAGGTGAAGTCCAATGTATCAATTTTACAGTGGTGTAAAGGCAGTGACAGAAGCAAGAGGGAGGAGATACTAACAGATTCAAGATCTGTTAATATTCAAGAGGATACGAAAGTTTTTTTCAGATACATGATGTGTAAAAGCGAGCAAGAGGTGATATCAGACTGCTGGAGAATGATGCTGGAGAGTTAATAATGAGGAACAAAGAAATAGCGGATGAATTGAATAAGTATTTTGCATCAGTCTTCACTGTGGAAGAAACTAACAGACTGGTGGAAGTTGTTAACGTCAAAGATCATGAAGTGTGTAAAGTAACCATCAGTAGAGGATTCGATAGTTAGGGGGACAGATAGGAGGTTCTGTGGAAGAGATTGAGAATCCCGGATGGTCTGTTGCCTCCCTGGTGCCAGGGTCCGCGATATTTCAGATCGAGTTCTCAGTATTCTCAAGAGGGAGGGTGAGCAGCCAGATGTCATGGTCCATGTAGGGACCAATGACGTGGGTAGGAAGAGTGAGGAGGTCCTGAAAGGTGAGTTTAGGGAGCTAGGTGCCAAGTTAAAGGACAGGACCTCCAGGATAGCAATCTCAGGATTGCTACCAGTGCCACGTGCAGGTGGGTTTAGAAATAGTAAGATAGTGCAGATCAACACGTGGAGGAAGACATGGTGCAGGATGGAGGGCTTCAGATTTATAGATAATTGGGCAGTTTTCCAGCAGGACGGTTTACATCTGAACTGGAGGGGGACAAATATTCTTGCAGGTAGATTTGCTAGAGAGGCTCCAGTGGATTTAAACTGTCCCCCTAGCTATCAAATCCCCTATCACTACTGCTCTCCTCTTTTCCCTCCTTCCCTTCTGACTGGGTCCAGTCTCGATGCCAGAGATGCAACCACTGCAACTTGTCCCTGGTGGGTTGTCCCCACCAACAGTATCCAAAACGGTATACTTATTGTTGATGGGAACGGCCACAGGAGTGCTCTGCTCTTCCTGTCTATTCCACTGCCCTCTCCTGACAGTCACCCTGACTCACCCTGACACTACCTGTCTCCTGACTCCTCGGGGTGACTATCTCCCTGAAACTCCTGTCTATTTCTGCCTCTGCTTCCCGAATGATCTGAAGTTCATCCAGCTCCAGCTCCAGCTCCAGTTCCCTAACATGGTTTTTAAGGAGCTGCAGCTGGATGCACCTTTTGCAGGTGTAGTCATCAGGGACAACAGTGCTCGCCCTGACTTCCCACATACTGCAAAATCTTTTGGCAACCATTTCAGCCCTGGGAAAATGCGTCTGACTATCCATATGATCAATGCCTCTTATCATCTTCTACACCTCTATCAGGTCACTCCTCATCCTCCATCGCTCCAAGGAGTTCACTCAACCTATCCCCATAAGGCATGCTCCTCAATCCAGGCAACATCCTTGTAAATCTCCTCTGTACCCTTTCTATGGTTTCCACATCCTTCCTGCAGTGAGGTGACCAGAACTGAGCACAGTTTTCAAAGTGGGGTTTGACCAGGGTCCCATACAAGTACAACACTACCTCCTGGCTCCCAAATTCAACTCCACGATCAATGAAGGCCAACACAGCGCACACCCTCCCAACTACAGAGCCACCTGCACAGCTGCTCCGAGCGTCCTATGGACTTGGACCCCAAGATGCTTCCTATCCTCCACGCTGCCAAGAGTGCCACCACCAACACTACAGTCCGTCACCACACCTGACCCACCAAAATGAACCATCTCACACCTGTTACGTACCCGTGGGTATCTTGTACTTGTCACGTAACAGTGGTGTTGAAGCTATACTGGACTTAAGGTAGTGGTCTTGTGATGGTGGAGTGACGTTATTTTCCTGCCAGTAGAGGTCATGTGACAGGTTTTTTTTGCAGGGTATAAAAGGAGGACCCCTCCCTGTGAGGAGGGGCAGTTCGTGGCTGGATTTGCCATTTTGACTCCATGCCACTACGTGGTCCAATATTATGACGCAGTTTGGTTGAAAGGTGGAGTTTTATTTAATGCCTAAAGTTTAAAAGGTCATCGCCAGCAGTTTCTTTATAATACTGCGAGTTAAAAATCAGTGGAGAGTGAAGATTGGAGTTCGGGAGCTAAAAGATCGAGGAAAGTCGATTTCGACGGTGAAACAGGTTCAACCTTGTTTGATCCTCATTCGGAAGGAATTCGTTGGCTGTCCCTGTGGTAACCCCTGCGAATAATAGCAGAAAGGGTTGGGTACAGTTTTGTAAAGGAAAGGTCAGTGCCTTTAAGCCGTTTCATTTTCATCTTCGTAAATTCTCCAGGAAAAGTATAGTTCGACTGGGAACCCCAACAACATGACGTGAAAGAGAATTTAAATTGTTTAAAAAGTCTCTCCTTTAAAGGACTTTAAGCGTTTTGAACTTTTGCAGTACTACTTTGAAGAACTGTTTTTGCTTTATTCCTTTAAGAACTGTTTAAGCTGCCGCACAGCAGCTGATTTCCAGTTACGTTAGTGGTTTGTTTACTTCTGGGGGTTTGTTTTTCAGTGTTTAATAAATGTTTTATTTGTTATAAAAAAACCCTGTCACACTTATATATTTATTGTTATTGAATCCGTAACATAAATACGGAGGCTCGTTCGGGATGAACCATTTTTTGAGTTTAAATGCTTATTAAATTTTGAATCGGTGTTTTAGAAAGGGGAATACTCGATTCTTTTGTTTGATTGGCTTGTGAGTAGTATTAGGCAACAATGAATATTGATTAGTTTCTGGCTTCACCAGATGCAGAGTTGTTAGCGAAGGCAAAAAAAACTGAGGTGTCTGAGATAGCTAGTAGATTTGAACTTAAAGGTACTTTGAGGTCTACATCAAAGGCTCTAATACAGAGAAAAATCGTGTCACACTATGTAAATTCGGGTGATTTTGATGAATCGATTTTAGAGTCGTTTCCAATAAGTAACCTAGAGATGCAGTTGCAAATCAAACAAATGAAGTTGGAGCGTTGTAGGTTAGAAGCTGAAAGTAAACAGAGGGAATTTGAATATGCGATGGCGGGATTAAGGTCTGAGAATCAGTCTTCTGGTTCTAGAAAACCGTTTGTTGCTAGTCAAGAAATTAAATTGGTCCCTCCATTTAGTGAAACAGAAGTGGAAAGATATTTCCAACATTTTGAAACGATTGCTCAGATTTCAGAGTGGCCGAAAGATAAATGGTCAGTGTTGTTACAGAGTGTAATTAAAGGCAAAGCACAAGTTTATACAGCATATCTGCTGCACAAGCACTTGATTATGATATTGTGAAACAGCAGATTTTGAAAGCATATGAATTGGTCCCAAGAGCATATAGAGAAAGATTCAGAAGTTTGAAGAAGTCTGTGGAAAAAACTTATGTGGAACTTGCCTATGATAAGGCTGTGTGTTTTGAGAGATGGGTTTCCTCTAAAAATGTAAATGGGGATGATAATACATTGAAAGAGCTGATTTTAATGGAGGAATTTAAAAGAAACATCCCTGTTGAAGTAAGGACCTACTTAAATGAGAGGGATACTGATACATTGCAGGACTCTGCTAGATTAGCTGATGAGTATGTTTTAATCCATAAGAATAAATTTCCTCAGGGCAGAATTTTTAAGAGGAAAAATAACACAGAGACTCAAGGTAAATCAGAAATTAAATCAGAAGTTAATGAGAAAGGTAAGGAGGAAGGAAAACCTGTGAAGGAAAGACAACTTGGTCCTATTTGTAACCATTGTAAGAAACCTGGCCATGTAATAGCTAACTGTTTCCGATTGAAAAAGGAGAAGGAAGCAGTCCCAGATGCTTGTGTGCAATATACTGAAGCACCTGTAAAATTACAGGGTTCGATAAACACAAATGAGGTTTTGTTAGAGTCTGACCAAGTTAAAAAGGGATATGATCATTTTATAACTGAAGGGGTTGTATCCTTGAAAGAAAGATCTACTCCGGTGCCATAAAAATCCTTGGGGATACTGGAGCTTCTCAATCACTGATGTTAGACAGTGTATTGAAGTTTAATGAAGAGTCTGATACTGGTGAGGTAAATTATATACGAGGTGTTGGGAGTGCTTTTATGCCTGTACATTTACATAAAGTAAATTTAAAGTCAGGGTTAGTTACAGGATTTGTTAAAGTAGGATTACAGTCTAGCTTACCTGTGAAGGATTTTTTTTATTGTTAGGTAATGACTTGGCAGGTGGACAAGTTTTTCCTGAAGTGCATTTGACAATGGAGTCAGAGAAACCAGAGATGAATTCTAACACAGATTCTTCCTGTGTTGTGACTAGAGCTATGGCTAAAAAGATTGATGCGCAGAATGAGGTTGTTACTCATGACTGTTCAGCTCAGGATTCAAGTTTTGAGGATGTGTCAGAGACTTTCTTACCTTCATTGTTTGAACAAGATTCTTGGAGTAAGTCTGACTATGAAGATTTATCTCTGTCTTGGAAGGAGATGATAGCAGAGCAGAATAGAGACCCTGAGATTATAAAATTAAGAGAACAAGTTCTAGCAGATAGTGAAATTGAGAAGGTGCCAGTAGGATATTACTTGGAAAAAGGAATGTTGATGAGGAAGTGGAGATCACCTACAATTCCTGCAAGTGATGAATAGAATATTGTTTACCAGGTAGTTGTCCCTAAAGTTTATCGAAATGAGATTTTGACTTTAGCTCATAGTGTGCCCTTAGGTGGACATCAAGGGGTAAGGAAAACTGTGGACAAGATTTTAAAACATTTTTACTGGCCTGGTCTAAGAAAAGGTGTGGTGATGTTTTGTAAAACGTGCCATGCTTGTCAAATTGTGGGTAAACCAAATCAAGTTACACCAGTGGCTCCATTACAATCTATTCCAGCATTTGGTGAACCATTTTCTTAAGTTATTTTAGATTGTGTCGGTCCATTACCAAAGACAAAAACTGGTTATCAGTACTTGTTGACTATCATGTGTACTTTGTCTAGGTTTCCAGAGGCAGTGCCACTTAGGAATATAACAGCCAAAACTGTGACAAAGGCTCTTATAAAATTCTTTACTTATTTTGGATTCCCTAAGGAAATACAAACTGATCAAGGCAGTAATTTTATGTCTGGATTATTTCAACAGATAGTTTATAAATTGGGAGCTAAGCAAATCACTTTGTCTGCATACCATCCAGAATCGCAAGGTGCCTTGGAGAGGTTTCATTCTACCCTCAAGAATATGATTAGGACATATTGTGTGGAAGATGAAAGTGATTGGGATGAGGGTATAAAGTTACTTTTATTTGCAGTAAGGGAATCAGTACAAGATCTTTAGGTTTCAGTCCATTTGAACTTGTATTTGGGCATAGAGTTAGAGGACCTTTATTAAAAGAACAGTGGATTAGTAAGGATGTACACACTAATTTGTTGGACAATGTTTTGAAATTTAAGGACAGGTTACATAAAGCTTGTAGCTTAGCCAAGGAAAATTTAAAATTGGCTCAGGAGAAAATGAAAACTTGGTATGATAAAGAAGCTAGGATGAGGATGTTTAAGCCTGGAGATAAGGTGCTGGTTCTTTTCCCAGTGCAAACGAATCCTTTACAAGCTAGATTTCATGGTCCTTATGAAATTGTGTCTAAAATCAATGATGTGGATTACTTGATAAAAACTCCAGATCATAGAAGGTCAACACAACTTTGCCATATAAATAAAATAAAGCCATATTATGAGAAACAATCTGATACTGAGACTGTTGTGGTTAATGATAATGAATTTGATTTAACTAGGAACATGATAGATGATTCATCTGAATTTCATTCTAAATCCAACATTGTTTCTGTCAGGTTACCAAATTCAACCATTCTGGAAAATATTAATGAGAAACTAGCACATTTACAGCCAGAGCAGAAACAGCAGATGAAGAAATTAATTTTTTAATATAAGGATTTGTTTCCAGACGTTCCGAGAAGGACTACTATAGCTTCACATGATGTAGATGTTGGAGATGCCAAATCCATTAAACAACACCCATATAGGATGAACATAGAAAAATGTGAACTTGCTGAGAAAGAAATTAAATGTATGTTAGAGAATAATATTATTAGACCTCCTAACTCGAATTGGAGTTCACCCTGTGTTATGGTGCCAAAACCAGATGGTAGTATTAGGTTTTGTACGGACTATAGGAAGGTGAATGCTGTAACGAAAACAGATGCACATCCAATTCCTAGAGTAAATGATTGTGTAGCTAAAGTTGGAAAAGCAAGGTTCCTTACAAAGATTGATTTATTGAAAGGGTATTGGTGTGTTCCATTAACAGACAAGAGGTAGAGAGATTTCTGCATTTGTAACTCCATCTGGGCTATATGAATATAATGTTCTTCCATTTGGGATGAAGAATGCCCCAGGTACTTTCCAGAGGATGATTAACTCAGTGATTCAGGGATTGAAAGATACAGATGCTTATATTGATGATTTAGTGACAGGAAATGATACTTGGGAAGCACACATTATTGCAGTGGAGAAATTGTTTGAAAGGCTTTCAAAAGCTAACTTAACTATTAATTTAGCTAAGAGTGAATTCGGATATGCCACTGTGACTTACCTTGGTTATGTTGTGGATCAAGGTAAGGTAGCTCCTGTTCAGGCAAAAGTTCGGGCAATTTTAGAGATTCCCACTCCAACAGGAAAAAAAAAGCTCTCAGAGGGTTCTTGGGAATGGTAGGATATTATCAAAAATTTTGTAAGAATTTTGCTAATGTTGCCCTTCCATTAACTAACCTCTTGCAGAAGAATGTGAAGTTTGTGTGGACAGTGCCTTGTCAAGAAGCATTTGAAAAATTGAAAACTATGACATATCAGCAACCTGTGCTTAAGGCACCTGACTTTGAAAAAACCTTTTTCATTAGCTGTAGATGCTCGTGATGAGGCTGCAGGAGCAGTATTAATGCAAAGGAATGTGGGTGATGAGGTTGATCATCCAGTAGCTTACTTTTCTAAGAAATTTAATAAGCATCAAAGAAACTATTCAACAATAGAGAATTGTTATCTCTTGTTTTAGCTTTAGAACATTTTGACGTATATGTTGGTACAACTCAAAAACCACTTATTGTTTACATTGATCATAATCCATTAGTGTTTCTGAGTAAGATGAAAAACAAAAACAGAAGGTTATTAAATTGGAATTTGATGTTACAAGAGTACAATATTGTGAATAACTCATATTAAAGGTAAAGATAATATGGTTGCTGATTGTCTATCTCGATGTTAAATGTACAATGTAATTTTTTTTATGGAGTGGTTTTTTTACAATTGTAACACTCCTACTGTATTGTAAGTTGTAAGATGTTATATGATGATACTATGTATACTGTGTTATAAAATTTATACATGCTTTTTTTCTTGTAAATAATTGTTAAAATTTTGTTCTTGACAAACCAATTTTTTTTGGAGGGAGGTATCTCTCCCGTACACGTACCCGTGGGTATCTTGTACTTGTCACGTGACAGTGGTGTTGAAGCTATACTGGACTTAAGGTAATGGTCTTGTGATGGTGGAGTGACGTTATTTTCCTGCCAGTAGAGGTCATGTGACGGGTTTTTTTTGCAGGGTATAAAAGGAGGACCCCTCCCTGTGAGGAGGGGCAGTTCGTGGCTGGATTTGCCATTTTGACTCCATGCCACTACGTGGTCCAATATTATGACGCAGTTTGGTTGAAAGGTGGAGTTTTATTTAATGCCTAAAGTTTAAAAGGTCATTGCCAGCAGTTTCTTTATAATACTGCCAGTTAAAAATCAGTGGAGAGTGAAGATTGGAGTTCGGGAGCTAAAAGATCGAAAAAGTAGATTTCGATGGTGAAACAGGTTCAACCTTGTTTGATCCTCATTCGGAAGGAATTCGTTGGCTGTCCCTGTGGTAACCCCTGCGAATAATAGCAGAAAGGGTTGGGTACAGTTTTGTAAAGGAAAGGTCAGTGCCTTTAAGCCGTTTCATTTTCATCTTCGTAAATTCTCCGGGAAAAGTATAGTTCGACTGGGAACCCCAACAACATGACGTGAAAGAGAATTTAAATGTCTAAAAAGTCTCTCATTTAATGGACTGTAAGCTTTTTGAACTTTTGCAGTACTACTTTGAAGAACTTTTTTTTCAACATCGCTTTAAGAACTGTTTTCGCTTTATTCCTTTAAGAACTGTTTAAGCTGCCACAGCAGCTGATTTTTGGTTATGTTAGTGGATTGTTTACTTCTGGGGGTTTGTTTTTCAGTGTTTAATAAATGTTTTATTTGTTATAAAAAACCCTGCCACACTTATATATTTGTTGTTGCTGAATCCGTAACACACCCATCTGGGCTGAACGCCACCGACCATCTCCCAGCCCCGTCCCACATCCCACCAACGTCCCGCTGCAACCCCTGACAGTCCTCCACACCATCCACAACAAAACCAACCCCCATGCCATCACAAAACCCACTAACACATCCCTCTACATCCCTATTCAAGCCATCCACAAAAATCACAAAGAACAAGGGTCTCAGAATAGATCTCTGAGGTACACTACTGGTCACCTACCTGCATGCAGAACACGACCCATCCACAACCACTCCCCACCTTCCATTGGCAAGCCAGCACTGGATCCACAAAGCAATGTCTACACCTCCCCACTCTCCCAATAAGCCTTGATATCTCAAATATCCCCTGAACATTTGCCACATTTCTTCCGTTCCTTACCCTGAGAACATCTGTTCCCAATTTAACCTTCCAAGATCCTGCCTGATAGCCTCATAATTCCTCCTACTCCAATTAAACGTTTCCCTAACTTGTCTGTTCCTATCCCTCTCCAATGCTTTGGTAAAGGAGATAGAATTGTGATCACTATCGCCAAAATGCTCTCCTACTGACACCTGACCTAGTTTGTTTCCCAGTACCAAATCAAGTACCGTCCCTCCTCTTGTAGGCTTATCCACATATTGTGTCAAGAAACCTTCCTGAACACACCTAACAAACTCCACCCCATCTAAATC
Organism: Hypanus sabinus; assembly: GCF_030144855.1. Lineage (NCBI taxonomy): Eukaryota > Metazoa > Chordata > Chondrichthyes > Myliobatiformes > Dasyatidae > Hypanus > Hypanus sabinus. The sequence goes on along the minus strand of NC_082717.1, from coordinate 57,517 downwards.
AAGTCTCCAGGGAGGTGCCAATCGATATTTGGGAAATTAAAATCTCCCACCATGACAACTCTGTTATTCTTACACCTTTCCAGGAAGAGCAGAGCACCCCTGTGGCCATTCCCACCAACAATAAGTATACCGTTTTGGATCCTGATGGTGAGGATGACCTACCAGGGACAAGTTGCAGTGGTTGCGTCTCTGGCACCGAGACTGGACCCTTAGCTCAGAAGGGAAGGAGAGAAAAGAGGAGAGCAGTAGTGATAGAGGATTCGATAGTTAGGGGGACAGATAGCAGGTTCTGTGGAAGAGATCAATAATCCCGGATGGTCTGTTGCCTCCCTGATGCCAGGGTCCGCGATATCTCAGAACCAGTTCTCAGTATTCTCAAGAGGGAGGGTGAGCTCCCAGATATCGTGGTCCATGTAGGGACCAATGACGTGGGTAGGAAGAGTGAGGAAGTCCTGAAAGGTGAGTTTAGGGAGCAAGGTGCCAAGTTAAAGGACAGGACCTCCAGGACAGCAATATCAAGATTGCTTCCAGAGCCACGTGCAGGTGGGTTTAGAAATAGTAAGATAGTGCAGATCAACACGTGGCTGAAGACATGGTGTAGGAGGGAGGGCTTCAGATTTATAGATAATTCGGCAGTTTTCCAGGGAAAGTGGGACCTGTTCCAGCGGGACGGTTTACATCTGAACTGGAGGGGGACAAATATTCCTGCAGGTAGATTTGCTAGAGAGGCTCCAGTGGATTTAAACTAGATATGAGGGGGAGGGAAACCAGAGTGTAGGAACAGATGTATTGAAGAAGGAAGAAAAAGAAGACAGTAAAGTTCTTTGTACTGTTAGAGATAAACAGAGAGTAAGAGGTGGAGAATTTCTTAAATGCATTTATTTTAATGCTCGGAGCATTGTAAGAAATGTAGATGAGCTCAGAGCATGGATTGATACCTAGAAATATGATGTTGTAGCTATTAGTGAAACAGGGTTGCAGGAGGGGTGTGATTGGCAACTAATTATCCCTGGATTTCGTTGCTTCAGGTATGATAGAATCGGATGGACAAGAGGGGAAGGTGTTGCGTTGCTTGTCAGAGAAAATATTACAGCGGTGCTCTGGCAGGATAGATTAGAGGGCTCATCTGGGAGGCTACTTGGGTGGAATTGAGGAACAGGAAAGGTGTAGTAGCACATGGTGTATTATATGGGTGTATTATAGACCACCTAATGGGGAGCGAGAATTGGAGGAACAAAATTGCAAGGAGATGGCAGATATTTGTAGTAAGCACAGGGTTGTGATAGTGGGAGATTTAAATTTTCCACACATAGACTGGGAAGCCCATACTGTAAAAGGGATGGATGGGTTGGAGTTTGTAAAATGTGTGCAGGATAGTTTTTGCAGCAATACATAGAGGTACCAACTAGAGAAGGGGCAGTGTTGAATCTTCTGTTAGAGAATGAAATAGGTCAGGTGACGGAGGTATGTGTTGGGGAGCACTTCGGGTCCAGTGATCACAATGCCATTAGATTCAATATAATTATGGAGAAGGATAGTAGAACCAGTTTTAAGATTTTTGATAGGAGAAAGGCTAACTTTGAGGAGATGCAAAAGGATTTAGAAGGAGTGGATTGGGACAATTTGTTTTATGGGAAGGATGTAATAGAGAAATGGCAGTCATTTAAAGTTGAAATTTTGAGGGTACAGAATCTTTATGTTCCTGATAGGTTGAAAGGAAAGGTTGAAAGTTTGAGAGAGGCATGGTTTTCAAGGGATATTGGAAACTTGGTTAGGAAAAAGAGAGATATCTACAATAAATATAGGCAGCATGGACTAACTGAGGTGCTCGAGGAATATAAGGAATGTAAGAAGAATCTTAAGAAAGAAATTAGAAAAGCTAAACGAAGATACGAGGTTGCTTTGACAAGTAAGGTGAAAATAAATCCCATGTGTTTCTAAAGTTATATTAAAAGCAAAAGGATAGTGAGGGATGAAATTGGTCCCTTAGAAAATCAGAGTGGACAGCTATGTGTGGAGCTGAAAGAGATGGGGGAGATTTTGAACAATTTCTTATCTTTGGTATTCACTAAGGAGAAGGATAGTGAATTGTGTAAGGTAAGGGAAACAAGTAGGGGAGTTACGGAAACTATGATGATTTAAGAGGAGGAAGTACTGGCGCTTTTAAGGAATATAAAAGTGGATAAGTCTCTGGGTCCTGACAGTATATTCCCTAGGACCTTGAGGGATGTTAGTGTAGAAATGGCAGGGTCTCTGACAAAAATACTTCAAATGTCATTAGAAACGGGGATGGTGTATTGCTCATGTGGTTCCATTGTATAAAAATGGTTCTAAAAGTAAACTTAGCAATTATAGGCCTGTCAGTTTGACATCAGTGGTGGGTAAATTAATGGAAAGTATTCTTAGAGATGGTATATATAATTATCTGGATAGACAGGGTCTGATTAGGAGCAGTCAACATGGATTTGTACGTGGAAGGTCATGTTTGACAAATCTTATTGAATTTTTTGAAGAGGTTACGAGGAAAGTTGACGAGGGTAAAGTAGTGGATGTTGTCTATATGGACTTCATTAAGGCCTTTGACAAGGTTCCGCACGGAAGGTTAGTTAGGAAGGTTCAATCGTTGGGTATTAATATTGAAGTAGTAAAATGGATTCAACAGTGGCTGGACAGGAGATGCCAGAGAGTAGTGGTGGATAACTCTTTGTCAGCTTGAAGGCTGGTGACTAGTGGTATGCCTCAGGGATCTGTACTGGTCTAATGTTGTTTGTCATATACGTTAATGATCTGGATGATGGGGTGGTAAATTGGATTAGTAAGTATGCAGATGATACTAAGGTAGGTGGTTTTCTGGATAATAAAGTAGGTTTTCAAAGTTTCCAGAGAGATTTAGGCCAGTTAGAAGAATGGGCTGAATGATGGCAGATGAAGTTTAATGCTGATAAGTGTGAGGTGCTACATTTTGGTAAGAATAATCCAAATAGGACATACATGGTAAATGGTAGGGCATTGAAGAATGCAGTAGAACAGAGAGGTCTAGGAATAATGGTGCATAGTTCCCTGACGGGGGAATCTCATGTGGATAGGGTGGTGAAGAAAGCTTTTGGTATGTTGGCCTTTATAAATCAGAGCATTGAGTATAGGAGTTGGGATGTAATGTTCAAATTGTACAAGGCATTGGTAAAGCTGAATTTGGAGTATTGTGTGCAGTTCTGGTCACCGAATTATAGGAAAGATGTCAACAAAATAGAGTACAGAGAAGATCTACTAGAATATTACCTGGGTTTCAGCACCTAAATTACTGGGATAATTGAACAATTTAGGTCTTTATTCTTTGGAGCATAGAAGGTTGAGGAAGGACTTGATAGAGGCATTTAAAATTATGATGGGGATAGATAGAGTTGACGTGGATAGGCTTTTTCCATTGAGAGTAGGGGAGATTCAAGTAAGAGGACGAGTTGAGAGTTAGGAGGCAAAAGTTTAAGGGTAACACGAGGGGAAATTTCTTTACTCGGAGAGTGGTAGTTTTGTGGAACGAGCTTCCAGTAGAAGTGGTAGAGGTAGTTTCGGTATTGTCATTTAAAGTAAAATTGGATAGGTATATGGACAGGAAAGGAATGGAGGGTTATGGGCTGAGTGCGGGTCAGTGGGACTAGGTGAGAGTAAGCGTTTGGCACAGACTAGAAGGGCCGAGATGGCCTGTTTCCATGTTGTAATTGTTATATGGTTATATGGTTACAAGAGGACACAGGTTTTAGGTGCTGGGGAGCAGGTACAGAGGTGATGTCCAGGATAAGTTTTTTACCCAGACAATGGTGAGTGCGTGGAATGGGCTACTGGCAAAGGTGGTGGAGGCGGATCTGATAGAGTCTTTTAAGAGACTTTTGGATAAGTACATGGAGCTCAGAAAAATAGAGGGCTATGCTGAAGTCTAGTAATTTCTAAGGTTAGGGCATGTACGGCACAACATTGTGATACGATGGGCCTGCATTGTGCTGTCGGTTTTCTTTGTTTCTATATTTGTGTGGAGTTCTGCATAGGTACGTTCCAATGAGACAGGGAAGTTATGTTAGGGTACAGGAACCATAGTGTCCAAAGGCTGTAGTAAATCTAGTCAAGAAGAAAAGAAAATGGTAATGTTAGAGAGCTAGAAGATGATAACGCTAACAGGAAGGAGCTTAAGAAGGAGATTAGGAGAGCCAGAAGAGGCCATGAGAAGGCCTTGGCAGGCAGGATTAAGGAAAACCCCAAGGCATTCTACACGTACATGAAGAGCAAGAGGAAAAAACGTGAAAAAATAGGACCTATCAAGTATGACAGTGAGAAAGCGTGTATGGAACCAGAGAAAATAGTAGAAGTACTTAATGAATACTTTACTTCCGTAATCACTATGGAAAAGGATCTTGGTGATTATTAGTAATGACTTGCAGTGAACTGAAAAGCTTGAGCATGTGGATATTAAAAAATAGAATGTGCTGGTGCTTTTGGAAAGCATCAAGTTGGATAAGTCGCCGGGACCGGATGACATGTACCTGTTAAGGATCCGGCCTGAACACTGGGTCAAAGGGGCTCTGCTGATAGCTCTGGACCACGACAACCCTTAAATTCTACCTTCTTTCACCTGGTCATGTGGTCTTTGAACCAGCCCCTTCCCTAATTGGACTCTCGCCAATTACCCACTTATCTCCTCAATAGCACCCGCCTGTTTCTGTTCTCGCTCATTACCCGGTCCACTTAAACCCTGCCTCGACTCACTCTCTCTGCCTGTTCGTCCCAGTCCTGCACTGAGTCGTTCCAGCTTGCTGTAGTGACTACTGCCAACTGAAATTGTTGAATTCTGTGTTTCCGGATTCTGCCTGTTTGGAACCTGATTCTTGCCTGAAGCACCCGTAATCGTCTGCCCTCACTGGACAGCCTTTCCCGGGTAAGACCTCCACCTGCCATTCCAGCTTCGTGCCTGCCTCCTGGTGTTGAAAGACTGTTGCCCCTGTGGCCGCTAATAAAATCCTTGTAAAAGAACATTCATTGGTCTGCACTTGAGTCCTACCGCAACCGGCCCCCCCTGACAGAACGAACAGGCCATATGGACTCAGCAGACCCCAACCAGGTACGTGAGGCCCTTTCCCGACGGGGAATGTTATTAGGGGGGCACGACGCGCAGTTCGCCTCTGTCACCCAGTCAATGGAAGCCTTCTCTGCCTCTCTGAGCAGTATGGCCTCCCAGCTACAGCAGATTCAGCTAGCGCTGAGACCTAACCCTCCTGTTGCGGCAACATCAGCCCCACAGGCTCCAACCCTACCTGCCCGAGAGCCCCGTTTACCTCCACCCGAAACTTACAATGGTGACCCAGGCACCTGCAGATCTTTCCTGTCCCAATGCTCGTTGATTTTTGAGCTGCAGCCAGCTACCTTTCCCACTGATCGATCCCGTATTGCTTATGTGATCACGTTGCTATCAGGAAGAGCAAGAGTGTGGGGTACGGCCGTGTGGGACAGCAGAGCCCCGTTTTGCCACACATTTGAAGACTTTTGTGAGATGAGAAGAGTCTTTGACCGCTCCCAGCAGGGGCGAGAAGCAGCGAGGGAAATGTTGCAGATTTGTCAGGGTAACTGCTCTGTTTCGGACTACGCCATTGAATCCGCACGCTAGCCGCCACTACCCACTGGGGTTCGGAAGCCCAATCTGACTTGTTCCTCTATGGGTTGAGCGGGGAGGTTAAGAATGAGCTAGCCGCCCGCGACCTGCCTAGCGACTTCCAAGAGCTGGTCGATTTGGCCATTAAAATTGATAGCTGCATAAATCAGCGTCAGCAGGAACATGAGATCCGGGGTTCCCGAAGAACCACCAGGGGACGTCTGACATTCTTCCAGCCCGCACCCACGTCTCCTTCTCCAAATCCTCAGTCACCCCCATCCAGCCCAACGGAAAACATGCAGATTGATTGTGCCTGTCTGTCTCCTTCGGAGCGAAGGAGGAGACTCCGGACCAACTCTTGTCTGTATTGTGGTCAGGCTGATCACTATGTATCCAGTTGTCCTGTAAAAGACAACGCTCGTTCGTAAAGAGGGGGCTACGGATGAGCAATGTTTCCTTTTCCCTGTCCCCCATCACTTGGACCCTGCTACCCGCTTTTATACTGGCTGAAGGGAGGAGACATACTGTCTCAGTCTTCATCGACTCTGGGGCTGAGGGAAACTTTATCAGTTCCAGTTTGGTGGCCAAACTCGGGATGCCACTCCCGTCTAAAGCAACCCCTGGAGGCCAGCGGCCTAACCGGGGTGAAAATGGCCTTGATTACCCACTCTACCTCTCCGGTGAGTCTCCTCATTTCTGGGAATCACCAGGAGAGTATTATTTTTCATGTAATCGATTTCCCCAAAGCTTTAGGTCACCCATGTCTAGCTCTGCATGGTCCACACATCGATTGGTCGAATAACAGAGTATTAAGCTGGAGTCCCTTCTGCCTAAATCATTGTCTACGTGTTGCTCTTTCTACTCCAAATCCGGCTCCTCTGCCTACAGAAGAGTTTCCCGACCTGTCCTCTGTACCCCCAGACTATCGGGACCTAAAGCTGGTATTCAGCAAGACTCGGGCCGCCACCTTACCCCCACATCGGCCCTATGATTGCGCGATAAATCTCCTTTTGGGAACCTCACCATCTAGGGGCCGTCTGTATTCCCTGTCTCCCTCTGAAAGGAGGCAATGGGCAAGTATATCCAGGAGTCCCTGGCCACAGGAATTATCCGTCCCTCTTCCTCCCCAGCAGGCGCAGGGTTCTTCTTTGTCACCAAGAAGGACGGGTCCCTGCATCCTTGCGTGGACTATAGAGGTCTCAATGAGGTCACCGTTAAGAACCGCTATCCTCTTCCGCTTATGTCATCTGCATTTGAATTGCTCCAGGGTGCGTCTATCTTTTCCAAGCTCGACCTCCGCAACACTTACCATTTGGTCCGCATAAGGGAGGGGATGAGTGGAAGACCGCGTTCAATACGCCCTCCGGGCACTATGAATATTTGGTGATGCCTTTCGGACTTTCCAGTGGTCCTGCTGTGTTCCAGTTTCTGGTGAATGACGTCCTTCGGGACATGCTGAACCAATTTGTATTCGTATACCTGGATGACATTCTGATATTTTCTAGGTCCCTCTCTGAACATATCCAGCACATCTGCCGGGTACTCCGACTCCTGGAGAATCAGTTATGTGTGAAGGCGGAGAAGTGTGAATTTCACTGGAGTTCAACTTCGTTCCTGGGATATGTGATCAGCGCTGGAAAGATCTAGATGGACCCTCAGAAGATCAAGGCGGTAGAGGAGTGGCCACAACCCGCCTCTCGAGGGGGGCGGGGTCCAATGCTTTCTTGGGTTTGCCAACTTCTATCGCCGGTTCATCCGAAACTTCAGCATCCTGGCTGCCCCGCTGACTGCCCTAACCTCCAAGTCAAAGTTCGCCTGGAATCCAGCGGCTGAGAAAGCCTTTTCGGATCTAAAGACTTGTTGCACCAGGGCCCCTATCCTCCTTCAGGCGGATCCAACCAGGCAGTTTATAGTAGAGACGGTTGCCTCTGACGTAGGAGTTGGGGCTATCTTGTCACAGCGTTCAGCAGAGGATGACAAAGTACACCCATGAGCCTTTTTCTCCCACAAATTTTCGCCCACAGAACGCAACTATGACATCGGCGATCGAGAGTTGTTGGTGGTTAAAGTTGCTCTTGAGGAATGGCGGCATTGGCTTGAGGGAACGACTATCCTTTTTCTAGTCTGGACGGATCACAAGAACCTGGAATATATCCGTTCCGCCAAACGCCTCAATTCTCGTCAGGCTCGGTGGTCCCTGTTTTTTGCCCATTTTAGGTTCGTCCTGACCTACTGCCCTGGTTCTAAGAACGGCAAGCCTGACGCGCTCTCCAGGCAGTTTCCCACAACCGACGAGGCACCCGAGGTTACGACCGTTCTCCCCAAGCAATGTCTGGTCGCCGCAGAACAGTGGCAGATTGAATCTATGGTCCGATCGGCCCAACAGGGTGAGTCGGTTCCTGATGCGTGTCCCGCTAACCTATTGTATGTCCCCCAGTCTGTCCGCTCCCAGGTTCTCTCCAGTGGGGACACACCTCCAGACTGGCATGTCACCCTGGCATCAGATGCACGGCGGCTTTCATCAGCCAAAGATTTTGGTGGCCATCCCTGAGGAAGGATGTCAAGAGCTTCATTTCTGCCTGCCCAGTCTGTGCACAGAACAAGACCTCCAGCCAACTACCTACTGGTCTCCTGCAACCCCTCCCTGTTCCTAGAAGGCCTTAGTCACACATTGCACTGGACTTTGTCACTGGTATCCCCCCCGTCTGATGGTAATACCACCATTCTTACCATAATGGATCGTTTTTCTAAATCGGTCCACATAGTGCCCCTTCCCAGGCTGCCCTCGGCCAAGGAGGCTGCTGACCTGGTGATGCAGCATGTTTTCTGTATTCACGATCTTCCCGTTGAAGTGGTGTCTGACAGGTTCACAACTTACCTCCCACTTTTGGAGAGCCTTTTGCAAACTACTCGGGATCAAGGTTAACCTCTCATCTGGGTTTCATCCACAGAGTAATGGCCAGACCGAGCGGGCCAATCAGCAGATGGAGGTGATACTCCATTGTGTGACGTCTCGGGAGTCTTCCTCTTGGAGTCGGCAACTTCTCTGGGTCGAGTATGCCATCAATTCCTTGCCTTCTACTTCATCAGGTCCGTCACCGTTCCAGTGCTGTCTTGGCTATCAAACCCCCTTATTCGCACCTCAGGAGGAGGAAGTGGGCGTTCCCTCAGCCAAAGTATTTGTCCCGAGGTGTTCACAGACATGGAGGCGAGCCCGAGAAGCTACAGCCAGAATGAAGCAGCAAGCAGACCGTCACCGCATCGAGGCCCCCCCCCCCCGTTACCGCCAGGGTCAGAAAGTGTGGTTATCCTCGTAGGATATCCCCTTAAAGGTGGACTCCCGCAAGCTGTCGCCACGATACATTGGACCTTTCCCCATCACCAAGGTGATAAGCCCTTCGGCGGTGCGTCTGGATCTACCCCCTATTCACAGGATTCACCCAACCTTCCATGTTTCAAGGATTAAGCCCTTCGTCTGCCACCCCCTCTGTCCCACTCATAATCTCTCTCCCCTTCCCCATCTCATCACTGGCTTGGAGGCCTTCACTGTGTGCCGATTACTGGACTTTCGACGCAGGGGCCGTGGACTGCAATATCTCGTGGATTGGGAGGGCTATGGTCCCGAGGAAAGGTGCTAGGTTCCCGCTCGGGATATCCTGGATTCCTCTCTCATCAGAGACTTTCATAGAAGTCAACCTGCACCGGTAAGAAGGGCGTCTGGAGACGCCCGTGGGGAGGGGGGTACTGTTAAGGATCCGGCCTGAACACTGGGTCAAAGGGGCTCTGCTGATAGCTCTGGACCACGACAGCCCTTAAATTCTACCTTCTTTCATCTGGCCATGTGGGATTTGAACCAGCCCCTTCCCTAATTGGACTCTCGCCAATTACCCACTTATCTCCTCAGTAGCACCCGCCTGTTTCTGTTCTTGCTCATTACCCGGTCCACTTAAACCCTGCCTCGACTCACTCTCTGTTCGTCCCAGTCCTGACCTGAGTCGTTCCAGCCTGCTGTAGTGGAAGCACCCGTAATCGTCTACCCTCACTGGACAGCCTTTCCTGGGTAAGACCTCCGCCTGCCATTCCAGCTTCGAGCCTGCCTCCTGATGTTGAAAGACTGTTGCCCCTGTGGCCACTAATAAAATCCTGGTAAAAGAACATTCATTGGTCTGCACTTGAGTCCTACCGCAACCGGCCCCTCCTGACAGTACCCCAGGCTACTGTGGGAGGCAAGGGAGGAGATTGCTGAGCCTCTGGCGATGAGTTTTGCATCATCAATGGGGACGGGGGAATGTTTTGGAGGGTTGGGGATGTTGTTCCCTTATTCAACAAAGGGAGTAGAGATAGGCCAGGAAATTGTAGACCAGTGATACTTACTTAAGAAGTTAGTAAGTTGACGGAGAATATCCTGACAGGCAGGATTTATGCACATTTGGAGAGGTATAATATTTTTAGGAATAGTCAGCATGGCTTTGTCAAGGGCAGGTCGTGCCTTACGAGCATGATTGAATTTTTTGAGGATGTGACTAAACGCATTGATGAAGGAAGAGCAGTAGATGGAGTGTATATAGATTTCAGCAAGGCATTTGATAAGGTACCCCATGCAAGGCTTATTGAGAAAATGAGGCATGGGATCCAAGACGACATTGCTTTGTGGATCGAGAACTGGCATGTCCACAGAAGGCAAAAAGTGGTTGTTGATGGGTCATATTCTACATGAAGGTCGGTGACCAGTGGTGTGACTCGAGGATCTGTTCTGGGATCCCTGCTGTTCGTGATTTTTATAAAGGAAGAGGAGTGATGGGTTAGTAAGTTTGCTGATGACACAAAGGTTGGGGTTGTTGTGGATAGTGTGGATGGCTGTCAGAGCTTACAGCAGGACATTGATAGTTTGCAAAGAAGTGGCAGAGGGAGTTCAAGTTGTGAAGTGGTTCATTTTGGTAGGTCCAATATGATGGCAGAATATAATATTAATGGTAAGACTCTTGGCAGTGTGCAGGATCTGAGGGATCTTGGGATCTGAGTCCATAGGATGCTTAAAGCAGCTGAGCAGGTTTACTCTGTTGTTAAGAAGGCATACAGTGTATTGGCTTCATTAATCATTGAATTGAATTAAGGAGCCGAGAGGTAATGTTGCAGCTATATAGGAACTTGGTCAGACCCCACTTGGAAACTTTGCTCAGTTCTGGTCGCCTCACTACAGGAAGGATGTGGAACCATAGAAAAGGTGCAGATGAGATGTACAAGGATGTTTCCTGGATTGGGGAGCATGCCTTATGAAAACAGGTTGAGTGAACTTGGCCTTTCCTCCTTGGAGCAACAGAGGATGAGAGGTGACTTGAGAGAAGTGTATAAGATGATGAAGGCATTAATAGTGTGGATAATCAGAGGTTTTTTTCCATGTCTGAAATGGCTGCCACAAGAGGACACAGGTTTAAGGTGCTAGGGTATAGGTACAGAGGAGATGTCAGGGGTAAGTTTTGTATGCAGACGGTGGTGAGTGCGTGAAATAGGCTGCTGGCAATGGTGGTGGAGACAGATACGATAGGGTCTTTTAAGAGACTGTTGGATAGGTACATGGAGCTCAGAAAAATAGAGGGTTATGTTGTAGTCTAGTAATTTCTAAGGTAAGGACATGTTCGGCCCAACATTGTAGGCCGATGGGCCTGTATTGTGCTGTAGGTTTTCTATGTTTCTATATTTGTGTGGAGTTCTGCATTGGTACATTCCAATGAGACAGGGAAGTTATGTTAGGGTACAGGAACTGTAGTGTACAAAGGCTGTAGTAAATTCAGTCAAGAAGAAAAGCTTACGAAAGGTTCAGAGAGCTAGGGAATGTTAGAGATCTAGAAGATTATAAGGCTAAAGGGAAGGAGCTTAAGAAGGAGAATAGGAGAGCCAGAAGGGGCCATGAGAAGGCCTTGGCGGGCAGGATTAAGGAAAACCCCCAAAGCATTCTACACGTACGTGAAGAGCAAGAGGAAAAGACATGAAAAAATAGGACCCATCAAGTGTGACAGTGAGAAAGTGTGTATGGAACCAGAGGAAATAGCGGAAGTACTTAATGAATACTTTAGTATTCACTATAGAAAAGGATTTTGGTGATTATTAGTGATGACTTGGAGCGGACTGAAAAGCTTGAGCATGTAGATATTAAGAAATAGAATGTGCTGGGGCTTTTGGAAAGCATCAAGTTGGATAAGTTGCCGTGACCCTACTGGTTCCCACTATCATCTCCTTTACTGTCTCCAACCTTCACACTCAGACACTTCACATTTACAAATGAATGTTAACATTTAATAAAGGATCTGTTTGTGTGCTGTACTGTTCTATGTTCTCTGTTCCCTGCTCAGAAGAATGAGAGGAGATCTCAGGGACACACTAAATTGTTTCGGGGTTCAACAGGGTGGATTCAAGGAGCATGTTTCCCTGTTTGAGGAGTCAAAGGTTAGGGGGTCAGTATCTCTTTGGAATTCTCTGCACTGGCAGGGTGGGGGATGGCCGTGGTGTCTCAGTTATTCAGTTCAATTAAAGTCACAGAGCCATTTGTTGTAGAGCATTGAAATATACCCTTCGGCCCATCTCCTTTGTGCTGAACTGTTTACCCATCTACATTCATCCCATTGGCCGGCATTAGGTCAGTCTCCCTGTGTGCCTTACCCATTGAAGTGTCTATCCAAGTGTCTCTTACAGGAGGCCTGTGACCTGCAGAGGTCACTGCTGGGGCCGTGTTTGTTTATCATTCATATTGATGATTTGGGTGAAAATGCAGGTGACATAATAGTTTTGTTGGTGACACGAAAAAGCATGGTAGGCAGGATAGGCAAGACGGTTATCTAAGTTTACAAAAGGCCCTTGATCAAGTGTAGATTTGGGTATAGTGACATTGTTTTAAGAAAACATCTTGGCAAGTACATGGATAAGAAAGATGGAAAGGAATAATAGGTAAATGGGATTAGTTCATTAAATCAAGCTGGTCGGCAGGAACAAGTTGGGCCAAGGAGCCTGTGTGACCTCCTGTTAAAATCTATCTGGTATTCACTCACCCAGTCCCATTTGAATCTATTCCTCCCCACACCCATGTTAGGGTTAGGGTTAGGTTGAGCGTACGTGGGCAGTATGTCATTGCAGTATGAGACCACCAGGTGGGACTGTTATCCGCAGCTTACCTGCCATTCTGGGAGAACACCACCAGGTGGAATGATTGTCCATGGCCCAACTGTCATTGCGGCAGGACACCACATGGTGGTAGTGTTGTCTACAAAGCGTCTGCCCTTGTGGCAGGACACCAGTAGGTCAAAGTGTTATACACAGCCGGACTGTCATTCATGAAGGCACCACGAGGTTGGAGTTTTTTCTGCAAGAGATCAGTTCCAGCGGCAGGACACCAACAGCTGGGAGTGTTGTTCACACAATAACTGACATCACGGCATGTATTGTCCACATCTTATCTACCTTTGTGGCAGAACTCCACCAGGTCACACTGTTATCCATAGACGACCTGCCATTGTGGGAGGACACCACCAGGTAGGATATTACCAACAGCAGAACTGTCATTCCGACAAGACAACATCAGGTGGGAGTGTTATCCACATCGCATTCGGGTTAGGTTGAGATTATGCAGGCAGTGGGCGAATCAGCCTTCTTGTACTTTTTGATCTCGTCACGAGATTCAGTTTCACGCAACCCTGCCACTTTGATCTGGCCCACACCATCATTAACCAGGTACAGCACTTGCCTTTGTCGAATCTTGCCCCTTCTGACATAGGACATCGCGTTTGTGGGGGATTAGCAAGGGTTAATCGAAGTGTGCTTATGGTTTGTGGGGCTGAAGCCAGGGTTAATTGGCAAGTGCCAATGGTTTGTGGGGGCATGTGCCCCTTTTTGACCTTAGGATTAGGTATGGATGTTGGGCTGGTGGATAGATATGTTTGGCTGGGAGAGGTAAGGCCACGGTGTTAGATTGCGAATATGCGGGCAGTGGGCGAAAAAGCCCTCGTGATTTTTGATCTCGCCACTTGAGATTCAATTTCACGTGACCCTGCCACTTTGATCTGGCCCACGCCTTCATTAACCAGGTCAAACACTTGCCTTTGCTGAATCTTGCCCCTCTCGACATAGGATATCCGGTTTGTGGGGATTTAGCAAGGGTTAATCGGGGTGTGCTAAGGTATTGTGGGGCTGAAGTTAGGGCTAATCGGAAGTTGCCTAGGGTTTGTGGGGGTGTGTGCCCCTTTTGGACTTTATGATTAGGTATGAGTGTAGGGCTGGTAGATATATACGTTTGGCTGGGAGAGCTTTGGCTGCAGTTTGAATCTTGCCCCTCTTGAGATAGGATATGCGGCTTGTGGGGGTTTAGCAAGGGTTAATCGGGGTGTGCTTAGGTTTTGTGGGGCCGAAGCCAGGGCTAATCGGGATGATGCCTAGGGTTTGTGGGGGTGTGCGCCCCTTTTGGACATTAGGATTAGGTTTGAGTGTAGGGCTGGTGGATGTATATGTTTGGCTGGGAGAGGTTAGGCTGCAGAGTTTGAAGTATGAGCTGCTATGTCCTCTAGGCTTGTATAGGGAAGTCAGGTTACTCTGGCCCATGCCTTTCATTTTATCGTGGTCCGACACCACTTGGTTCAGCGAAATGGGTGTGCACTGGGGCACATTGTCAGTAATGCATCTACGGATCGTCAGCCGTTACAGGCCTTAATTCACTATACAACCTCCCCGAAGTGGCCCAACAGTGTCAGACTCAGACACTGCTTGTGTTTTTCCCAGGGACCAATAATGAGAGGCATGTAATTCTGAGGGTAATGATATTTTTAAATATCATTACCTGGCATCTGTATGCCTGGGATTACATGGGTTAAATTGACAGTGTTTACTGGGCATTCAGCCGAACTGCACCTGTGTTTAGCACTGACTTATCTGTCGTCCCCATCTGGGGTTTAATTTACTGGTACTCTCTCGCCTTGTGTGTATCTGGGCTTTCTTATTGGCCTTTCGTGGGCCAGGAGAATGAAGAGCGTGTCACTGAAAGGTTAGGTTGCGATTATGCAGGCAGTGGGAGAATCAGCCCTCTTGTGCTTTTTGATCTCGTCACTTGAGATTCAGTCTCACGCGACCCTGCCACTTTGATCTGGACTACGCCTTCATTAACCAGGTCCAACACTAGCATTTGTCATTGCGGTAGGAGACCACCAGGTGGGACTGTTATCCGCAGCTTACCTGCCACTCTGGGAGACCACCAGGTGGAATGATTGTCCACGGCCCAACTGTCATTGTGGCAGGACACCACATGGTGGTAGTGTTGTCTACAAAGGATCTGTCCTTGCGGCAGGACACCAGTAGGTCAAAGTGTTATACACAGCCGGACTGTCATTCATGAAGGCACGACGAGGTTGGAGTTTTTTCTGCAAGAGATCAGTTCCAGCGGCAGGACACCAGCAGCTGGGAGTCTTGTTCACACAAAAACGGACATCACGGCATGTATTGTTCACATCTTATCTACCTTTGTGGCAGAACACCACCAGGTCACACTGTTATCCATAGATGACCTGCCATTGTGGGAGGACACCACCAGGTAGGATATTACCAACAGCAGAACTGTCATTCCGACAGTACAACATCAGGTGGGAGTGTTGTCCACATCGCATTTGGGTTAGGTTGAGATTATGCAGGCAGTGGGCGAATCAGCCTTCTTGTACTTTTTGATCTCGTTA
Source organism: Hypanus sabinus (assembly GCF_030144855.1). Taxonomy (NCBI): domain Eukaryota; kingdom Metazoa; phylum Chordata; class Chondrichthyes; order Myliobatiformes; family Dasyatidae; genus Hypanus; species Hypanus sabinus. Next base: position 42,175 of record NC_082717.1, on the reverse strand, counting down.
CGAGATGCAGTTTCACGCAACCCTGCCACTTTGATCTGGCCCACACCTTCATTAACCAGGTCCAAAACTTTCTTTCCTTGAATCTTGCCCCTCTTGACATAAGACTTCGGGTTTGTGGGCGTTTAGCAATGGTTAATCATGGTGTGCTTAGGGATTGTGGGGCTGAAGACAGGGTTATTCGGGACGTGCCTCAGGTTTGTGGGGTTGTGTGCCCCTATTGGACTTTAGGATTAGGTTTGAGTGTAGGGCTGGTGGATGTATATGTTTGGCTGACAGAGGTTAGGCTGCAGAGTTTGAAGTATGAGCTGCTACCTCCCCTAGGCTTGTATAGGGAAGTCAGGTTAATCTGGCCCATGCCTTTCATTATCGTGGTCCAACACCACTTGGGTCAGCGAACCGGGTGTGCACTGGGGCACATTGTCAGTAATCCATCTACGGATCGTCAGCTGTTATGGGCCTTAAGTCACTGTACAGATTCCCGAAGTGGCCCAACAGTGGCAGACTCAGACACTGCTTGTGTTTTTCCCAGGGACCAATAATGAGAGGCATGTAATTCTGAGGGTAATGATATTTTTAAATATCATTACCTGGCACCTGTATGCCGGGGATTGCATGGGTTAGATTGAGAGTGTTTACTGGGCATTCAGCAGAGCTGTACCTGAGTTTAGCATTGACCTGTCTGTCTTCCCCATCCGGGGTTTAATTTACTGGTTCTCTCTCGCCTTGTGTGTATCTGGGCTTTCTTATTGGCCTTCCGTGGGCCGGGAGAATGAAGAGCGTGTCACTGATAGGTTAGGTTGAGATTATGCGGGCAGTGGGCTGAAATGCCCTCTTGTGATTTTTGATCTCGCCACTTGAGATTCAGTTTCACGTGACCCTGCCACTTTGATCCGGCCCACGCTCTCATTAACCAGGTCCAACACTTGCCTTTGTTGAATCTTGTTCCCCTTGATATAGAATATCCAGTTTGTGGGGTTTAGAAAGGGTTAATCGGGGTGTTCTTAGGGTTTGTGGGGCTGAAGCCAGGGTTGATCGGGAAGTGTTTAGGGTTTGTGGGGGTGTGTGCCCCTCTTGGACTTTAGGGTTAGGTTTGAGTGTTGGGCTGGTGGATGTGTATCTATATATATCGGGTTTGTGGGGTTTAGAAAGGGTTAATCGGGGTGTGCTTAGGGTTTGTGGGGCTGAAGCCAGGGTTGATCGGGAAGTGCCTAGGGTTTGTGGGGGTGTGTGCCCCTTTTGGACCTTAGGGTTAGGTTTGTGTGTAGGGCTGGTGGATGTTTATGTTTGGTTGGGAGGGTTTAGGCTGCAGAATTTGAGATGTGAGCTGCTATGCCGGCTAGGCTTGTACAGGGAAGTCAGGTTAATCTGGACCATGCCTTTCATTATCGTGCCCTGGGATACGTCGTCAGTAATGCACTCTCGGATCGTCAGGTTTATCGGGCCTTTAATCATTACTGAAGTCCGGGCTAACCGGGATGTGCCCAAGGTTTGTGGGGGTGTGTGCCCCTTTTCGACTTTAGGGTAGGGCTGGTGGATGTTTGTGTTTGGTTGGAAGGGTTTAGGCTACAGAGTTTGAAATATGAGCTGCTATGCCAGCTAGGCTTGTATGGGGAAGTCAGGTTAATCTGGTCGATGCCTTACATTATCGTGTCCCGGGACACATCATCAGTAATGCACTCTCGGATCGTCAGGTGTTTCGAGCCTTTACATTAGACACCCTCCCCGAGACGGCTCCGCCAAGGCGATCAAGCCTGGCGTGTGTATTACCCCTGGACCAGATAATGAAAGGCATGTAATTGTGCGGGTCATGCTACTTCTAAGGGTTTAATTCTAGCTCTTTAGGCCTCGTTCAGGCTGTGCGGAGAATGTCCCTCAGGGTTGGTGGACCCCTCCATTCTTTTAGCTCTGAAATTTTCATTTCTAATTTCATAACCCCTAGTAGGTGAGACCTCAGATTATTCCTCTTTTTAGATTATATTAGTTTATTGTGACTGTAGGGTTCAACCCGTTGCTTCATTGTTCTATGGGCATGATGGGGTTATATAACCTAGGTAAATTCGTCGCTTCTGCTGGTGATTTATCAATTAATTAATTAATTATGTCGGGGTTGGTCTTAATTTCCAACTTCTGTGTCAATTTTTGGGTTAGAATATCTGGGTTTTCTTATTGGCCTTTCTTGGGCCGGGAGAATGAAGAGTGTGTCACTGATAGGTTAGGTTGAGATTATGCGGGCAGTGGGCTGAAATGCCCTCTTGTGATTTTTGATCTCGCCACTTGAGATTCAGTTTCATGTGACCCTGCCACTTTGATCTGGCCCACGCTCTCATTAACCAGGTCCAACACTTGCCTTTGTTGAATCTTGTTCCCCTTGATATAGGATATCCAGTTTGTGGGGGTTTAGCAAGGTTTACTAGGGGTGTGTTTAGGGTTTGTGGGGCCAAAGCCAGGGTTAGTCAGGGAATGCCTAGGGTTTGTGGGGGTGTGTCCCTTTTGGACTTCAGGGTTAGGTTGAGATTATGCGGGCAGTGGGCTAAAATGCCCTCTTGTGATTTTAGATCTCCTCACTTGAGATTCCGTTTCACGTCACCCTGCCACTTTGATCTGGCCCACGCCTTCATTAACCAGGTCCCACAATTGCCTTTGTTGAATCTTGCCCCTCTCGACATAGGATATCCGGTTTGTGGGGGTTTAGCAAGGGTTAATCGGGGAGTGCCTAGGGTTTGTGGGGGGGTGTGCCCCTTTTGGAAGTTGCCTAGGGTTTGTGGGGGTGTATGCACCTTTTGGAATTTGCCTAGGGTTAGTGGGGGTGTGTGCCCCTCTTGGAATTTGCCTAGGGTTTGTGGGGGTGTGTGCCCCTTTTGGAATTTGCCTAGGGTTTGTGGAGGTGTGTTCCCCTTTTGGTCTTTATGATTAGGTTTGAGTGTAGGGCTAGTGGGTGTATATGTTTGGCTGGCAGAGGTTAGGCTGCAGAATTTGAAGTATGAGCTGCTGTGCCAGCTCGGCTTGTACAGGGAAGTCAGGTGAATCTGGCCCATGCCTTTCATTATCGTGTTCCGACACCACTTAGTTCAGTGAACCGGGTGTGCACTGGGGCACATCAACAGTAGTGAACATTCGGATCCTCGGCTGTTTCGGGCCTTTAATCACTAGACAGCCTACAGAAGCGGCCCAACAGTGTCCGACTCAGACACGGCTTGTATTTTTCCCAGGGACCAATAATGAGAGGCATGTAATTCTGAGGGTAATGATATTTTTAAATATCATTACCTGGCACCTGTATGCCTGGGATTGTATGGGTTAAATTGCGAGTGTTTACTGGGCATTCAGCAGAGCTGACACTGAGTTTAGCACTGACCTGTCTGTCATCCCCATCCGGGGTTTAACTTATTGGTTCTCTCTCGCCTTGTGTGTATCTGGGCTTTCTTATTGGCCTTTCATGGGCCGGGAGAATGAAGAGCGTGTCACTGATAGGTTTGGTTGAGATTATGTGGGCAGTGGGCTAAAATGCCCTCTTGTGATTTTTGATCTCCTCACTTGAGATTCCGTTTCACGTCACCCTGCCACTTTGATCTGGCCCACGCCTTCATTAACCAGGTCCCACACTTGCCCTTGTTGAATCTTGCCCCTCTCGACAAAGGGTATCCGGTTTGTGAGGGTTTAGCAAGGGTTAATCGGGGAGTGCGTAGGGTTTGTGGGGGTGTGTGCCCCTTTTGGAATTTGCCTAGGGTTAGTGGGGATGTGTGCCCCTCTTGGAATTTGCCTAGGGTTTGTGGGGGTGTGTGCCCCTCTTGGAATTTGCCTGGGGTTTGTGGGGGTGTGTGCCCCTTTTGGACTTTAGGATTAGGTTTGAGTGTAGGGCTGGTGGATGTACATGTTTGTCTGGCAGAGGGTTAGGGTTAGGTTGAGATTATGCGGGCAGTGGGCTAAAATGCCCTCTTGTGATTTTTGATCTCCTCATTTGAGATTCCGTTTCACGTCACCCTGCCACTTTGATCTGGCCCACGCCTTCATTAACCAGGTCCCACAATTGCCTTTGTTGAATCTTGCCCCTCTCGACATAGGGTATCCGGTTTGTGAGGGTTTAGCAAGGGTTAATCGGGGAGTGCGTAGGGTTTGTGGGGGTGTGTGCCCCTTTTGGAATTTGCCTAGGATTTGTGGGGGTGTGTGCCCCTTTTGGACTTTAGGATTATGTTTGAGTGTAGGGCTGGTGGATCTATAAGTTTGGCTGGCAGAGGTCAGCCTGCAGAATTTGAAGTATGAGATCGGGGAATGCCTAGGGTTTGTGGAGGTGTGTGCCCCTTTTGGAATTTGCCTAGGGTTTGTGGGGGTGTGTTCCCCTTTTTGACTTTAGGATTAGCTTTGAGTGTAGGGCTGGTGGGTGTATATGTTTGGCTGGCAGAGGTTAGGCTGCAGAGTTTGAAGTATGAGCTGCTGTGCCAGCTCGGCTTGTACAGGGAAGTCAGGTGAATCTGGCCCATGCCTTTCATTATCGTGGTCCGACACCACTTGGTTCAGTGAACCGGGTGTGCACTGGGGCACATCATCAGTAGTGAACATTCGGATCCTCGGCTGTTTCGGGCCTTTAATCACTAGACAGCCTACAGAAGCGGCCCAACAGTGTCCGACTCAGACACTGCTTGTATTTTTCCCAGGGACAAATAATGAGAGGCATGTAATTCTGAGGGTAATGATATTTTTAAATATCATTACCTGGCACCTGTATGCCTGGGATTGTATGGGTTAAATTCAAAGTGTTTACTGGGCATTCAGCAGAGCTGACACTGAGTTTAGCACTGACCTGTCTGTCATCCCCATCCGGGGTTTAACTTACTGGTTCTCTCTCGCCTTGTGTGTATCTGGGCTTTCTTATTGGCCTTTCGTGGGCCGGGAGAATGAAGAGCGTGTCACTGATAGGTTAGGTTGAGATTATGTGGGCAGTGGGCTAAAATGCCCTCTTGTGATTTTTGATCTCCTCACTTGAGATTCTGTTTCACGTCACCCTGCCACTTTGATCTGGCCCATGCCTTCATTAACCAGGTCCCACAATTGCCTTTGTTGAATCTTGCCCCTCTCGACATAGGGTATCCGGTTTGTGAGGGTTTAGCAAGGGTTAATTGGGGAGTGCCTAGGGTTTGTGGGGGTGTGTGTCCCTTTTGGAAGTTGCCTAGGATTTGTGGGTGTGTGTGCCCCTTTTGGAATTTGCCTGGGGTTTGTGGGGGTGTGTGCCCCTTTTGGACTTTAGGATTAGGTTTGAGTGTAGGGCTGGTGGATGTACATGTTTGTCTGGCAGAGGTTAGGCTGCAGAGTTTGAAGTCTGAGCTGCTATGCCAGCTCTGCTTCTACAGGGAAGTCAGGTTAATCTGGCCCATGCCTTTCATTATAGTAGTCCGACAGCACTTGGTTTAGCGAGCCGGATGTTCACTGGGGCATATCATCAGTATTGAACATTCGGGTCCTCGGCTGTTTCGGGCCTTTAATCACTAGACAGCCTACAGAAGCAGCCCAACCATGTCCAACTCAGACACTGCTTGTATTTTTCCCAGGGCCCAGTAATGAGAGGCATGGAATTCTAAGGGTAATGATATTTTTAAATATCATTACCTGGCACCTGTATGCCTGGGATTGCATGGGTTAAATTGCGAGTGTTTACTGGGCATTCAGCAGAGCTGTACCTGAGTTCAGCATTGACCTGTCTTTCGTCCCCATCCGGTGTTTAATTTACTGGTTCTCTCTCACCTTGTGTGTATCTGGGCTTTCTTATTGGCCTTTCGTGGGCTGGGGGAATGAAGAGCGTGTCACTGATCGGTTACGTTGAGATTTTGCTGGCAGTGGGCTGAAAAGCCCTCTTGTGATTTTTGATCTCCTCACTTGAGATTCCTTTTCACGTGACCCTGCCACTTAGATCTGGCCCACGCCTTCATTAACCAGGTCCCACACTTGGCTTTGTTGAATCTTGCCCCTCTCGACATAGGATATCCGGTTTGTAGGGGTTTAGCAAGGGTTAATCGGGGAGTGCCTAGGGTTTGTGGGGGTGTGTGCCCCTTTTGGAATTTGCCTAGGGTTTGTGGGGGTGTGTGCCCCTTTTGGAATTTGCCTAGGGTTTGTGGGGGTGTGTTCCCCTTTTGGAATTTACCTAGGGTTTGTGGGGGTGTGTGCCCCTTTTGCACTTTAAGATTTGGTTTGACTGATGAGCTGGTGGATGTATATATGTGGCAGTCACAGGTAAGGCTGTCGAGTTTTGAGCAGTGATGTACGAACTGCTATGGCGGGTAGGCTCGCATGAGGGTAAGGGTTAGTATTTTGTTGCAAAACTGTCATACCGACAGATCACCACCAGGTGGGATTTCTGTCTTCACCTAATCCTTCATTGTGACAGGACACCACCAGGTGGGAGTATTGTCCACATCTGATCTGTCGTTATGACAGGACACCACCAGGTGGGAGTATTGTCTACGGACGAACTGTCATTGCGGCAGGACCCCACAAGGTGGGAGTGTTGTCAACAAGGGGGTCAGTCCTCACCGCAGGACATCTGCAGGTGGAAATGTTGTACACAGCCAAACTGTCATTAGGGTTAGGTTGAGATTATGCGGGCAGTGGGCTAAAAAGCCCTCTTGTGATTTTTGATCTCCTCACTTGAGATTCCGTTTCACGTCACCTTGCCACTTTGATCTGGTCCACGCCTTCATTAACCAGGTCCCACAATTGCCTTTGTTGAATCTTGCCCCTCTCGACATAGGATATCCGGTTTGTAGGGGTTTAGCAAGGGTTAATCGGGGAGTGCCTAGGGTTTGTGGGGGTGTGTGCCCCTTTTGGAAGTTGCCTAGGGATTGTGGGGGTGTGTGCCCCTCTTGGAATTTGCCTAGGGTTAGGGTTAGGGTTAGGGTTAAGTTGAGATTATGCGGGGAGTGGGCTAAAAAGCCCAATTGAGATTTTTGATCTCCTCACTTGAGATTCCGTTTCACGTGACCCTGCCACTTTGATCTGGCCCACGCCTTCATTAACCATGCCCACAATTACCTTTGTTGCATCTTGCCCCGCTCGACATAGGATATCCGGTTTGTAGGGGTTTAGCAAGGGTTAATCGGGGAGTGCCTAGGGTTTGTGGGGGTGTGTGCCCCTTTTGGAATTTGCCTAGGGTTTGTGGGGGTGTGTTCCCCTTTTGGAATTTACCTAGGGTTTGTGGGGGTGTGTGCCCCTTTTGCACTTTAAGATTTGGTTTGACTGATGAGCTGGTGGATGTATATATGTGGCAGTCACAGGTAAGGCTGTCGAGTTTTGAGCAGTGATGTACGAACTGCTATGGCGGGTAGGCTCGCATGAGGGTAAGGGTTAGTATTTTGTTGCAAAACTGTCATACCGACAGATCACCACCAGGTGGGATTTCTGTCTTCACCTAATCCTTCATTGTGACAGGACACCACCAGGTGGGAGTATTGTCCACATCTGATCTGTCGTTATGACAGGACACCACCAGGTGGGAGTATTGTCTACGGACGAACTGTCATTGCGGCAGGACCCCACAAGGTGGGAGTGTTGTCAACAAGGGGGTCAGTCCTCACCGCAGGACATCTGCAGGTGGAAATGTTGTACACAGCCAAACTGTCATTAGGGTTAGGTTGAGATTATGCGGGCAGTGGGCTAAAAAGCCCTCTTGTGATTTTTGATCTCCTCACTTGAGATTCCGTTTCACGTCACCTTGCCACTTTGATCTGGTCCACGCCTTCATTAACCAGGTCCCACAATTGCCTTTGTTGAATCTTGCCCCTCTCGACATAGGATATCCGGTTTGTAGGGGTTTAGCAAGGGTTAATCGGGGAGTGCCTAGGGTTTGTGGGGGTGTGTGCCCCTTTTGGAAGTTGCCTAGGGATTGTGGGGGTGTGTGCCCCTCTTGGAATTTGCCTAGGGTTAGGGTTAGGGTTAGGGTTAAGTTGAGATTATGCGGGGAGTGGGCTAAAAAGCCCAATTGAGATTTTTGATCTCCTCACTTGAGATTCCGTTTCACGTGACCCTGCCACTTTGATCTGGCCCACGCCTTCATTAACCATGCCCACAATTACCTTTGTTGCATCTTGCCCCGCTCGACATAGGATATCCGGTTTGTGGGGGTTTAGCAAGGGTTAATCGGGGAGTGCCTAGGGTTTGTGTGGGGGTGCGCCCCTTTGGGAAGTTGCCTACGGTTTGTGGGGGTGTATGCACCTTTTGGAATTTGCCTAGGGTTAGTGGGGGTGTGTGCCCCTCTTGGAATTTGCCTAGGGTTTGTGGGGGTGTGTGCCCCTCTTGGTATTTGCCTAGGGTTTGTGGGGCTGTGTACTCCTTTTGGACTTTAGGATTAGGTTTGACTGTAGGGCTGGTGGATGTATATGTTTGGCTGACAGAGATTAGGCTGCACAATTTGAAGTATGAGTTGCTATGCTGGCTAGGCTTGTACAGGGAAGTCAGGTTAATCTGGCCCATGCCTTTCATTATCGTGGTCCAACAGCACTTGGTTCAGCGAACCGGGTGTGCCCTGGGGCACATCGTCAGTAGTGAACATTCGGATACTCGCCTGTTTCGGGCCTTTAATCACTAGACGGCCTACAGAAGCGGCCCAACAGTGTCCGACTCAGACACTGCCTGTATTTTTCCCAGGGACCAATAATGAGAGCCATGTAATTCTGAGGGTAATGATATTTTTAAATATCATTACCTGGCACATGTATGCCTGTGATTGCAGGGGTTAAATTCAAAGTGTTTACTGGGCATTCAGCAGAGCTGACACTGAGTTTAGCACTGACCTGTCTGTCATCCCCATCCGGGGTTTAACTTACTGGTTCTCTCTCGCCTTGTGTGTATCTGGGCTTTCTTATTGGCCTTTCGTGGGCCGGGAGAATGAAGAGCGTGTCACTGATAGGTTAGGTTGAGATTATGTGGGCAGTGGGCTAAAATGCCCTCTTGTGATTTTTGATCTCCTCACTTGAGATTCCGTTTCACGTCACCCTGCCACTTAGATCTGGCCCACGCCTTCATTAACCAGGTCCACACTTGCCTTTTTTGAATCTTGCCCTCTCCGGTTCGTTGGGGATTAGCAATGGTTAATCGGGGAGTGCCTAGGGTTTGTGGGGGTGTGTGCCCCTTTTGGAAGTTGCCTAGGGTTTGTGGGGGTGTGTGCCCCTTTTGGAATTTGCCTAGGGTTTGTGGGGGGGTGTGCCCCTTTTGGAATTTGCCTAGGGTTTGTGGGGGTGTGTGCCCCTTTTGCACTTTAAGATTTGGTTTGACTGATGAGCTGGTGGATGTATATATGTGGCAGTCACAGGTAAGGCTGTCGAGTTTTGAGCAGTGATGTACGAACTGCTATGGCGGAGGGTAAGGGTTAGTATTTTGTTGCAAAACTGTCATACCGACAGATCACCACCAGGTGGGATTTCTGTCTTCACCTAATCCTTCATTGTGACAGGACACCACCAGCTGGGAGTATTGTCTACATATGATCTGTCATAGCGGCAGGCTGCCAGCAGGAGGGAGTGTTGTACACATCTGATCTGTCATTATGACAGGACACCACCAGGTGGGAGTATTGTCTATGGACGAACTGTCATTGTGGCAGGACACCACCAGGTGGGAGTATTCTCCACATCTCATCTGTCATGGCGGCAGGACACCAGCAGGTGCAAGTGTTGTACACATCTGAACTGTCGTTATGACAGGACACCACCAGGTGGGAGTATTGTCCACATCTGATCTGTCATTATGACAGGACACCACCAGGTGGGAGTATTGTCTGCGGACGAACAGTCATTGTGGCAGGACACCACCAGGGGGGAGTATTCTCCACATCTGATCTGTCATTATGACAGGACACCACCAGGTGGGAGTATTCTCCACATCTGATCTGTCATGGTTGCAGGACACCAACAGCTGGGAGTGTTGTACACATCTGATCTGTCGTTATGACTGGACACCACCAGGTGGGAGTATTGTCAACAAGGGAGTCAGTCCTTACCGCAGGACATCTGCAGGTGGAAATGTTGTACACAGCCAAACTGTCATTAGGGTTAGGTTGAGATTATGCAGGCAGTGGGCTAAAAAGCCCTCTTGTGATTTTTGATCTCCTCACTTGAGATTCCGTTTCTTGTGACCTTGCCACATTGATCTGGCCCACGCCTTCATTAACCAGGTCCCACAATTGCCTTTGTTGAATCTTGCCCCTCTCGACATAGGATATCCGGTTTGTAGGGGTTTAGCAAGGGTTAATTGGGGAGTGCCTAGGGTTTGTGGGGGTGTGTGCACCTTTTGGAATTTGACTAGCGTTACTGGGGGTGTGTGCCCCTCTTGGAATTTGCCTAGGCTTAGGGTTAGGGTTAGGGTTAGGTTGAGATTATGCGGGGAGTGGGCTAAAAAGCCCTCTTGTGATTTTTGATCTCCTCACTTGAGATTCCGTTTCACGTGACCCTGCCACTTTGATCTGGCCCACGCCTTCATTAACCATGTCCCACAATTGCCTTTGTTGCATCTTGCCCCGCTCGACATAGGATATCCGTTTTGTGGGGGTTTAGCAAGGGCTAATCGGGGAGTGCCTAGGGTTTGTGTGGGGGTGTGCCCCTTTTGGAAGTTGCCTACGGTTTGTGGGGGTGTGTGCTCCTTTTGGACTTTAGGATTAGGTTTGACTGTAGGGCTGGTGGATGTATATGTTTGGCTGACAGAGGTTAGGCTGCACAATTTGAAGTATGAGTTGCTATGCTGGCTAGGCTTGTACAGGGAAGTCAGGTTAATCTGGCCCATGCCTTTCATTATCGTGGTCCGACAGCACTTGGTTCAGCGAACCGGGTGTGCACTGGGGCACATCGTCAGTAGTGAACATTCGGATACTCGCCTGTTTCGGGCCTTTAATCACTAGACAGCCTACAGAAGCGGCCCAACAGTGTCCGACTCAGGCACTGCCTGTATTTTTCCCAGGGACCAATAATGAGAGCCATGTAATTCTGAGGGTAATGATATTTTTAAATATCATTACCTGGCACATGTATGCCTGTGATTGCATGGGTTAAATTCAAAGTGTTTACTGGGCATTCAGCAGAGCTGACACTGAGTTTAGCACTGACCTGTCTGTCATCCCCATCCGGGGTTTAACTTACTGGTTCTCTCTCGCCTTGTGTGTATCTGGGCTTTCTTATTGGCCTTTCGTGGGCCGGGAGAATGAAGAGCGTGTCACTGATAGGTTAGGTTGAGATTATGTGGGCAGTGGGCTAAAATGCCCTCTTGTGATTTTTGATCTCCTCACTTGAGATTCCGTTTCACGTCACCCTGCCACTTAGATCTGGCCCACGCCTTCATTAACCAGGTCCCACATTTGCCTTTTTTGAATCTTGCCCTCTCCGGTTCGTTGGGGATTAGCAATGGTTAATCGGGGAGTGCCTAGGGTTTGTGGGGGTGTGTGCCCCTTTTGGAAGTTGCCTAGGGTTTGTGGGGGTGTGTGCCCCTTTTGGAATTTGCCTAGGGTTTGTGGGGGGGTGTGCCCCTTTTGGAATTTGCCTAGGGTTTGTGGGGGTGTGTGCCCCTTTTGCACTTTAAGATTTGGTTTGACTGATGAGCTGGTGGATGTATATATGTGGTAGTCACAGGTAAGGCTGTCGAGTTTTGAGCAGTGATGTACGAACTGCTATGGCGGGTAGGCTCGCATGAGGGTAAGGGTTAGTATTTTGTTGCAAAGCTGTCATACCGACAGATCACCACCAGGTGGGATTTCTGTCTTCACCTAATCCTTCATTGTGACAGGACACCACCAGGTGGGAGTATTGTCCACATCTGATCTGTCATGGCGGCAGGCCGCCAGCAGGAGGGAGTGTTGTCCACATCTGATCTGTCATTATGACAGGACACCACCAGGTGGGAGTATTGTCTGCGGACGAACAGTCATTGTGGCTGGACACCACCAGGTGGGACTATTCTCCACATCTGATCTGTCATTATGACAGGACACCACCAGGTGGGAGTATTCTCCACATCTGATCTGTCATGGTTGCAGGAAACCAGCAGGTGGGAGTGTTGTCCACATCTGATCTGTCGTTATGACAGGACACCACCAGGTGGGAGTATTGTCTACGGACGAACTGTCATTGCGGCAGGACCCCACAAGGTGGGAGTGTTGTCAACAAGGGGGTCAGTCCTCACCGCAGGACATCTGCAGGTGGAAATGTTGTACACAGCCAAACTGTCATTAGGGTTAGGTTGAGATTATGCGGGCAGTGGGCTAAAAAGCCCTCTTGTGATTTTTGATCTCCTCACTTGAGATTCCGTTTCACGTCACCTTGCCGCTTTGATCTGGTCCACGCCTTCATTAACCAGGTCCCACAATTGCCTTTGTTGAATCTTGCCCCTCTCGACATAGGATATCCGGTTTGTAGGGGTTTAGCAAGGGTTAATCGGGGAGTGCCTAGGGTTTGTGGGGGTGTGTGCCCCTTTTGGAAGTTGCCTAGGGATTGTGGGGGTGTGTGCCCCTCTTGGAATTTGCCTAGGGTTAGGGTTAGGGTTAGGGTTAAGTTGAGATTATGCGGGGAGTGGGCTAAAAAGCCCACTTGAGCTTTTTGATCTCCTCACTTGAGATTCCGTTTCACGTGACCCTGCCACTTTGATCTGGCCCACGCCTTCATTAACCATGTCCCACAATTACCTTTGTTGCATCTTGCCCCGCTCGACATAGGATATCCGGTTTGTGGGGGTTTAGCAAGGGTTAATCGGGGAGTGCCTAGGGTTTGTGTGGGGGTGCGCCCCTTTGGGAAGTTGCCTACGGTTTGTGGGGGTGTATGCACCTTTTGGAATTTGCCTAGGGTTAGTGGGGGTGTGTGCCCCTCTTGGAATTTGCCTAGGGTTTGTGGGGGTGTGTGCCCCTCTTGGTATTTGCCTAGGGTTTGTGGGGCTGTGTGCTCCTTTTGGACTTTAGGATTAGGTTTGACTGTAGGGCTGGTGGATGTATATGTTTGGCTGACAGAGATTAGGCTGCACAATTTGAAGTATGAGTTGCTATGCTGGCTAGGCTTGTACAGGGAAGTCAGGTTAATCTGGCCCATGCCTTTCATTATCGTGGTCCAACAGCACTTGGTTCAGCGAACCGGGTGTGCCCTGGGGCACATCGTCAGTAGTGAACATTCGGATACCCGCCTGTTTCGGGCCTTTAATCACTAGACGGCCTACAGAAGCGGCCCAACAGTGTCCGACTCAGACACTGCCTGTATTTTTCCCAGGGACCAATAATGAGAGCCATGTAATTCTGAGGGTAATGATATTTTTAAATATCATTACCTGGCACATGTATGCCTGTGATTGCAGGGGTTAAATTCAAAGTGTTTACTGGGCATTCAGCAGAGCTGACACTGAGTTTAGCACTGACCTGTCTGTCATCCCCATCCGGGGTTTAACTTACTGGTTCTCTCTCGCCTTGTGTGTATCTGGGCTTTCTTATTGGCCTTTCGTGGGCCGGGAGAATGAAGAGCGTGTCACTGATAGGTTAGGTTGAGATTATGTGGGCAGTGGGCTAAAATGCCCTCTTGTGATTTTTGATCTCCTCACTTGAGATTCCGTTTCACGTCACCCTGCCACTTAGATCTGGCCCACGCCTTCATTAACCAGGTCCACACTTGCCTTTTTTGAATCTTGCCCTCTCCGGTTCGTTGGGGATTAGCAATGGTTAATCGGGGAGTGCCTAGGGTTTGTGGGGGGGTGTGCCCCTTTTGGAAGTTGCCTAGGGTTTGTGGGGGTGTGTGCCCCTTTTGGAATTTGCCTAGGGTTTGTGGGGGGGTGTGCCCCTTTTGGAATTTGCCTAGGGTTTGTGGGGGTGTGTGCCCCTTTTGCACTTTAAGATTTGGTTTGACTGATGAGCTGGTGGATGTATATATGTGGCAGTCACAGGTAAGGCTGTCGAGTTTTGAGCAGTGATGTACGAACTGCTATGGCGGAGGGTAAGGGTTAGTATTTTGTTGCAAAACTGTCATACCGACAGATCACCACCAGGTGGGATTTCTGTCTTCACCTAATCCTTCATTGTGACAGGACACCACCAGCTGGGAGTATTGTCTACATATGATCTGTCATAGCGGCAGGCTGCCAGCAGGAGGGAGTGTTGTACACATCTGATCTGTCATTATGACAGGACACCACCAGGTGGGAGTATTGTCTATGGACGAACTGTCATTGTGGCAGGACACCACCAGGTGGGAGTATTCTCCACATCTCATCTGTCATGGCGGCAGGACACCAGCAGGTGCAAGTGTTGTACACATCTGAACTGTCGTTATGACAGGACACCACCAGGTGGGAGTATTGTCCACATCTGATCTGTCATTATGACAGGACACCACCAGGTGGGAGTATTGTCTGCGGACGAACAGTCATTGTGGCAGGACACCACCAGGGGGGAGTATTCTCCACATCTGATCTGTCATTATGACAGGACACCACCAGGTGGGAGTATTCTCCACATCTGATCTGTCATGGTTGCAGGACACCAGCAGCTGGGAGTGTTGTACACATCTGATCTGTCGTTATGACTGGACACCACCAGGTGGGAGTATTGTCAACAAGGGAGTCAGTCCTTACCGCAGGACATCTGCAGGTGGAAATGTTGTACACAGCCAAACTGTCATTAGGGTTAGGTTGAGATTATGCAGGCAGTGGGCTAAAAAGCCCTCTTGTGATTTTTGATCTCCTCACTTGAGATTCCGTTTCTTGTGACCTTGCCACATTGATCTGGCCCACGCCTTCATTAACCAGGTCCCACAATTGCCTTTGTTGAATCTTGCCCCTCTCGACATAGGATATCCGGTTTGTAGGGGTTTAGCAAGGGTTAATTGGGGAGTGCCTAGGGTTTGTGGGGGTGTGTGCACCTTTTGGAATTTGACTAGCGTTACTGGGGGTGTGTGCCCCTCTTGGAATTTGCCTAGGCTTAGGGTTAGGGTTAGGGTTAGGTTGAGATTATGCGGGGAGTGGGCTAAAAAGCCCTCTTGTGATTTTTGATCTCCTCACTTGAGATTCCGTTTCACGTGACCCTGCCACTTTGATCTGGCCCACGCCTTCATTAACCATGTCCCACAATTGCCTTTGTTGCATCTTGCCCCGCTCGACATAGGATATCCGTTTTGTGGGGGTTTAGCAAGGGCTAATCGGGGAGTGCCTAGGGTTTGTGTGGGGGTGTGCCCCTTTTGGAAGTTGCCTACGGTTTGTGGGGGTGTGTGCTCCTTTTGGACTTTAGGATTAGGTTTGACTGTAGGGCTGGTGGATGTGTATGTTTGGCTGACAGAGGTTAGGCTGCACAATTTGAAGTATGAGTTGCTATGCTGGCTAGGCTTGTACAGGGAAGTCAGGTTAATCTGGCCCATGCCTTTCATTATCGTGGTCCGACAGCACTTGGTTCAGCGAACCGGGTGTGCACTGGGGCACATCGTCAGTAGTGAACATTCGGATACTCGGCTGTTTCGGGCCTTTAATCACTAGACAGCCTACAGAAGCGGCCCAACAGTGTCCGACTCAGGCACTGCCTGTATTTTTCCCAGGGACCAATAATGAGAGCCATGTAATTCTGAGGGTAATGATATTTTTAAATCATTTTTAATTATCATGTATGCCTGTGATTGCAGGGGTTAAATTCAAAGTGTTTACTGGGCATTCAGCAGAGCTGACACTGAGTTTAGCACTGACCTGTCTGTCATCCCCATCCGGGGTTTAACTTACTGGTTCTCTCTCGCCTTGTGTGTATCTGGGCTTTCTTATTGGCCTTTCGTGGGCCGGGAGAATGAAGAGCGTGTCACTGATAGGTTAGGTTGAGATTATGTGGGCAGTGGGCTAAAATGCCCTCTTGTGATTTTTGATCTCCTCACTTGAGATTCCGTTTCACGTCACCCTGCCACTTAGATCTGGCCCACGCCTTCATTAACCAGGTCCCACATTTGCCTTTTTTGAATCTTGCCCTCTCCGGTTCGTTGGGGATTAGCAATGGTTAATCGGGGAGTGCCTAGGGTTTGTGGGGGTGTGTGCCCCTTTTGGAAGTTGCCTAGGGTTTGTGGGGGTGTGTGCCCCTTTTGGAATTTGCCTAGGGTTTGTGGGGGGGTGTGCCCCTTTTGGAATTTGCCTAGGGTTTGTGGGGGTGTGTGCCCCTTTTGCACTTTAAGATTTGGTTTGACTGATGAGCTGGTGGATGTATATATGTGGTAGTCACAGGTAAGGCTGTCGAGTTTTGAGCAGTGATGTACGAACTGCTATGGCGGGTAGGCTCGCATGAGGGTAAGGGTTAGTATTTTGTTGCAAAGCTGTCATACCGACAGATCACCACCAGGTGGGATTTCTGTCTTCACCTAATCCTTCATTGTGACAGGACACCACCAGGTGGGAGTATTGTCCACATCTGATCTGTCATGGCGGCAGGCCGCCAGCAGGAGGGAGTGTTGTACACATCTGATCTGTCATTATGACAGGACACCACCGGGTGGGAGTATTGTCCACATCTGATCTGTCATTATGACAGGACACCACCAGGTGGGAGTATTGTCTGCGGACGAACAGTCATTGTGGCTGGACACCACCAGGTGGGACTATTCTCCACATCTGATCTGTCATTATGACAGGACACCACCAGGTGGGAGTATTCTCCACATCTGATCTGTCATGGTTGCAGGAAACCAGCAGGTGGGAGTGTTGTCCACATCTGATCTGTCGTTATGACAGGACACCACCAGGTGGGAGTATTGTCTACGGACGAACTGTCATTGCGGCAGGACCCCACAAGGTGGGAGTGTTGTCAACAAGGGGGTCAGTCCTCACCGCAGGACATCTGCAGGTGGAAATGTTGTACACAGCCAAACTGTCATTAGGGTTAGGTTGAGATTATGCGGGCAGTGGGCTAAAAAGCCCTCTTGTGATTTTTGATCTCCTCACTTGAGATTCCGTTTCACGTCACCTTGCCGCTTTGATCTGGTCCACGCCTTCATTAACCAGGTCCCACAATTGCCTTTGTTGAATCTTGCCCCTCTCGACATAGGATATCCGGTTTGTAGGGGTTTAGCAAGGGTTAATCGGGGAGTGCCTAGGGTTTGTGGGGGTGTGTGCCCCTTTTGGAAGTTGCCTAGGGATTGTGGGGGTGTGTGCCCCTCTTGGAATTTGCCTAGGGTTAGGGTTAGGGTTAGGGTTAAGTTGAGATTATGCGGGGAGTGGGCTAAAAAGCCCACTTGAGATTTTTGATCTCCTCACTTGAGATTCCGTTTCACGTGACCCTGCCACTTTGATCTGGCCCACGCCTTCATTAACCATGTCCCACAATTACCTTTGTTGCATCTTGCCCCGCTCGACATAGGATATCCGGTTTGTGGGGGTTTAGCAAGGGTTAATCGGGGAGTGCCTAGGGTTTGTGTGGGGGTGCGCCCCTTTGGGAAGTTGCCTACGGTTTGTGGGGGTGTATGCACCTTTTGGAATTTGCCTAGGGTTAGTGGGGGTGTGTGCCCCTCTTGGAATTTGCCTAGGGTTTGTGGGGGTGTGTGCCCCTCTTGGTATTTGCCTAGGGTTTGTGGGGCTGTGTGCTCCTTTTGGACTTTAGGATTAGGTTTGACTGTAGGGCTGGTGGATGTATATGTTTGGCTGACAGAGATTAGGCTGCACAATTTGAAGTATGAGTTGCTATGCTGGCTAGGCTTGTACAGGGAAGTCAGGTTAATCTGGCCCATGCCTTTCATTATCGTGGTCCAACAGCACTTGGTTCAGCGAACCGGGTGTGCCCTGGGGCACATCGTCAGTAGTGAACATTCGGATACTCGCCTGTTTCGGGCCTTTAATCACTAGACGGCCTACAGAAGCGGCCCAACAGTGTCCGAGTCAGACACTGCCTGTATTTTTCCCAGGGACCAATAATGAGAGCCATGTAATTCTGAGGGTAATGATATTTTTAAATATCATTACCTGGCACATGTATGCCTGTGATTGCAGGGGTTAAATTCAAAGTGTTTACTGGGCATTCAGCAGAGCTGACACTGAGTTTAGCACTGACCTGTCTGTCATCCCCATCCGGGGTTTAACTTACTGGTTCTCTCTCGCCTTGTGTGTATCTGGGCTTTCTTATTGGCCTTTCGTGGGCCGGGAGAATGAAGAGCGTGTCACTGATAGGTTAGGTTGAGATTATGTGGGCAGTGGGCTAAAATGCCCTCTTGTGATTTTTGATCTCCTCACTTGAGATTCCGTTTCACGTCACCCTGCCACTTAGATCTGGCCCACGCCTTCATTAACCAGGTCCCACATTTGCCTTTTTTGAATCTTGCCCTCTCCGGTTCGTTGGGGATTAGCAATGGTTAATCGGGGAGTGCCTAGGGTTTGTGGGGGTGTGTGCCCCTTTTGGAAGTTGCCTAGGGTTTGTGGGGGTGTGTGCCCCTTTTGGAATTTGCCTAGGGTTTGTGGGGGGGTGTGCCCCTTTTGGAATTTGCCTAGGGTTTGTGGGGGTGTGTGCCCCTTTTGCACTTTAAGATTTGGTTTGACTGATGAGCTGGTGGATGTATATATGTGGTAGTCACAGGTAAGGCTGTCGAGTTTTGAGCAGTGATGTACGAACTGCTATGGCGGGTAGGCTCGCATGAGGGTAAGGGTTAGTATTTTGTTGCAAAGCTGTCATACCGACAGATCACCACCAGGTGGGATTTCTGTCTTCACCTAATCCTTCATTGTGACAGGACACCACCAGGTGGGAGTATTGTCCACATCTGATCTGTCATGGCGGCAGGCCGCCAGCAGGAGGGAGTGTTGTACACATCTGATCTGTCATTATGACAGGACACCACCGGGTGGGAGTATTGTCCACATCTGATCTGTCATTATGACAGGACACCACCAGGTGGGAGTATTGTCTGCGGACGAACAGTCATTGTGGCTGGACACCACCAGGTGGGACTATTCTCCACATCTGATCTGTCATTATGACAGGACACCACCAGGTGGGAGTATTCTCCACATCTGATCTGTCATGGTTGCAGGAAACCAGCAGGTGGGAGTGTTGTCCACATCTGATCTGTCGTTATGACAGGACACCACCAGGTGGGAGTATTGTCTACGGACGAACTGTCATTGCGGCAGGACCCCACAAGGTGGGAGTGTTGTCAACAAGGGGGTCAGTCCTCACCGCAGGACATCTGCAGGTGGAAATGTTGTACACAGCCAAACTGTCATTAGGGTTAGGTTGAGATTATGCGGGCAGTGGGCTAAAAAGCCCTCTTGTGATTTTTGATCTCCTCACTTGAGATTCCGTTTCACGTCACCTTGCCGCTTTGATCTGGTCCACGCCTTCATTAACCAGGTCCCACAATTGCCTTTGTTGAATCTTGCCCCTCTCGACATAGGATATCCGGTTTGTAGGGGTTTAGCAAGGGTTAATCGGGGAGTGCCTAGGGTTTGTGGGGGTGTGTGCCCCTTTTGGAAGTTGCCTAGGGATTGTGGGGGTGTGTGCCCCTCTTGGAATTTGCCTAGGGTTAGGGTTAGGGTTAGGGTTAAGTTGAGATTATGCGGGGAGTGGGCTAAAAAGCCCACTTGAGATTTTTGATCTCCTCACTTGAGATTCCGTTTCACGTGACCCTGCCACTTTGATCTGGCCCACGCCTTCATTAACCATGTCCCACAATTACCTTTGTTGCATCTTGCCCCGCTCGACATAGGATATCCGGTTTGTGGGGGTTTAGCAAGGGTTAATCGGGGAGTGCCTAGGGTTTGTGTGGGGGTGCGCCCCTTTGGGAAGTTGCCTACGGTTTGTGGGGGTGTATGCACCTTTTGGAATTTGCCTAGGGTTAGTGGGGGTGTGTGCCCCTCTTGGAATTTGCCTAGGGTTTGTGGGGGTGTGTGCCCCTCTTGGTATTTGCCTAGGGTTTGTGGGGCTGTGTGCTCCTTTTGGACTTTAGGATTAGGTTTGACTGTAGGGCTGGTGGATGTATATGTTTGGCTGACAGAGATTAGGCTGCACAATTTGAAGTATGAGTTGCTATGCTGGCTAGGCTTGTACAGGGAAGTCAGGTTAATCTGGCCCATGCCTTTCATTATCGTGGTCCAACAGCACTTGGTTCAGCGAACCGGGTGTGCCCTGGGGCACATCGTCAGTAGTGAACATTCGGATACTCGCCTGTTTCGGGCCTTTAATCACTAGACGGCCTACAGAAGCGGCCCAACAGTGTCCGAGTCAGACACTGCCTGTATTTTTCCCAGGGACCAATAATGAGAGCCATGTAATTCTGAGGGTAATGATATTTTTAAATATCATTACCTGGCACATGTATGCCTGTGATTGCAGGGGTTAAATTCAAAGTGTTTACTGGGCATTCAGCAGAGCTGACACTGAGTTTAGCACTGACCTGTCTGTCATCCCCATCCGGGGTTTAACTTACTGGTTCTCTCTCGCCTTGTGTGTATCTGGGCTTTCTTATTGGCCTTTCGTGGGCCGGGAGAATGAAGAGCGTGTCACTGATAGGTTAGGTTGAGATTATGTGGGCAGTGGGCTAAAATGCCCTCTTGTGATTTTTGATCTCCTCACTTGAGATTCCATTTCACGTCACCCTGCCACTTAGATCTGGCCCACGCCTTCATTAACCAGGTCCACACTTGCCTTTTTTGAATCTTGCCCTCTCCGGTTCGTTGGGGATTAGCAATGGTTAATCGGGGAGTGCCTAGGGTTTGTGGGGGTGTGTGCCCCTTTTGGAAGTTGCCTAGGGTTTGTGGGGGTGTGTGCCCCTTTTGGAATTTGCCTAGGGTTTGTGGGGGGGTGTGCCCCTTTTGGAATTTGCCTAGGGTTTGTGGGGGTGTGTGCCCCTTTTGCACTTTAAGATTTGGTTTGACTGATGAGCTGGTGGATGTATATATGTGGCAGTCACAGGTAAGGCTGTCGAGTTTTGAGCAGTGATGTACGAACTGCTATGGCGGAGGGTAAGGGTTAGTATTTTGTTGCAAAACTGTCATACCGACAGATCACCACCAGGTGGGATTTCTGTCTTCACCTAATCCTTCATTGTGACAGGACACCACCAGCTGGGAGTATTGTCTACATATGATCTGTCATAGCGGCAGGCTGCCAGCAGGAGGGAGTGTTGTACACATCTGATCTGTCATTATGACAGGACACCACCAGGTGGGAGTATTGTCTATGGACGAACTGTCATTGTGGCAGGACACCACCAGGTGGGAGTATTCTCCACATCTCATCTGTCATGGCGGCAGGACACCAGCAGGTGCAAGTGTTGTACACATCTGAACTGTCGTTATGACAGGACACCACCAGGTGGGAGTATTGTCCACATCTGATCTGTCATTATGACAGGACACCACCAGGTGGGAGTATTGTCTGCGGACGAACAGTCATTGTGGCAGGACACCACCAGGGGGGAGTATTCTCCACATCTGATCTGTCATTATGACAGGACACCACCAGGTGGGAGTATTCTCCACATCTGATCTGTCATGGTTGCAGGACACCAGCAGCTGGGAGTGTTGTACACATCTGATCTGTCGTTATGACTGGACAACACCAGGTGGGAGTATTGTCAACAAGGGAGTCAGTCCTTACCGCAGGACATCTGCAGGTGGAAATGTTGTACACAGCCAAACTGTCATTAGGGTTAGGTTGAGATTATGCAGGCAGTGGGCTAAAAAGCCCTCTTGTGATTTTTGATCTCCTCACTTGAGATTCCGTTTCTTGTGACCTTGCCACATTGATCTGGCCCACGCCTTCATTAACCAGGTCCCACAATTGCCTTTGTTGAATCTTGCCCCTCTCGACATAGGATATCCGGTTTGTAGGGGTTTAGCAAGGGTTAATTGGGGAGTGCCTAGGGTTTGTGGGGGTGTGTGCACCTTTTGGAATTTGACTAGCGTTACTGGGGGTGTGTGCCCCTCTTGGAATTTGCCTAGGCTTAGGGTTAGGGTTAGGTTGAGATTATGCGGGGAGTGGGCTAAAAAGCCCTCTTGTGATTTTTGATCTCCTCACTTGAGATTCCGTTTCACGTGACCCTGCCACTTTGATCTGGCCCACGCCTTCATTAACCATGTCCCACAATTGCCTTTGTTGCATCTTGCCCCGCTCGACATAGGATATCCGTTTTGTGGGGGTTTAGCAAGGGCTAATCGGGGAGTGCCTAGGGTTTGTGTGGGGGTGTGCCCCTTTTGGAAGTTGCCTACGGTTTGTGGGGGTGTGTGCTCCTTTTGGACTTTAGGATTAGGTTTGACTGTAGGGCTGGTGGATGTATATGTTTGGCTGACAGAGGTTAGGCTGCACAATTTGAAGTATGAGTTGCTATGCTGGCTAGGCTTGTACAGGGAAGTCAGGTTAATCTGGCCCATGCCTTTCATTATCGTGGTCCGACAGCACTTGGTTCAGCGAACCGGGTGTGCACTGGGGCACATCGTCAGTAGTGAACATTCGGATACTCGCCTGTTTCGGGCCTTTAATCACTAGACAGCCTACAGAAGCGGCCCAACAGTGTCCGACTCAGGCACTGCCTGTATTTTTCCCAGGGACCAATAATGAGAGCCATGTAATTCTGAGGGTAATGATATTTTTAAATATCATTACCTGGCACATGTATGCCTGTGATTGCATGGGTTAAATTCAAAGTGTTTACTGGGCATTCAGCAGAGCTGACACTGAGTTTAGCACTGACCTGTCTGTCATCCCCATCCGGGGTTTAACTTACTGGTTCTCTCTCGCCTTGTGTGTATCTGGGCTTTCTTATTGGCCTTTCGTGGGCCGGGAGAATGAAGAGCGTGTCACTGATAGGTTAGGTTGAGATTATGTGGGCAGTGGGCTAAAATGCCCTCTTGTGATTTTTGATCTCCTCACTTGAGATTCCGTTTCACGTCACCCTGCCACTTAGATCTGGCCCACGCCTTCATTAACCAGGTCCCACATTTGCCTTTTTTGAATCTTGCCCTCTCCGGTTCATTGGGGATTAGCAATGGTTAATCGGGGAGTGCCTAGGGTTTGTGGGGGTGTGTGCCCCTTTTGGAAGTTGCCTAGGGTTTGTGGGGGTGTGTGCCCCTTTTGGAATTTGCCTAGGGTTTGTGGGGGTGTGTGCCCCTTTTGCACTTTAAGATTTGGTTTGACTGATGAGCTGGTGGATGTATATATGTGGTAGTCACAGGTAAGGCTGTCGAGTTTTGAGCAGTGATGTACGAACTGCTATGGCGGGTAGGCTCGCATGAGGGTAAGGGTTAGTATTTTGTTGCAAAGCTGTCATACCGACAGATCACCACCAGGTGGGATTTCTGTCTTCACCTAATCCTTCATTGTGACAGGACACCACCAGGTGGGAGTATTGTCCACATCTGATCTGTCATGGCGGCAGGCCGCCAGCAGGAGGGAGTGTTGTCCACATCTGATCTGTCATTATGACAGGACACCACCAGGTGGGAGTATTGTCTGCGGACGAACAGTCATTGTGGCTGGACACCACCAGGTGGGACTATTCTCCACATCTGATCTGTCATTATGACAGGACACCACCAGGTGGGAGTATTCTCCACATCTGATCTGTCATGGTTGCAGGAAACCAGCAGGTGGGAGCAAGGGTTAATCGGGGTGTGCTAAGGTATTGTGGGGCTGAAGTTAGGGCTAATCGGAAGTTGCCTAGGGTTTGTGGGGGTGTGTGCCCCTTTTGGACTTTATGATTAGGTATGAGTGTAGGGCTGGTAGATATATACGTTTGGCTGGGAGAGCTTTGGCTGCAGTTTGAATCTTGCCCCTCTTGAGATAGGATATGCGGCTTGTGGGGGTTTAGCAAGGGTTAATCGGGGTGTGCTTAGGTTTTGTGGGGCCGAAGCCAGGGCTAATCGGGATGATGCCTAGGGTTTGTGGGGGTGTGCGCCCCTTTTGGACATTAGGATTAGGTTTGAGTGTAGGGCTGGTGGATGTATATGTTTGGCTGGGAGAGGTTAGGCTGCAGAGTTTGAAGTATGAGCTGCTATGTCCTCTAGGCTTGTATAGGGAAGTCAGGTTACTCTGGCCCATGCCTTTCATTTTATCGTGGTCCGACACCACTTGGTTCAGCGAAATGGGTGTGCACTGGGGCACATTGTCAGTAATGCATCTACGGATCGTCAGCCGTTACAGGCCTTAATTCACTATACAACCTCCCCGAAGTGGCCCAACAGTGTCAGACTCAGACACTGCTTGTGTTTTTCCCAGGGACCAATAATGAGAGGCATGTAATTCTGAGGGTAATGATATTTTTAAATATCATTACCTGGCATCTGTATGCCTGGGATTACATGGGTTAAATTGACAGTGTTTACTGGGCATTCAGCCGAACTGCACCTGTGTTTAGCACTGACTTATCTGTCGTCCCCATCTGGGGTTTAATTTACTGGTACTCTCTCGCCTTGTGTGTATCTGGGCTTTCTTATTGGCCTTTCGTGGGCCAGGAGAATGAAGAGCGTGTCACTGAAAGGTTAGGTTGCGATTATGCAGGCAGTGGGAGAATCAGCCCTCTTGTGCTTTTTGATCTCGTCACTTGAGATTCAGTCTCACGCGACCCTGCCACTTTGATCTGGACTACGCCTTCATTAACCAGGTCCAACACTAGCATTTGTCATTGCGGTAGGAGACCACCAGGTGGGACTGTTATCCGCAGCTTACCTGCCACTCTGGGAGACCACCAGGTGGAATGATTGTCCACGGCCCAACTGTCATTGTGGCAGGACACCACATGGTGGTAGTGTTGTCTACAAAGGATCTGTCCTTGCGGCAGGACACCAGTAGGTCAAAGTGTTATACACAGCCGGACTGTCATTCATGAAGGCACGACGAGGTTGGAGTTTTTTCTGCAAGAGATCAGTTCCAGCGGCAGGACACCAGCAGCTGGGAGTCTTGTTCACACAAAAACGGACATCACGGCATGTATTGTTCACATCTTATCTACCTTTGTGGCAGAACACCACCAGGTCACACTGTTATCCATAGATGACCTGCCATTGTGGGAGGACACCACCAGGTAGGATATTACCAACAGCAGAACTGTCATTCCGACAGTACAACATCAGGTGGGAGTGTTGTCCACATCGCATTTGGGTTAGGTTGAGATTATGCAGGCAGTGGGCGAATCAGCCTTCTTGTACTTTTTGATCTCGTTACGAGATGCAGTTTCACGCAACCCTGCCACTTTGATCTGGCCCACACCTTCATTAACCAGGTCCAAAACTTTCTTTCCTTGAATCTTGCCCCTCTTGACATAAGACTTCGGGTTTGTGGGCGTTTAGCAATGGTTAATCATGGTGTGCTTAGGGATTGTGGGGCTGAAGACAGGGTTATTCGGGACGTGCCTCAGGTTTGTGGGGTTGTGTGCCCCTATTGGACTTTAGGATTAGGTTTGAGTGTAGGGCTGGTGGATGTATATGTTTGGCTGACAGAGGTTAGGCTGCAGAGTTTGAAGTATGAGCTGCTACCTCCCCTAGGCTTGTATAGGGAAGTCAGGTTAATCTGGCCCATGCCTTTCATTATCGTGGTCCAACACCACTTGGGTCAGCGAACCGGGTGTGCACTGGGGCACATTGTCAGTAATCCATCTACGGATCGTCAGCTGTTATGGGCCTTAAGTCACTGTACAGATTCCCGAAGTGGCCCAACAGTGGCAGACTCAGACACTGCTTGTGTTTTTCCCAGGGACCAATAATGAGAGGCATGTAATTCTGAGGGTAATGATATTTTTAAATATCATTACCTGGCACCTGTATGCCGGGGATTGCATGGGTTAGATTGAGAGTGTTTACTGGGCATTCAGCAGAGCTGTACCTGAGTTTAGCATTGACCTGTCTGTCTTCCCCATCCGGGGTTTAATTTACTGGTTCTCTCTCGCCTTGTGTGTATCTGGGCTTTCTTATTGGCCTTCCGTGGGCCGGGAGAATGAAGAGCGTGTCACTGATAGGTTAGGTTGAGATTATGCGGGCAGTGGGCTGAAATGCCCTCTTGTGATTTTTGATCTCGCCACTTGAGATTCAGTTTCACGTGACCCTGCCACTTTGATCCGGCCCACGCTCTCATTAACCAGGTCCAACACTTGCCTTTGTTGAATCTTGTTCCCCTTGATATAGAATATCCAGTTTGTGGGGTTTAGAAAGGGTTAATCGGGGTGTTCTTAGGGTTTGTGGGGCTGAAGCCAGGGTTGATCGGGAAGTGTTTAGGGTTTGTGGGGGTGTGTGCCCCTCTTGGACTTTAGGGTTAGGTTTGAGTGTTGGGCTGGTGGATGTGTATCTATATATATCGGGTTTGTGGGGTTTAGAAAGGGTTAATCGGGGTGTGCTTAGGGTTTGTGGGGCTGAAGCCAGGGTTGATCGGGAAGTGCCTAGGGTTTGTGGGGGTGTGTGCCCCTTTTGGACCTTAGGGTTAGGTTTGTGTGTAGGGCTGGTGGATGTTTATGTTTGGTTGGGAGGGTTTAGGCTGCAGAATTTGAGATGTGAGCTGCTATGCCGGCTAGGCTTGTACAGGGAAGTCAGGTTAATCTGGACCATGCCTTTCATTATCGTGCCCTGGGATACGTCGTCAGTAATGCACTCTCGGATCGTCAGGTTTATCGGGCCTTTAATCATTACTGAAGTCCGGGCTAACCGGGATGTGCCCAAGGTTTGTGGGGGTGTGTGCCCCTTTTCGACTTTAGGGTAGGGCTGGTGGATGTTTGTGTTTGGTTGGAAGGGTTTAGGCTACAGAGTTTGAAATATGAGCTGCTATGCCAGCTAGGCTTGTATGGGGAAGTCAGGTTAATCTGGTCGATGCCTTACATTATCGTGTCCCGGGACACATCATCAGTAATGCACTCTCGGATCGTCAGGTGTTTCGAGCCTTTACATTAGACACCCTCCCCGAGACGGCTCCGCCAAGGCGATCAAGCCTGGCGTGTGTATTACCCCTGGACCAGATAATGAAAGGCATGTAATTGTGCGGGTCATGCTACTTCTAAGGGTTTAATTCTAGCTCTTTAGGCCTCGTTCAGGCTGTGCGGAGAATGTCCCTCAGGGTTGGTGGACCCCTCCATTCTTTTAGCTCTGAAATTTTCATTTCTAATTTCATAACCCCTAGTAGGTGAGACCTCAGATTATTCCTCTTTTTAGATTATATTAGTTTATTGTGACTGTAGGGTTCAACCCGTTGCTTCATTGTTCTATGGGCATGATGGGGTTATATAACCTAGGTAAATTCGTCGCTTCTGCTGGTGATTTATCAATTAATTAATTAATTATGTCGGGGTTGGTCTTAATTTCCAACTTCTGTGTCAATTTTTGGGTTAGAATATCTGGGTTTTCTTATTGGCCTTTCTTGGGCCGGGAGAATGAAGAGTGTGTCACTGATAGGTTAGGTTGAGATTATGCGGGCAGTGGGCTGAAATGCCCTCTTGTGATTTTTGATCTCGCCACTTGAGATTCAGTTTCATGTGACCCTGCCACTTTGATCTGGCCCACGCTCTCATTAACCAGGTCCAACACTTGCCTTTGTTGAATCTTGTTCCCCTTGATATAGGATATCCAGTTTGTGGGGGTTTAGCAAGGTTTACTAGGGGTGTGTTTAGGGTTTGTGGGGCCAAAGCCAGGGTTAGTCAGGGAATGCCTAGGGTTTGTGGGGGTGTGTCCCTTTTGGACTTCAGGGTTAGGTTGAGATTATGCGGGCAGTGGGCTAAAATGCCCTCTTGTGATTTTAGATCTCCTCACTTGAGATTCCGTTTCACGTCACCCTGCCACTTTGATCTGGCCCACGCCTTCATTAACCAGGTCCCACAATTGCCTTTGTTGAATCTTGCCCCTCTCGACATAGGATATCCGGTTTGTGGGGGTTTAGCAAGGGTTAATCGGGGAGTGCCTAGGGTTTGTGGGGGGGTGTGCCCCTTTTGGAAGTTGCCTAGGGTTTGTGGGGGTGTATGCACCTTTTGGAATTTGCCTAGGGTTAGTGGGGGTGTGTGCCCCTCTTGGAATTTGCCTAGGGTTTGTGGGGGTGTGTGCCCCTTTTGGAATTTGCCTAGGGTTTGTGGAGGTGTGTTCCCCTTTTGGTCTTTATGATTAGGTTTGAGTGTAGGGCTAGTGGGTGTATATGTTTGGCTGGCAGAGGTTAGGCTGCAGAATTTGAAGTATGAGCTGCTGTGCCAGCTCGGCTTGTACAGGGAAGTCAGGTGAATCTGGCCCATGCCTTTCATTATCGTGTTCCGACACCACTTAGTTCAGTGAACCGGGTGTGCACTGGGGCACATCAACAGTAGTGAACATTCGGATCCTCGGCTGTTTCGGGCCTTTAATCACTAGACAGCCTACAGAAGCGGCCCAACAGTGTCCGACTCAGACACGGCTTGTATTTTTCCCAGGGACCAATAATGAGAGGCATGTAATTCTGAGGGTAATGATATTTTTAAATATCATTACCTGGCACCTGTATGCCTGGGATTGTATGGGTTAAATTGCGAGTGTTTACTGGGCATTCAGCAGAGCTGACACTGAGTTTAGCACTGACCTGTCTGTCATCCCCATCCGGGGTTTAACTTATTGGTTCTCTCTCGCCTTGTGTGTATCTGGGCTTTCTTATTGGCCTTTCGTGGGCCGGGAGAATGAAGAGCGTGTCACTGATAGGTTAGGTTGAGATTATGTGGGCAGTGGGCTAAAATGCCCTCTTGTGATTTTTGATCTCCTCACTTGAGATTCCGTTTCACGTCACCCTGCCACTTAGATCTGGCCCACGCCTTCATTAACCAGGTCCCACATTTGCCTTTTTTGAATCTTGCCCTCTCCGGTTCGTTGGGGATTAGCAATGGTTAATCGGGGAGTGCCTAGGGTTTGTGGGGGTGTGTGCCCCTTTTGGAAGTTGCCTAGGGTTTGTGGGGGTGTGTGCCCCTTTTGGAATTTGCCTAGGGTTTGTGGGGGTGTGTGCCCCTTTTGCACTTTAAGATTTGGTTTGACTGATGAGCTGGTGGATGTATATATGTGGTAGTCACAGGTAAGGCTGTCGAGTTTTGAGCAGTGATGTACGAACTGCTATGGCGGGTAGGCTCGCATGAGGGTAAGGGTTAGTATTTTGTTGCAAAGCTGTCATACCGACAGATCACCACCAGGTGGGATTTCTGTCTTCACCTAATCCTTCATTGTGACAGGACACCACCAGGTGGGAGTATTGTCCACATCTGATCTGTCATGGCGGCAGGCCGCCAGCAGGAGGGAGTGTTGTCCACATCTGATCTGTCATTATGACAGGACACCACCAGGTGGGAGTATTGTCTGCGGACGAACAGTCATTGTGGCTGGACACCACCAGGTGGGACTATTCTCCACATCTGATCTGTCATTATGACAGGACACCACCAGGTGGGAGTATTCTCCACATCTGATCTGTCATGGTTGCAGGAAACCAGCAGGTGGGAGCAAGGGTTAATCGGGGTGTGCTAAGGTATTGTGGGGCTGAAGTTAGGGCTAATCGGAAGTTGCCTAGGGTTTGTGGGGGTGTGTGCCCCTTTTGGACTTTATGATTAGGTATGAGTGTAGGGCTGGTAGATATATACGTTTGGCTGGGAGAGCTTTGGCTGCAGTTTGAATCTTGCCCCTCTTGAGATAGGATATGCGGCTTGTGGGGGTTTAGCAAGGGTTAATCGGGGTGTGCTTAGGTTTTGTGGGGCCGAAGCCAGGGCTAATCGGGATGATGCCTAGGGTTTGTGGGGGTGTGCGCCCCTTTTGGACATTAGGATTAGGTTTGAGTGTAGGGCTGGTGGATGTATATGTTTGGCTGGGAGAGGTTAGGCTGCAGAGTTTGAAGTATGAGCTGCTATGTCCTCTAGGCTTGTATAGGGAAGTCAGGTTACTCTGGCCCATGCCTTTCATTTTATCGTGGTCCGACACCACTTGGTTCAGCGAAATGGGTGTGCACTGGGGCACATTGTCAGTAATGCATCTACGGATCGTCAGCCGTTACAGGCCTTAATTCACTATACAACCTCCCCGAAGTGGCCCAACAGTGTCAGACTCAGACACTGCTTGTGTTTTTCCCAGGGACCAATAATGAGAGGCATGTAATTCTGAGGGTAATGATATTTTTAAATATCATTACCTGGCATCTGTATGCCTGGGATTACATGGGTTAAATTGACAGTGTTTACTGGGCATTCAGCCGAACTGCACCTGTGTTTAGCACTGACTTATCTGTCGTCCCCATCTGGGGTTTAATTTACTGGTACTCTCTCGCCTTGTGTGTATCTGGGCTTTCTTATTGGCCTTTCGTGGGCCAGGAGAATGAAGAGCGTGTCACTGAAAGGTTAGGTTGCGATTATGCAGGCAGTGGGAGAATCAGCCCTCTTGTGCTTTTTGATCTCGTCACTTGAGATTCAGTCTCACGCGACCCTGCCACTTTGATCTGGACTACGCCTTCATTAACCAGGTCCAACACTAGCATTTGTCATTGCGGTAGGAGACCACCAGGTGGGACTGTTATCCGCAGCTTACCTGCCACTCTGGGAGACCACCAGGTGGAATGATTGTCCACGGCCCAACTGTCATTGTGGCAGGACACCACATGGTGGTAGTGTTGTCTACAAAGGATCTGTCCTTGCGGCAGGACACCAGTAGGTCAAAGTGTTATACACAGCCGGACTGTCATTCATGAAGGCACGACGAGGTTGGAGTTTTTTCTGCAAGAGATCAGTTCCAGCGGCAGGACACCAGCAGCTGGGAGTCTTGTTCACACAAAAACGGACATCACGGCATGTATTGTTCACATCTTATCTACCTTTGTGGCAGAACACCACCAGGTCACACTGTTATCCATAGATGACCTGCCATTGTGGGAGGACACCACCAGGTAGGATATTACCAACAGCAGAACTGTCATTCCGACAGTACAACATCAGGTGGGAGTGTTGTCCACATCGCATTTGGGTTAGGTTGAGATTATGCAGGCAGTGGGCGAATCAGCCTTCTTGTACTTTTTGATCTCGTTACGAGATGCAGTTTCACGCAACCCTGCCACTTTGATCTGGCCCACACCTTCATTAACCAGGTCCAAAACTTTCTTTCCTTGAATCTTGCCCCTCTTGACATAAGACTTCGGGTTTGTGGGCGTTTAGCAATGGTTAATCATGGTGTGCTTAGGGATTGTGGGGCTGAAGACAGGGTTATTCGGGACGTGCCTCAGGTTTGTGGGGTTGTGTGCCCCTATTGGACTTTAGGATTAGGTTTGAGTGTAGGGCTGGTGGATGTATATGTTTGGCTGACAGAGGTTAGGCTGCAGAGTTTGAAGTATGAGCTGCTACCTCCCCTAGGCTTGTATAGGGAAGTCAGGTTAATCTGGCCCATGCCTTTCATTATCGTGGTCCAACACCACTTGGGTCAGCGAACCGGGTGTGCACTGGGGCACATTGTCAGTAATCCATCTACGGATCGTCAGCTGTTATGGGCCTTAAGTCACTGTACAGATTCCCGAAGTGGCCCAACAGTGGCAGACTCAGACACTGCTTGTGTTTTTCCCAGGGACCAATAATGAGAGGCATGTAATTCTGAGGGTAATGATATTTTTAAATATCATTACCTGGCACCTGTATGCCGGGGATTGCATGGGTTAGATTGAGAGTGTTTACTGGGCATTCAGCAGAGCTGTACCTGAGTTTAGCATTGACCTGTCTGTCTTCCCCATCCGGGGTTTAATTTACTGGTTCTCTCTCGCCTTGTGTGTATCTGGGCTTTCTTATTGGCCTTCCGTGGGCCGGGAGAATGAAGAGCGTGTCACTGATAGGTTAGGTTGAGATTATGCGGGCAGTGGGCTGAAATGCCCTCTTGTGATTTTTGATCTCGCCACTTGAGATTCAGTTTCACGTGACCCTGCCACTTTGATCCGGCCCACGCTCTCATTAACCAGGTCCAACACTTGCCTTTGTTGAATCTTGTTCCCCTTGATATAGAATATCCAGTTTGTGGGGTTTAGAAAGGGTTAATCGGGGTGTTCTTAGGGTTTGTGGGGCTGAAGCCAGGGTTGATCGGGAAGTGTTTAGGGTTTGTGGGGGTGTGTGCCCCTCTTGGACTTTAGGGTTAGGTTTGAGTGTTGGGCTGGTGGATGTGTATCTATATATATCGGGTTTGTGGGGTTTAGAAAGGGTTAATCGGGGTGTGCTTAGGGTTTGTGGGGCTGAAGCCAGGGTTGATCGGGAAGTGCCTAGGGTTTGTGGGGGTGTGTGCCCCTTTTGGACCTTAGGGTTAGGTTTGTGTGTAGGGCTGGTGGATGTTTATGTTTGGTTGGGAGGGTTTAGGCTGCAGAATTTGAGATGTGAGCTGCTATGCCGGCTAGGCTTGTACAGGGAAGTCAGGTTAATCTGGACCATGCCTTTCATTATCGTGCCCTGGGATACGTCGTCAGTAATGCACTCTCGGATCGTCAGGTTTATCGGGCCTTTAATCATTACTGAAGTCCGGGCTAACCGGGATGTGCCCAAGGTTTGTGGGGGTGTGTGCCCCTTTTCGACTTTAGGGTAGGGCTGGTGGATGTTTGTGTTTGGTTGGAAGGGTTTAGGCTACAGAGTTTGAAATATGAGCTGCTATGCCAGCTAGGCTTGTATGGGGAAGTCAGGTTAATCTGGTCGATGCCTTACATTATCGTGTCCCGGGACACATCATCAGTAATGCACTCTCGGATCGTCAGGTGTTTCGAGCCTTTACATTAGACACCCTCCCCGAGACGGCTCCGCCAAGGCGATCAAGCCTGGCGTGTGTATTACCCCTGGACCAGATAATGAAAGGCATGTAATTGTGCGGGTCATGCTACTTCTAAGGGTTTAATTCTAGCTCTTTAGGCCTCGTTCAGGCTGTGCGGAGAATGTCCCTCAGGGTTGGTGGACCCCTCCATTCTTTTAGCTCTGAAATTTTCATTTCTAATTTCATAACCCCTAGTAGGTGAGACCTCAGATTATTCCTCTTTTTAGATTATATTAGTTTATTGTGACTGTAGGGTTCAACCCGTTGCTTCATTGTTCTATGGGCATGATGGGGTTATATAACCTAGGTAAATTCGTCGCTTCTGCTGGTGATTTATCAATTAATTAATTAATTATGTCGGGGTTGGTCTTAATTTCCAACTTCTGTGTCAATTTTTGGGTTAGAATATCTGGGTTTTCTTATTGGCCTTTCTTGGGCCGGGAGAATGAAGAGTGTGTCACTGATAGGTTAGGTTGAGATTATGCGGGCAGTGGGCTGAAATGCCCTCTTGTGATTTTTGATCTCGCCACTTGAGATTCAGTTTCATGTGACCCTGCCACTTTGATCTGGCCCACGCTCTCATTAACCAGGTCCAACACTTGCCTTTGTTGAATCTTGTTCCCCTTGATATAGGATATCCAGTTTGTGGGGGTTTAGCAAGGTTTACTAGGGGTGTGTTTAGGGTTTGTGGGGCCAAAGCCAGGGTTAGTCAGGGAATGCCTAGGGTTTGTGGGGGTGTGTCCCTTTTGGACTTCAGGGTTAGGTTGAGATTATGCGGGCAGTGGGCTAAAATGCCCTCTTGTGATTTTAGATCTCCTCACTTGAGATTCCGTTTCACGTCACCCTGCCACTTTGATCTGGCCCACGCCTTCATTAACCAGGTCCCACAATTGCCTTTGTTGAATCTTGCCCCTCTCGACATAGGATATCCGGTTTGTGGGGGTTTAGCAAGGGTTAATCGGGGAGTGCCTAGGGTTTGTGGGGGGGTGTGCCCCTTTTGGAAGTTGCCTAGGGTTTGTGGGGGTGTATGCACCTTTTGGAATTTGCCTAGGGTTAGTGGGGGTGTGTGCCCCTCTTGGAATTTGCCTAGGGTTTGTGGGGGTGTGTGCCCCTTTTGGAATTTGCCTAGGGTTTGTGGAGGTGTGTTCCCCTTTTGGTCTTTATGATTAGGTTTGAGTGTAGGGCTAGTGGGTGTATATGTTTGGCTGGCAGAGGTTAGGCTGCAGAATTTGAAGTATGAGCTGCTGTGCCAGCTCGGCTTGTACAGGGAAGTCAGGTGAATCTGGCCCATGCCTTTCATTATCGTGTTCCGACACCACTTAGTTCAGTGAACCGGGTGTGCACTGGGGCACATCAACAGTAGTGAACATTCGGATCCTCGGCTGTTTCGGGCCTTTAATCACTAGACAGCCTACAGAAGCGGCCCAACAGTGTCCGACTCAGACACGGCTTGTATTTTTCCCAGGGACCAATAATGAGAGGCATGTAATTCTGAGGGTAATGATATTTTTAAATATCATTACCTGGCACCTGTATGCCTGGGATTGTATGGGTTAAATTGCGAGTGTTTACTGGGCATTCAGCAGAGCTGACACTGAGTTTAGCACTGACCTGTCTGTCATCCCCATCCGGGGTTTAACTTATTGGTTCTCTCTCGCCTTGTGTGTATCTGGGCTTTCTTATTGGCCTTTCATGGGCCGGGAGAATGAAGAGCGTGTCACTGATAGGTTTGGTTGAGATTATGTGGGCAGTGGGCTAAAATGCCCTCTTGTGATTTTTGATCTCCTCACTTGAGATTCCGTTTCACGTCACCCTGCCACTTTGATCTGGCCCACGCCTTCATTAACCAGGTCCCACACTTGCCCTTGTTGAATCTTGCCCCTCTCGACAAAGGGTATCCGGTTTGTGAGGGTTTAGCAAGGGTTAATCGGGGAGTGCGTAGGGTTTGTGGGGGTGTGTGCCCCTTTTGGAATTTGCCTAGGGTTAGTGGGGATGTGTGCCCCTCTTGGAATTTGCCTAGGGTTTGTGGGGGTGTGTGCCCCTCTTGGAATTTGCCTGGGGTTTGTGGGGGTGTGTGCCCCTTTTGGACTTTAGGATTAGGTTTGAGTGTAGGGCTGGTGGATGTACATGTTTGTCTGGCAGAGGGTTAGGGTTAGGTTGAGATTATGCGGGCAGTGGGCTAAAATGCCCTCTTGTGATTTTTGATCTCCTCATTTGAGATTCCGTTTCACGTCACCCTGCCACTTTGATCTGGCCCACGCCTTCATTAACCAGGTCCCACAATTGCCTTTGTTGAATCTTGCCCCTCTCGACATAGGGTATCCGGTTTGTGAGGGTTTAGCAAGGGTTAATCGGGGAGTGCGTAGGGTTTGTGGGGGTGTGTGCCCCTTTTGGAATTTGCCTAGGATTTGTGGGGGTGTGTGCCCCTTTTGGACTTTAGGATTATGTTTGAGTGTAGGGCTGGTGGATCTATAAGTTTGGCTGGCAGAGGTCAGCCTGCAGAATTTGAAGTATGAGATCGGGGAATGCCTAGGGTTTGTGGAGGTGTGTGCCCCTTTTGGAATTTGCCTAGGGTTTGTGGGGGTGTGTTCCCCTTTTTGACTTTAGGATTAGCTTTGAGTGTAGGGCTGGTGGGTGTATATGTTTGGCTGGCAGAGGTTAGGCTGCAGAGTTTGAAGTATGAGCTGCTGTGCCAGCTCGGCTTGTACAGGGAAGTCAGGTGAATCTGGCCCATGCCTTTCATTATCGTGGTCCGACACCACTTGGTTCAGTGAACCGGGTGTGCACTGGGGCACATCATCAGTAGTGAACATTCGGATCCTCGGCTGTTTCGGGCCTTTAATCACTAGACAGCCTACAGAAGCGGCCCAACAGTGTCCGACTCAGACACTGCTTGTATTTTTCCCAGGGACAAATAATGAGAGGCATGTAATTCTGAGGGTAATGATATTTTTAAATATCATTACCTGGCACCTGTATGCCTGGGATTGTATGGGTTAAATTCAAAGTGTTTACTGGGCATTCAGCAGAGCTGACACTGAGTTTAGCACTGACCTGTCTGTCATCCCCATCCGGGGTTTAACTTACTGGTTCTCTCTCGCCTTGTGTGTATCTGGGCTTTCTTATTGGCCTTTCGTGGGCCGGGAGAATGAAGAGCGTGTCACTGATAGGTTAGGTTGAGATTATGTGGGCAGTGGGCTAAAATGCCCTCTTGTGATTTTTGATCTCCTCACTTGAGATTCTGTTTCACGTCACCCTGCCACTTTGATCTGGCCCATGCCTTCATTAACCAGGTCCCACAATTGCCTTTGTTGAATCTTGCCCCTCTCGACATAGGGTATCCGGTTTGTGAGGGTTTAGCAAGGGTTAATTGGGGAGTGCCTAGGGTTTGTGGGGGTGTGTGTCCCTTTTGGAAGTTGCCTAGGATTTGTGGGTGTGTGTGCCCCTTTTGGAATTTGCCTGGGGTTTGTGGGGGTGTGTGCCCCTTTTGGACTTTAGGATTAGGTTTGAGTGTAGGGCTGGTGGATGTACATGTTTGTCTGGCAGAGGTTAGGCTGCAGAGTTTGAAGTCTGAGCTGCTATGCCAGCTCTGCTTCTACAGGGAAGTCAGGTTAATCTGGCCCATGCCTTTCATTATAGTAGTCCGACAGCACTTGGTTTAGCGAGCCGGATGTTCACTGGGGCATATCATCAGTATTGAACATTCGGGTCCTCGGCTGTTTCGGGCCTTTAATCACTAGACAGCCTACAGAAGCAGCCCAACCATGTCCAACTCAGACACTGCTTGTATTTTTCCCAGGGCCCAGTAATGAGAGGCATGGAATTCTAAGGGTAATGATATTTTTAAATATCATTACCTGGCACCTGTATGCCTGGGATTGCATGGGTTAAATTGCGAGTGTTTACTGGGCATTCAGCAGAGCTGTACCTGAGTTCAGCATTGACCTGTCTTTCGTCCCCATCCGGTGTTTAATTTACTGGTTCTCTCTCACCTTGTGTGTATCTGGGCTTTCTTATTGGCCTTTCGTGGGCTGGGGGAATGAAGAGCGTGTCACTGATCGGTTACGTTGAGATTTTGCTGGCAGTGGGCTGAAAAGCCCTCTTGTGATTTTTGATCTCCTCACTTGAGATTCCTTTTCACGTGACCCTGCCACTTAGATCTGGCCCACGCCTTCATTAACCAGGTCCCACACTTGGCTTTGTTGAATCTTGCCCCTCTCGACATAGGATATCCGGTTTGTAGGGGTTTAGCAAGGGTTAATCGGGGAGTGCCTAGGGTTTGTGGGGGTGTGTGCCCCTTTTGGAATTTGCCTAGGGTTTGTGGGGGTGTGTGCCCCTTTTGGAATTTGCCTAGGGTTTGTGGGGGTGTGTTCCCCTTTTGGAATTTACCTAGGGTTTGTGGGGGTGTGTGCCCCTTTTGCACTTTAAGATTTGGTTTGACTGATGAGCTGGTGGATGTATATATGTGGCAGTCACAGGTAAGGCTGTCGAGTTTTGAGCAGTGATGTACGAACTGCTATGGCGGGTAGGCTCGCATGAGGGTAAGGGTTAGTATTTTGTTGCAAAACTGTCATACCGACAGATCACCACCAGGTGGGATTTCTGTCTTCACCTAATCCTTCATTGTGACAGGACACCACCAGGTGGGAGTATTGTCCACATCTGATCTGTCGTTATGACAGGACACCACCAGGTGGGAGTATTGTCTACGGACGAACTGTCATTGCGGCAGGACCCCACAAGGTGGGAGTGTTGTCAACAAGGGGGTCAGTCCTCACCGCAGGACATCTGCAGGTGGAAATGTTGTACACAGCCAAACTGTCATTAGGGTTAGGTTGAGATTATGCGGGCAGTGGGCTAAAAAGCCCTCTTGTGATTTTTGATCTCCTCACTTGAGATTCCGTTTCACGTCACCTTGCCACTTTGATCTGGTCCACGCCTTCATTAACCAGGTCCCACAATTGCCTTTGTTGAATCTTGCCCCTCTCGACATAGGATATCCGGTTTGTAGGGGTTTAGCAAGGGTTAATCGGGGAGTGCCTAGGGTTTGTGGGGGTGTGTGCCCCTTTTGGAAGTTGCCTAGGGATTGTGGGGGTGTGTGCCCCTCTTGGAATTTGCCTAGGGTTAGGGTTAGGGTTAGGGTTAAGTTGAGATTATGCGGGGAGTGGGCTAAAAAGCCCACTTGAGATTTTTGATCTCCTCACTTGAGATTCCGTTTCACGTGACCCTGCCACTTTGATCTGGCCCACGCCTTCATTAACCATGTCCCACAATTACCTTTGTTGCATCTTGCCCCGCTCGACATAGGATATCCGGTTTGTGGGGGTTTAGCAAGGGTTAATCGGGGAGTGCCTAGGGTTTGTGTGGGGGTGCGCCCCTTTGGGAAGTTGCCTACGGTTTGTGGGGGTGTATGCACCTTTTGGAATTTGCCTAGGGTTAGTGGGGGTGTGTGCCCCTCTTGGAATTTGCCTAGGGTTTGTGGGGGTGTGTGCCCCTCTTGGTATTTGCCTAGGGTTTGTGGGGCTGTGTGCTCCTTTTGGACTTTAGGATTAGGTTTGACTGTAGGGCTGGTGGATGTATATGTTTGGCTGACAGAGATTAGGCTGCACAATTTGAAGTATGAGTTGCTATGCTGGCTAGGCTTGTACAGGGAAGTCAGGTTAATCTGGCCCATGCCTTTCATTATCGTGGTCCAACAGCACTTGGTTCAGCGAACCGGGTGTGCCCTGGGGCACATCGTCAGTAGTGAACATTCGGATACTCGCCTGTTTCGGGCCTTTAATCACTAGACGGCCTACAGAAGCGGCCCAACAGTGTCCGACTCAGACACTGCCTGTATTTTTCCCAGGGACCAATAATGAGAGCCATGTAATTCTGAGGGTAATGATATTTTTAAATATCATTACCTGGCACATGTATGCCTGTGATTGCAGGGGTTAAATTCAAAGTGTTTACTGGGCATTCAGCAGAGCTGACACTGAGTTTAGCACTGACCTGTCTGTCATCCCCATCCGGGGTTTAACTTACTGGTTCTCTCTCGCCTTGTGTGTATCTGGGCTTTCTTATTGGCCTTTCGTGGGCCGGGAGAATGAAGAGCGTGTCACTGATAGGTTAGGTTGAGATTATGTGGGCAGTGGGCTAAAATGCCCTCTTGTGATTTTTGATCTCCTCACTTGAGATTCCGTTTCACGTCACCCTGCCACTTAGATCTGGCCCACGCCTTCATTAACCAGGTCCACACTTGCCTTTTTTGAATCTTGCCCTCTCCGGTTCGTTGGGGATTAGCAATGGTTAATCGGGGAGTGCCTAGGGTTTGTGGGGGTGTGTGCCCCTTTTGGAAGTTGCCTAGGGTTTGTGGGGGTGTGTGCCCCTTTTGGAATTTGCCTAGGGTTTGTGGGGGGGTGTGCCCCTTTTGGAATTTGCCTAGGGTTTGTGGGGGTGTGTGCCCCTTTTGCACTTTAAGATTTGGTTTGACTGATGAGCTGGTGGATGTATATATGTGGCAGTCACAGGTAAGGCTGTCGAGTTTTGAGCAGTGATGTACGAACTGCTATGGCGGAGGGTAAGGGTTAGTATTTTGTTGCAAAACTGTCATACCGACAGATCACCACCAGGTGGGATTTCTGTCTTCACCTAATCCTTCATTGTGACAGGACACCACCAGCTGGGAGTATTGTCTACATATGATCTGTCATAGCGGCAGGCTGCCAGCAGGAGGGAGTGTTGTACACATCTGATCTGTCATTATGACAGGACACCACCAGGTGGGAGTATTGTCTATGGACGAACTGTCATTGTGGCAGGACACCACCAGGTGGGAGTATTCTCCACATCTCATCTGTCATGGCGGCAGGACACCAGCAGGTGCAAGTGTTGTACACATCTGAACTGTCGTTATGACAGGACACCACCAGGTGGGAGTATTGTCCACATCTGATCTGTCATTATGACAGGACACCACCAGGTGGGAGTATTGTCTGCGGACGAACAGTCATTGTGGCAGGACACCACCAGGGGGGAGTATTCTCCACATCTGATCTGTCATTATGACAGGACACCACCAGGTGGGAGTATTCTCCACATCTGATCTGTCATGGTTGCAGGACACCAGCAGCTGGGAGTGTTGTGCACATCTGATCTGTCGTTATGACTGGACACCACCAGGTGGGAGTATTGTCAACAAGGGAGTCAGTCCTTACCGCAGGACATCTGCAGGTGGAAATGTTGTACACAGCCAAACTGTCATTAGGGTTAGGTTGAGATTATGCAGGCAGTGGGCTAAAAAGCCCTCTTGTGATTTTTGATCTCCTCACTTGAGATTCCGTTTCTTGTGACCTTGCCACATTGATCTGGCCCACGCCTTCATTAACCAGGTCCCACAATTGCCTTTGTTGAATCTTGCCCCTCTCGACATAGGATATCCGGTTTGTAGGGGTTTAGCAAGGGTTAATTGGGGAGTGCCTAGGGTTTGTGGGGGTGTGTGCACCTTTTGGAATTTGACTAGCGTTACTGGGGGTGTGTGCCCCTCTTGGAATTTGCCTAGGTTTAGGGTTAGGGTTAGGGTTAGGTTGAGATTATGCGGGGAGTGGGCTAAAAAGCCCTCTTGTGATTTTTGATCTCCTCACTTGAGATTCCGTTTCACGTGACCCTGCCACTTTGATCTGGCCCACGCCTTCATTAACCATGTCCCACAATTGCCTTTGTTGCATCTTGCCCCGCTCGACATAGGATATCCGTTTTGTGGGGGTTTAGCAAGGGCTAATCGGGGAGTGCCTAGGGTTTGTGTGGGGGTGTGCCCCTTTTGGAAGTTGCCTACGGTTTGTGGGGGTGTGTGCTCCTTTTGGACTTTAGGATTAGGTTTGACTGTAGGGCTGGTGGATGTGTATGTTTGGCTGACAGAGGTTAGGCTGCACAATTTGAAGTATGAGTTGCTATGCTGGCTAGGCTTGTACAGGGAAGTCAGGTTAATCTGGCCCATGCCTTTCATTATCGTGGTCCGACAGCACTTGGTTCAGCGAACCGGGTGTGCACTGGGGCACATCGTCAGTAGTGAACATTCGGATACTCGCCTGTTTCGGGCCTTTAATCACTAGACAGCCTACAGAAGCGGCCCAACAGTCTCCGACTCAGGCACTGCCTGTATTTTTCCCAGGGACCAATAATGAGAGCCATGTAATTCTGAGGGTAATGATATTTTTAAATATCATTACCTGGCACATGTATGCCTGT
This sequence comes from Hypanus sabinus, assembly GCF_030144855.1. Lineage (NCBI taxonomy): Eukaryota > Metazoa > Chordata > Chondrichthyes > Myliobatiformes > Dasyatidae > Hypanus > Hypanus sabinus. Next base: position 1,276 of record NC_082717.1, on the reverse strand, counting down.
GATTGCATGGGTTAAATTCAAAGTGTTTACTGGGCATTCAGCAGAGCTGACACTGAGTTTAGCACTGACCTGTCTGTCATCCCCATCCGGGGTTTAACTTACTGGTTCTCTCTCGCCTTGTGTGTATCTGGGCTTTCTTATTGGCCTTTCGTGGGCCGGGAGAATGAAGAGCGTGTCACTGATAGGTTAGGTTGAGATTATGTGGGCAGTGGGCTAAAATGCCCTCTTGTGATTTTTGATCTCCTCACTTGAGATTCCGTTTCACGTCACCCTGCCACTTAGATCTGGCCCACGCCTTCATTAACCAGGTCCACACTTGCCTTTTTTGAATCTTGCCCTCTCCGGTTCGTTGGGGATTAGCAATGGTTAATCGGGGAGTGCCTAGGGTTTGTGGGGGTGTGTGCCCCTTTTGGAAGTTGCCTAGGGTTTGTGGGGGTGTGTGCCCCTTTTGGAATTTGCCTAGGGTTTGTGGGGGGGTGTGCCCCTTTTGGAATTTGCCTAGGGTTTGTGGGGGTGTGTGCCCCTTTTGCACTTTAAGATTTGGTTTGACTGATGAGCTGGTGGATGTATATATGTGGCAGTCACAGGTAAGGCTGTCGAGTTTTGAGCAGTGATGTACGAACTGCTATGGCGGGTAGGCTCGCATGAGGGTAAGGGTTAGTATTTTGTTGCAAAGCTGTCATACCGACAGATCACCACCAGGTGGGATTTCTGTCTTCACCTAATCCTTCATTGTGACAGGACACCACCAGGTGGGAGTATTGTCCACATCTGATCTGTCATGGCGGCAGGCCGCCAGCAGGAGGGAGTGTTGTACACATCTGATCTGTCATTATGACAGGACACCACCGGGTGGGAGTATTGTCCACATCTGATCTGTCATTATGACAGGACACCACCAGGTGGGAGTATTGTCTGCGGACGAACAGTCATTGTGGCTGGACACCACCAGGTGGGACTATTCTCCACATCTGATCTGTCATTATGACAGGACACCACCAGGTGGGAGTATTCTCCACATCTGATCTGTCATGGTTGCAGGAAACCAGCAGGTGGGAGTGTTGTCCACATCTGATCTGTCGTTATGACAGGACACCACCAGGTGGGAGTATTGTCTACGGACGAACTGTCATTGCGGCAGGACCCCACAAGGTGGGAGTGTTGTCAACAAGGGGGTCAGTCCTCACCGCAGGACATCTGCAGGTGGAAATGTTGTACACAGCCAAACTGTCATTAGGGTTAGGTTGAGATTATGCGGGCAGTGGGCTAAAAAGCC